>NW_026728516.1:1302864-1626797 GCF_030684315.1 Stegostoma tigrinum | reverse complement strand
AGCAATGTTTACTATCCCTATTCACTTCTTGCCTTTCCAAATGTATGTAAATCCTATCCCTCAGAATCCCCTCCCACAACTTATCCAGCTCTCATGTCAGGCTCACTAGTCTCTGGCACACTGGCTTGCCGGGTCACTGTTTCCTCTTCTAGTCCCACCACTCCCCTGATCACTACAAATTTTAAATGTAGCCAGGTTGGTGATGTGGCTGAGAATATAGGTCTCAGACTGGGTCAGGGTCAGTGTAAGGAAAGAGTCAGACAGTTTTCTTGAATCTGCTAAAATGACACATTTATGACCAAACCAATTTTACTCAAACTATGATGCAAAGAAGAAACACACACACACACACACACACACACACACATGCACACACACATGCACACACACACACACACACACACACGCACACACACACAGACACACACACACACACACACACACACACACACACAAACACACACACGTATATTTGATGACAAGCTGAAATATTAATTTGAAAGAACTTTGTCCACGCAACAGTTGAACTCATGATAAAAGGAAAAATGTGAGAGATTGTCCCAAAGGTTATTCTGCTTCCAAATTTATTCTGCTCGCACAAGTTGTTGGCAATGGGATTATTTCCTGGAACTGATAGATTTGGCTGAATTCCCTTTGCTACAGGCAGTGGGAGATTCCAATTAATCCTCATCATGAATCCTCTATGAGTGGTAAAGATGATTGGTGCGTTTTCAGCTCTCATACATTGATGCGATGAGGAACAAGGAAATAGAGAGGGGGCGATAGGCTGTTGCTTTTCAGGTGGGTTGTGTTTCTTTTCCCCTCTCTGAGTTGAATCGCGCAATAATGCTATCCAACCCCCAAACATGAACATGTGAGGTCCTCTTGAACATTGTCCGAGCTATTAGTTTCCATCACATTCCCTGCTCCATGTTGGCGCATCATTGCTGCTGTCATACACAGAGTCATTTCCTGAGCAACAAAAGGGCCGACTTGATTTAAAGACATGTTAATATTGTGCCTGCATAATTTAAAAATAACAAGTCTTGTGGTTTTCACAACATCTATATTAAAATGAATGTGTCTTACTCCTAAAGAAATACAGAAATTAGTGGAAAAGGTCAGCAGCCTGGCAGCATCCATGAAGAGAAATTAGAATTAATGTTTCAGGTCAAGTGAACCTTCCTCAGAATCTGTTTTATTTTTAATTTTATTTCCCCATTTGTATTCTCCCAATCAAGACAAATTATCTGTCACGTATTCACCATTTACACTCTCCTTAAGTTCTAATATAGTCAAGAATATTTCTGATTCTCAGAATTAAACTGTTAATCCTCCATAACATAATGCCTTCATCACAGGACAGTGTGTAGAGAACCATCTTTGAAAAGTTTCAAAGGCCATTGTGATTTTTTTTAGTTTTGTGCATCATACCTACAGACAGAGCATGAGATGGTTTCTCAGCAATGCCCTGTGCAGAAGCAGGGAAACATGCCTAACATCATACCCAGCACCCTTTTCAAGAAACAGCACTATTCCATTTACTTTCCAAGTCACTTGCGACATCTTCACACGAACTTTATATGATTTCTGTACCAGGACACACAAATCACTCAGTAGCACCGATCTCTGCGTTATTTCTCCAGTCATATAATTTACTGCTGTTTTATCCTTTCCCCAAAACACAAATGTCCCACAACCCACACTGTACCGTTTTATTTGCATTGCCGAAGTTTGCTCCCAAACAACCCCTGTCTACACACCAGTGTAGATCGCCTCCCTCCACTTGTCATCTTATTTGGTGACTATAATGCTGTACTCGCACATTGAGCTCCAATCCAATCAGCCCTTCATCGAAATCTTTAATCTGGATTGTAAACTGTTGATGAACTCACAACATTCCTTGAGGAATTCCGTTAGTCTCAGCTTTCCAACCTGAAACTAAATAATTATCTATATTCTGCATTTCTTGTTAGCTAACCAGGACTCGCTGTGAAGCAGCTGGAAAAGGTTGCAGGGTCTCTCCTGTGGTGTGTAGCTGGTTGTCGAGAAGTATCTGAGCTCAGCAACACACCATTAGGGGCATTTGTTTTCAGATCATCAGGTAGAGGTTGTACTGTCAATGATTCTGATCCTTGAGTGTTTAAAAAACAAGCACAGAATATAGACTGACACTTGAGTAAAATGCTGTAAGGTCAAAAATGCTGTCTTTTAGATGCAGCAATAAATCTAGTCTGCCCTCTCAATCAGGTGCTCAATTTTCCCCGGACATGTATCGAGGAGAAGGGGAGGTTTCCTATCAGTCTGGTTAGCATCAGTCCCTTTAAGAACATCACAAATATAGATAAGTTTCTGGTTAATTTCATTTTTGGCTGTGGGTGCTGTGCGGAAAAATTGCCACAATTGGTACACAATAAAATGAAAAGTCTTTGATGAGTGACCTTACAGACGTTTGCAAAGTCATGAGGGACACAGGAGTGTAAACAGCCAAGGTCTTTTCCCCGGGGTGGGAGAGTCCAAAACGAGAGACCACAGCTTTAAGGAGAGAGGGGAAAGGTTTAAAAGGGACTTAAGGGGCAACATTTTCATGCAGAGGGTGATGTGTTTATGGAATGAGCTGCCAGAGGAAGTGGTGGAGGCTGGTACAATAACAACATTTAAATGGCTTCATGATGGGTATATGTTTCGGAATGGTTTAGAGAGGAATGGACCAAATGCTGGCAAATGGGCCCAGATTTATTTAGGATATCTGGATGGCGTGGATGAGTTGGACCGAAGGGTCTGTTTTCATGCTGTATATCTCTGTGTCTCTATGATAACAACCATGACTGTTTGAATGGGGACATCCTTTTCCTCTGTAACAGCTTTGAAGGGTGGAGTGAGACAACAACAAACAGGATATGAGCTGCAGTCGGCCAATTGGACTCTCGAGACTTTTTCTTAATTTAGAAAGATCATGGCTGATCTGTTTGTGGCTGAACACCCCTTTCCTGTTTATTCCCAATTATGGACTCTCTTGTCCATTAAAGGTCAGTTGAGCTCCGCCTTGAATATATTCACGAACCCAGTGTTCACTATTCACTGGGGATGAGAACACCACAGACAGCACAATGTTAAAGAAAAAGATGTATTCGTACCTCAGTCTTAATTGGGAGACTCCTTAAAGTGTGTTAGCCTCACAGCAAATTACCTCCTCTAAATATTCCCGATACCTTCAGACCAGACAGGATAAGAAATTGGAGCAGATTTTGCCATCTGGCCCATCGAGTCTGCTCTGCTGTTCGATTAAGCTTGACATATTTCTCAAAACAATTCTCTCGCCTTCTCACCATAACCCTTGAACTGCTTATTCATCAGAATGTATCGATCTCCATGGCTGTGTGCATGTGCGTGCGTGCATGTGTGTGTGTGTGTTTCTGCTTTATGGCAGGAGACAGGGTGGTCATGGAGGATTGTCCTTCAGACTGGAAGCCTGTGGTTAGCGGTGATCCACAGGGATCGGTGCCCAGATTTACTTTTGGTTGTCATTTAAATGAATGATTCAGATGAAAATTATAGAAGGCAAGGTTAGCAAGTTTACGGATGACACTGAGATTATTTGAACCATGGACAGACAAGGTTATCCAAGATTACAAAGAGATCCTGAGCAAATGAATGAATCATAAAGATGGACAGTATGGGAACAAATCCTTTGGTCCACATGTCCATGCTGCCCAGGTATCCGAAATTAAGCTCATCCCATTTGCCAGCATTTGGCCGACATTCCTCTGGACCCTCCCAATTCATATACCCATCCTTTGAAATGATGTTTTCACATGCCTCCAGCACTTTATCTGGCAGTTCATTCGTATGGTTTTTAAATCTTTCCCGTTGTTCCATAAACCTGTGCCTTCTAATGTTTGACTCCCCATACTCTAGAAAAAGGCCCTGACTATTCACCCTATCCATGCCCTTCATGTTTTTATAAACATATATCAGGTGCACATTTTACTCCAATCAACATGAATGGCTGTGCTTTCTGTTATCCCGGGCCTGAATTCTGAAATTCAACACTGGTCCTTCTCAATCAAGTCACAATTCTGGAAAATATTTCACCAACTTGTTTAGACATTTTATGAAACACTGCTGTGGGATTTAAATCGAGACCTCTGGTCCAAAGGTGAAGGCCACCACACTGGGATGGCCCCTGAATCTACAATATGACTGTCCCGTATATTTGCTCATCAATCTGTTCTGACAGGCTGTGACACACCTCTGCAACTGGCAGGAGTTGTATCCAGAACTTCTGGTCCAGAGCTAGTGACATTATCATAGATTCAGAGATTGGAATTGAATCAGAGCTCTGGCACAGAGGCATTGGCGCTACCCATTACACAAGACCAAAGACATGCCCAGATTTTGAGTCGCATTTTACGTGCCAACTTTAAGCTGAATTTGAATTTATCAAATTCTGGTAAATTTACTGAAGTACACAGGGAAGATTTTTCAGTGTTGAACAAATGCAAGGTACTTGCCTCAACTACAGGATGTTGAGGGAATGTGCTGTGCCATTGAGATAAACTATTAACATCTTTAATTGCTTGGCTATGATTTCCAGCTCAAATGGTTATTATCTGAAATCCTCCCTCTACTGACCCCTTCTCCCACCGCCAACACGCCCCCTCCTCCTGGACACCATCCCCAAGCCTCCTACCCTCCCTCGACTTCTTCATCTCCAACTGCCATTGAGACATCAATTGCCTCAACCTCTCCAACCATCTCACCCACTCCAACCTCGCCCCGCAGATCATACAGCTCTCCGCTCCCTTGTCTCCAACCCTCACCTCACTATGAAACCCGAGGACAAGGGAAGCACAGTTGCAGAATGGCGCACTGACCTCGACATTGCTGAGACGAGATGCCAGCTCTCTGACACCTCCCTCTACTGCCTCCTTGATCATGACCCCACCCCTGACAACCAATACATCATCTCCCAGACCATCCTCAACCTCATCACCTCAGGTGACCTCCCACTCACAGCCTCCAACCTCATCGTTCCATAATCCTGCACCGCCCGCTTCTATCTCCTTCCCAAAATCCACAAACCTGCCTGCCCTAGTCAACCCATTGTGTCTGCCTGCTCCTGTCCCACGGAACTTATCTCCACCTATCAGGACTCCATTTTCTTCCCCTTGGTCCGGCAACTCCCCACCAATGTCCATGATACCACCCACACCCTCCACCTCTTCCAGAATTTCCAATTCCCTGGTCCCCAACACCACATCTTCACCATGGACCTCCAAAACCTGTGTACTTGTAATCCCCATACAGATGACCTAACGGGCCTCTGCTTCTTCCTGTCCCCCAGGCCCGACCAGTCCCCCTTCACTGACACCCTTGTCAGCTTAGCTGAACTCGTCCTCACCATTAATAACTTCTCCTTCAAGTCCTTCCTCTTCCTACAGACAAAGGGGTTGGCCGTCAGACCCACATGGGCCCAAGCTATGCCTGCCTCTTTGTAGGTTACATAGAACAATCCCTTTTCCGAAGCCGCACTGGCCCTAAACCCCACCTCTTCCTCCGTTATATTGATAACTGGATCGATGCCGCCTCGTGATCCCACAAGGAGCTCAAACAGTTCATCCACGTCACCAACACCTTCCACCCCAACCTTGAGTTTCGCTGGACCATTTGTGATACATCTCTCTCCTTCCTGGGCCTCTGTGTTTCCATCTCTGGAAACCACCTGGAAACCAATATCCATTTCAAGCCTACCAACTCCCACAGCTACCTAGAATACACTTCTTCCCACCCACCTTCCTGCAAAAATGTCATCCTCTATTCCCAATTCCTTTACCTCCTCTTCATCTGTTCCTGAGATGAGGCATTCTACTCTCAGGCGTCCCAGATGTCTTCGTTTTTCAAGGGTTGCAACTCCCCCTCCACAGTGGTTGAAAATACCCTCCAACACATCTCTCATGTTTTCCACAACTCATCCCTCACACCCCCTCCCCTCAATAAAACCAAAACAGAATCTTCTTGTCCTTAGGTACCCCACCCGCCCCGACCACCCCCAGCAACCTCCAGATCCAACACATCATCCTCCAGCACCTGAGCCATCTGCAATCTGACCCCACCACCAACGACATTTTTCCCTCACCACTCTTCCCTGCTTTCCGGAGGGACCACTTTCTCCACGAATCTCTTGTCCGCTCCACACTCCCCTCCAGCTCCATGTCACCCGGCTCTTTTCCCTGCAACTGGGAGAAGTGCGGAACGTGCCCCTACCCCAGCACCCTGAACCATCCATCCCAGGCCACAGGAAAACCTTCAACATCAAACAGATGTTCGCCTGCACATCTGCTGATGTATATTGTATCCCCTGTTCCTGATGTGGCCTCCTCTTCATTGGGGAAAACAAGCGAAGCCTTCACAACCGCTTTGTGGAACATCTACGCTCCACACCCTGGATGACATGTCTATCCTGGGCCTCATCCAATGCCACAATGATACCACCCGAAGGCTGCAGGAACAGGACCTCATATTCCGCTTGGGAACCCTGCAGCCTAATGGTATCAATGTGGACTTCACAAGCTACAAAATCCCCCAACCCCCCACTGCATCTCAAAACCAGCCCAGCTCGTCCCTGCCTCCCTGACCTGTCCATACTTTCTCCCACTGATCCACTCCTCCCACCTCAACCCCCACCCCTAACTCCTACCAGCCAGTGTCATCCCTGTCTCGTTGGCCTGTCCCTCTTCCCTTGACTGACCAACCTCCACCCTAACTCCCCACCTATACTCACCTTTACTGGCTCCATCCCAGCCTCCTTGACCTGTCTGTCTCCTCCCCACCTATCTGTTCATTTACCTAATTTCCATCCACCTGCCCCCCTCTCTCTCTCTATTTATTCCAGAATCCCCTTCCACTCCCCTATTTCTGAAGAAGGGTCCAGACCCGAAATGTCAGCTTTCCTGCTCCTCTGATGCTGCTTGCCCTGCTGTGTTCATCCAGCTCGATACTTTGTTATCTCAGATTCTGCAGCAGCAGTTCCTACTATATCTGGAGAGTGCAACATCAGGGAAAGAAATTCTGCAGACGTGTTCTGCACTATGAAGAATCTCGATCAGCCATTACTGAACACCAGACACAACAAAAGAGCATAATTTCCAACCCCAAAAGACCATATTGCAGACCACTATTTCCCACCTCTAAGGTGTGACTGCCCTCCTCCTAAAAGCATTAAATGTTACAAAGCAACAAATTATATTCTAGGATCAAAAACAAAGTTGCTGGAAAAGCTCAGCAGATCTGGCAGCATCTTTGAAGGTAAAAATACAGAGTCAATGTTTGGGGTTCAGTGACCCTTCCTCAGAATTGATGGTGGCTGAGAAAATGTCAGTTTATATGCTGAAAATAGGGAGGTGGGTGGGGTAGAGAGTAAACGAGATGCTAGGGCCCAAAGAGAGAGAAAGAAGTTGGACAGACAAAGGAGTTAATAACGATCAGCCTGGGAGGGTGAGTAGTTGCTAATAGGGACTGTTAGTGACTAACAACAGGGAGTGTGTAATGGCAGGCTGTGTGGTAACAAGGCCTGGTGTGTGCAGTGCGGGACATGGGAGAGTTTTGGCCCTAAAATTATCGAACTCAATACTGAGTCCGGAGGGCTGCAGGGTCCCCAAGTGGAAAATGAGGTGTTGTTCCTCCAGCTTGCTTTGGGCTTCACTGTAACACTGCAGCAAGCCAGAGATAGAGATGTTGGCCAGGGAGCAGGGTGGTGCCTTAAAGTGGCAGGCAACAGGCAGTTCAGGGACTTTTTTTACAAGCTGAGCATCGATGTTCTACCTCGCGGTCACCAAGTCTTCACTTCATTTCCCAATTTTAAGGCGACCACATTGTGAGCAGCGAATGCAGTCGCCGAGATTCTGGGAAGTGCAAGTGAAGTGTTGCTTCACCTGGAAGGTATGTTTGGCGATACTGGGGTGGAAGGGGGTAAATGGGCAGGTGTTGCACCTTCACCGGTGACAGGGGAAGGGCCATAGGGCTGTGGGGAATTGTTGGGGGTGAAGGAAGTGTGGACCAGGGGGTCCCAGAGACAACGGTCCCTGCGGAAGGCAGGCATGTGATGCTGCTTGGCCTGCTGTGTTCATCCAGCTTCACACTTTGTTATCAAGGGAGAGGTGGTCTGGTGGTGGCATCTCACTGAAAGTGGCAGAAATGGCGTCTGCTGATCTTCTGGATGTGGATGCTGTTGGGATGGTGAGTGAGGCTACGGGGAACCCTATTGCTGTTGCAGGAGGAAGGAGAAGGAGTGAGGACAGAAGCGTGCGAGATTGGATCAGACCTGGTTGAGGGCCCTGTCAACAAAGGAGCTGGGGAATCCTTGGTTGAGGAGGAAGGTGGACATGTCGGAGGCTCTCTTGTTGAAGTTAGCCTCATCTGGACATATGTGCTGGAAACGGAGGAACTGAGAGAATGGGATGGAGGGAGTCTTTGCGAAAATAAAGACCGGAGTTTGTAGGCCTTCTGGAGCTGAGAGGATCTTTCAAAACATGTCAGGGTTGTGTGGGGGTGCGGTGGGAATATCACTAACTGCGCTGTGGTGTGGCAGATTATGTTTAATTTGCATAAATGCAAGACATTTTCAGGATTTTACAGGAAGGAGGGTGTGAGGACATATAGCCCAGGTAGCTGTGGGAGACAGTGGATTTGTAATGAATATCAGTGGCCAGTCTATCCCAGAAATGGAAACAGAAATGTTGAAGAAGGGAAGGGAGGGGTCAGAGATAGACCAGGTGAAAGTGAGGGCAGGGTGGAAGTTGGAAGCAAAATATATGAAGCTTTCCAATTCCAGATGAGAGAGAGAAGCAGTACTGTTGATATCTCAGATTCTCCAGTATCTGGAGTTCCTACTATCTCCGATGATATCATTGATACAGTGGATAAAGAGCTGTTGGTGGGGGAGGGTAGCAGAAAAGGACTGGGAAAAGGAATGTTCCGCGTACCCAATGAAGAGACAGGCATAACTAGGGCCCATCTGGGTGCCCATTGGCAAACTCTCTACCGTGAAGAAAATGAATCGCCCCATCACAGGCTGGTCTGCAATCCACACTCCCACCACCACCACCCCACGCCTCCTGCTGCCCGCACAAGGCAAACCAAGCTCAGGGTCTTTGCGAAAATAAAGGCCGGAGTTTGTAGGCCTTCTGGAGATGGGAGGGTCTTTCAAAACATGTCAGGTTTGTGTGGGGAGTGGGAATATCACTCAGTGGGCTGTGGTGTGGCAGATTGTGTTTAATTTGCATAAATGTGAGACATTGCTTTTGGTAAAACAAACAAGGGCAGGACTTATACAATTTAAATTAGGGCCTTTGGTCGTGTTGCAGAACAGAGACGGGGCCATCAGGTATAATTCTTCGAAGTCTGTGTCACATACAGACAGGCTGGTTAAGAAGGAATTTAGTTCATTACCTTCTTTGCTTAGGCCTTTGAGTTCGGGAGTTGGGATGTCATTTCATTGTTGTGCAGGATGTAGGTGTGGCATCTTCTGAAGTACTGTGTCCAGTTCAGGTCGCACTGTTATAGGAAGGATAATATTAATCTGGAGCGGGATCAGCAGAGATTTACCGGGATGTCGGTGGGAATGGATGGTTTGAGATATAAGGATTTGATTTGATTCCCTATGGTGTGGAAACAGGACCTTTGGCACAACAAGTCCACACCACCGCTTGAAGCATCCCACCCAGACCCATCCCCCTATAACCCACACACTCCTGAACACTACAGGCAATTTAGCATGGCCAATCCACCAAGTCTGCGCATCGTTGGACAGTGGGAGAAAAACGAAGCACCCGGAGGAAACCCACGCAGACACGGGGAGAACATGCAAACTCCGCACAGACAGTTGCCCGAGGCTGGAATTGAACCCAGGTCCCTGGTGCTGTGAGGCTGCAGTGCTAACCACTGAGCCACTGTGCTGCCTGTGCCAGGACAAGGGGTGCCATGGGTGTCACTGCCAGAGTGAGATGGTCTGGAATCGGTTTAAATATGAACAAATGGGATGGTTTGGATATATAGACAGAGAGGGGGAGAGAGAGAGACAGTGCCATGGAAGGATGTGTTCACAAGTTTCAGAATGCTGACATGTAGACATACTCCCTTACACCGAAAACACTGCATGGGTCCAACACTGTCGCCTGATCCAATGCGGATACATCACCACTTCAGAGTGTTTTCAGAGGCTGGATAGGCTGGGACTTTACTGACTTGTGCACAGGAGGATGAGGGGTGACCTGATTGAGGCTTATAAATCATGAGGTGCCCACATAAGTTGAATGTTGGTCATCTTTTCTTGGGGATGGAGGATTTCAAGGCTGTGGGGATGTTTCAAATTTTGAGGATCAAACATTTTAAAAGAGACATGAGGGGCAATTATTTTACAGACAGTGGTTCGCGTATGGAATAAAATTCCAGATGAACTGGTGGAAGTGAGTGCAGTTACAACATTTAAAAGACATTTAGATCAGTACATGAAGAAGAAATAAGTTTGGATGGTGTTGTGAGCTGCTGCCCTCCCAGTCCGTCTCTGAATAAATCCCTGATGCTCCTCATCCTCTGCTGCTGCCTGTGCAGTGACGTGTGGAGGCCAGCAGAGGGTGGCATTGCATCACATCAAACAGCACAGAGACTGTCAGAGATAATAAAATGTGAGGCTGGATGAACACAGCAGGACAAGCAGCATCTCCGGAGCATAAAAGCTGACGTTTCGGGCCTAGATCCTTCATCAGAAAAGGGGGATAGGGTGAGGATTCTGGAATAAATAGGGAGAGAGGGGGAGGCGGACCGAAGATGGAGAGAAAAGAAGGTAGGTGGAGAGTATAGGTGGTGTGGTAGGTAGGGGATAGGTCAGCCCAGGGAAGATGGACAGGTCAAGGAGGTGGGATGAGGTTAGTAGGTCGGAGATGGAGGTGTGGCTTGGGGTGGGAGGAAGGGATGGGTGAGAGGAAGAACAGGTTAGGGAGGCAGAGACAGGCTGGACTGCTTTTGGGATGCAGTTGGGGGAGGGGAAGAGAAGGGCTGGTTGTGTGGTGCAGTCGGGGGAGGGGACGAACCTGGCTGGTTTTGGGATGCGGTGCGGGAACGGGAGATTTTGAAGCTGGTGAAGTCCACATTGATACCATTGGGCTGCAGGGTTCCCAAGCGGCATATGAGTTGCTGTTCCTGCAACCTTCGGGTGGCATCATTGTGGCACTGCAGGAGGCCCATGATGGACATGTCATCTAAAGAATGGGAGGGGGCGTGGAAATGGTTTGCGACTGGGAGGTGCAGTTGTTGATTGTGAACCGAGCGGAGGTGTTCTGCAAAGCGGTCCCCAAGCCTCCACTTGGTTTCCCCAATGTAGAGAGAGCCACACCGTGGACAATGGATACAGTATATCAGATTGGCAGATGTGCAGGTGAACATCTGCTTCATATGGAAAGTCATCTTGGGGCCTGGGAAGTGGGTGAGGGAGGAGGTGTGGGGGCAAGTGTAGCACTTCCTGTGCTTGCAGGGGAAGGTGCTGGGTGTGCTGGGGTTGGAGGGCAGTGTGGAGCGAACAAGGGAGTCACGGAGAGAGTGGTCTCTCCTAAAAGCAGACAAGGGTGGGGACAGAAAAATGTCTTGGGTGGTGGGGTCAGATTGTAGATGGCGGAAGTATCGGAGGAAGATGCATTGTATCCGGAGGTTGGTGGGGTGGTGTATGAGAACGAGGGGGATCCTCTTTGGGCGGTTGTGGTGGGGGCGGGGTGTGAGGGATGTGTTGCGGGAAATGCGGGAGGCGCGGTCAAGGGCATTCTCGACCACTGTGGGGGGAAAGTTGCGGTCCTTGAAGAACTTGGACATCTGGGATGTGCGAGAGTGGAATGCCTCATCCTGGGAGCAGATACGGCGAAGGAGGAGGAATTGGGAATGGGGGATGGAGATCCCTCTAGCCATCTCCTCTATCCATCTTTGATTCGCCTCTCCCTCTCTCCCTATTTATTTCAGAACCCTCTCCACATCCCCCTTTTCTGATGAAGGGTCCAGGTCCGAAACATCAGCTTTTGTGCTCCTGAGCTGCTGTTTGGCCCCTGCTATGTTCATCCAGCTCCACACTTTGTTATCTCAGATTCTCCAGCATCTGCAGTTCCCATTATCTCTGATACAAAATGTGTACATTACTGGTTAAAAATACTGAAATAATTTCATTGTCTTCAACTTTAAAATCAAATGCTGGACTCTGCAGCTCAAAAGACATCAGAAGCACTGGGGTGAGGGGAAACCCACAGTTCAGGAAATGCCCAGGATTCAGGGTGATGTCACTGAGCAATTGCCCGTGTGTGATAACATCACCCACTTGAACACAAGAGCATTCGGGTCTGCACAAACAGGTGGTGTGCACAAAGGATGTGAGGGTCTGTGGAGTGATCGAAAGGAGATTGATCAGAATGATTCAGGAACTGAGGGATAATAGTTGTAAGGTCAAGTTGGAGAAACTGAAGTTTTTTCTGCACAAAGCGAAGGAGACTGATGATCTTTGACAAAGATGTCTAGGTCTATGATACTCACGAACATCCCAGATGTCATCTTTTTTCAAGAACTGCAACTTCCCCTCCACAGTGATCAAAAATGCCCTCGACCGTGTCTCCTGCATTTCCCGCAAGTCATCCCTCTCACCCACTATTCGCAATAATAACCAAAACAGAATCCCCCCTTGTCCTCACGTACCACCCGACCAACCTCCAAATTAAACGCATCATCCTCCGCCATTTCCGCCAGCTGCAATACGACCCCACCACCAAATACATTTTTCAGTTCCTACCCTTATCTGCTTTCCGGAAGGACCGCTCTCTCTGTGACTCCCTTGTCCGCTCCACACTCCCCTCCAGCCCCACCACCCCCTGCACTTTTCCCTGCAACCGAAGCAAGTGACATACCTGCCCCTATATCTCCCCCTTCACCCCGATCCCAGGCCCGAGGAAGACTTTTCACATCTAACAGATGTTCATCTGCACATCTGTCAATGTTATGTACTGTATCCGCTGTTCCCGTTGCGGCCTCCTCTACATCGGGAAAACCAAACGGAGGCTTGGGGACCGCTTTGCGGAACACCTACGCTCTGTTCGCAACAAACAACTGCACCTCCCAGTCGCAAACCATTTCAATTTCCACACACCCCCAACTCCTCGGATGGCATGTCCATCCTGGGCCTCCTGCATTGCCACAATGATGCCACCTGAAAGATGCAGGAACAGCATCTCATATTTCGCTTGGGAACTCTGCAGCCCAAGGGTGTATCAATGTGGATTTCACAAGCTTCAAAATCTCCCCTCCCTCGCCCACATGCCAAAACCAACCCAGCTAGTCCCTCCCTCCCTAACCATTCCTCCCATCTCAAGCCCCACCCCCATCCCCTATCCACTATCCTCACCCAACACCCACCCCCGACCTGTCCATCCTCCCTGGACTGACCTATCTCCCCCTAACTCCACATTGACATTCTCCTTCACTGGTTCTAACCCCAACTCTCTGACCTGTCTGTCTCCTCCCACCCTATCTTCTCCTTTATCCATCTTCTATCCCCCTCCCCGTCTCCCTATTTATTTCAGAATCCCCTTCCCCTCCCCCATTTCTGAAGAAGGTTCCCGACCTGAAATGTCAAACTTTCCTTCTCCCCTGATGCTGCTTGGCCTGCTGTGTTCATCCAGCTTCACACCGTGTTATCGTGGATGCTTGGAGACTGCTTTTGGAGCACCTACACTCCCCCCTCACTGACCTACCCCCACCCCCACTTCCCACCGACACTCACCTCAACTCTACTGGCCTCCTTCCTGCCTCCTCAATATGTCCATCTTCCCTCCCACCTACCCACTCCTCCCTTCTCACTAACCAACCCCCCTACACTCACCTTTACTGGCTTTATCCCCAACTCCTTGACCTGTCCATCCTCTCTCCACCTATCTGCTCCACTGTCTACCTTCTATCACTGCCTCCCCCTCTCTCTATTTATTTCAGAGCTCGCTTCCACTCCACTTTTTATGAAGAAGGCTCCAGACCTGAAACATCAGCTTTCCAGCTCCTTTGATGCTGCCTAGCCTGCTGTGTTCATCGAACTCAACACCTTGTTATCTCAGATTCTAGCATCGGCAGTTCCTGCTGCCCCCGTCACCATTCATGACTGGTTGTAGCAGAATAGTTGGTCTGTTGATCTTGCAATCATTCCACCCTGACTGTAATGCGTTAGTTCTGCTGTTTGTAATGCAAGCAGTCGAATGCAGTAGCTATAATGGGTTGGCATCAGTTTCAGGTACACATGGTTCTGACCCCGGCACATTTGCCTGCACTTGTCACTGAACCATTGACCAGCTTCATGGTAATCATAGACTGAGGGATTCTCCCAGACAAAAAGTCACACATTCTGGTGGAATACAATTCTGCTTCTGCTGCTGTTGCTGTGGTTTCCGTCACCACATGAATGCCCATGTTTGAGCTGCAATAAGTGCAATGTAATGTCCCCCAGTTCAGACCGAATCCCCATCGCCCTTATACGCAGTGACCTACTCTGTTTTCTGATGTGGCAGCACTTACATTTTAATATTCTCGTTCTTCTGACGGTCTTTCTGTGGTGTCACGTCTCCAATTTGTTACATTCCTCAAAACACATTTAACATATTCATCTGAATCTTTTCCCTTCCAGTAGGGGCACCTTCGGGTTGCACGGTGGCTTAGTGGTTAGCACTGCTGCTTCACAGTGCCCAGGATGTAGGTTCAATTCCAACTGTTTGTGTGGAGTTTACATATTCTCCCCGTGTCTGCGTGGGTTTCCTCCAGGGGGTCGGCTTTCCACCCACAGTCTAAAGATGTGCGGGCGAGCTGAATTGGCCATGCTAAATTGTCCATAGTGTTGAGGGATGTGTAGGTTAGGTTGGTAACAAGGGGATTGGTCTGGATGGGGTGCTCTCAGGGTCGGTGTGGACTTGTTAGGCTGGAGGACTTGTTTCCGCACTGTAAGAAGGTTTTTAAAGAGAATGTTTCTCTCCCTGACCATGACTAAGAGCTCTGCAGTGTCAGTGATGCCAGCGTTATGTCGTTTGGAACCAATGCATTTGTGCACCTTGTGCTGTCACTCACTTCTCAGTGTTTGGGGATCCATGTTGAACAGGGTGTTTGAGCAACTTTGACACACTTTTTCAGAATTTATTCAAAAACACAAATTTGTGAAGAAACTCAGCAGGTCTGGCAGCATCTGCAGAGTGAAATCAAAGTTAAGCTGTTGGACCCAGTGATGCCTTTTCAAAGCTCCCAGTTTCTGCAGCAATTTTTCTTTCTTCAGATTTCCAGCATGCACGGTGCTTTATTTTGTTGAAAATTCAGTCAGTGCCGATTCATTTCTGGAGAAACTTCGCAGGCCTAGGAGACAGAGAAACAGAGTTAAGCTTTCAAGTCCAGTGAGACACTTGTTCAGAACTAGAAAGGATTGGAAAATGATCTTTTTAATACCTTGACAGAGGTAGAGGAGTGGTGACAGGAACCAGAGGGTGTGGGGATGCCGTGCAAGATACAATGGGATTTAATGTGGTGAAAGAGGAGCAGATGTACAGTGGGAATAAATAAAGGTGTGAATAGGGGAGATGGGCTCTCTCTATTGAGCGCTATGTCAACAAGGCACAAACAAGACAAGGTCACATCTTCTGCATCATATCATGTCTCCATTAATAACTCTGAATGCCGTGCGCTTATATGAACAATCTTATCTATCTGCACACGCACTGATTAAACAGTGCAAATAAAATCATTTCTCCTCCTTTCCATTTCAAACTACTGTGTTTTGTTTACATTGTCACTCACCATTCCTTCAGCCAAATTTATTCTTTTTCTTTCTCTGCGTTTTGTTTCATTCTGTCTATGAAGAAGAAATTGGCTACTGGGCGTTATCATGTTAGTCCTACCCAGTCTGCACAGACACTGTCCCCTCTTCCTTACTGTTTCTTAATCACTCACATAGATATTGTCTCTGACCCTTTGCTCCCAATAAGCAAAGCAATTGGAAATGTAACGTTTACTTTTGGCTAAGGCCAAAAAATCGGGAAAGGAAAGCTGTATAAATGGCAAAAATGTTGTTTGTAACTTTAGAAGCAAATTATTGAAAGTATTGTGTGAAAGATAAAATGTTGCCTTATTAGGGCAGTGAGAGGAAAGTTCAGCGAAATCCACATTTCAAGTCTTTCTCCAACATGTCTCCATTAATAATGTAGTCCGTTGTGGCCAGAGACAGTGTTTAGATTGGCAGTTGTTGTGGTGGAAGAGACTTGTAACAACCTCTCGATGGGGTCTTCGGAAAGCGGTTACATGTGACATCGCATGTGGATGACACGGCAGAATCATTGAGCTTGTGAAGAGAAAGCATCACCTTTCTCCTCTCACTCTATCATTGTGAGAGTAATTGGAGATGGACACTAAGGCCGAAAGCAGGTGATGTCAGCATCCCACCCAGACCAGGTGTTGTTGTTACATTAAAAGTGTCAGAGTGAAAGGGGTTAACTGGAACTGTTTGTTCTGTGACTTGAATTAATGTCAGTCTCCATGGATACTAACTGTGTCACTGGAGGGTTTCCCTCTTTAATTAACAAGGGGTTTCATCCAAAGCGTTATCCCATTGTATCAGTGGCTGTGTCATCCTCAGCACGATTAGGATTAACAGCTCCAGAGACAGGGAGAGATCAGAATCTGTGAAGAGCAGATTGGGATGTTCCAATTATGGATCAGAATCTCAGAACCATAGACGGGAATGTTACAACAATGTACCAGAATCTGAGAGGAATAGATTGGAATGTTCCAACAATGGACAGGAGTTTATCCGATGGCCTTTTCTGGCTTTCTATCGATTGGATACGGTTAACACGGTGAATAGAATGTGTACTGATGGTTATTCAGGCTGGTTACTATCCCATCCTTGGGATTGTTGGTGTTCCTGGTAAGTCTCTCTATCTCCGTCCATTCATTTATTCTGTAAAACTTTGTGAACAGCGTCTCAATTTCTATGATCTATATCTGGCAAAGATGTGAACTACTGCATTCGCTTTCAATTACAAACTCAATTCTTATTCCATGGCTTTTTTCACCTTCACTTGCAAACACCTGCGGAGCAACAAAAGTGTTCATAACCAGCATTGGCCCATTTTGCCCTGAGCTGATTTATATCACAATATTCCCTTTATCACCAATAATATTCCCAGTTTTCACTTCTTATTCACTGCTCTTTCTGAAGAAACTACAATCTGCTCCTTTACAGTTGCAGTTCTCTTCTGGCCACACTTGCAGTTACTAATATTTTAATTGTCTACTTATTCTTGTCTCTACCTGGACCTGTGCCATTTGCAAAGTGTGTGGGCAGTTTGATTCTAAAATGAGGTGGTTACAGCTTTGTGTCACTGGTTTCAGCATCACCCGTCGATGGCCATGAGTGGGGGCCATGTCCATCATCTCCTCAGTGCAGTGCTCCAATGTATTCACTTGGTGACAGAGGCATCTGTCTTCACCTCACCCCCACTGAACCACTGCTGAGAGGGATTCATTAATTCTGTCTCCACAGAAGATACAGAAAATCTTCCAGAAATTCTACAGGACAGAGTGACTGTAAAAATGAGAAACTGTGGGAGATTAGAATTAATAAAGAGGAATTACTCAAATCCAATTGAACCGAAGTTTGGTACGTTGCTCTGGTACATCCCAGAGTAGACATGGAGGTGGTGATAGAGCTAGTGAGAGAGTTACCGGGTCATACAGCTCTTCAGTCCAACCAGTCCATGTCAAACATAATCCCAAACTATCCTCGTCCCACCTGCCTGGGCTTGGCCCATACCTCTCCAATTGCTCCCTGTACATGCAATTATCCAAATGTCATTTCAAACTTGTAACTACAAGAAAGAATTATTTGCTCCCATACAAAAGTCTTAAGATTGTGGAATTTCTTGTTCCTGCAGATTGGAAAATAACTGTTGTAACCCAGATAAAGTCTGGAGTGGGAGCAGGAAAAAGAAAACTAAAATTTGGGCAACTTGTTGCCAGTCATGAGGAAAATATTACAATCTGTTTTGGAGACTGTGAAAACTTGACACTTGGGGACTCATATTATGACTTGGCAAAGTCAACTTAGGTTAGGAAAGGGAAATCATCTTTGATAAACCTGTGGAGTTTGTGTCAATTAAAGCGTCCACAAATTTTGGACCTGCATCCAAACTGTCCCCAGAAACGTCTTCCGTTGCTGCTTCACAGTCTTCCCTTCTAAGATTGTATTCCTGTTAACTTTGACCAGTTCCCCCGTCATGTTAGTACAGCTTCATTCCTCAATTATAATCGAGTCACATCCAAATGTGAGCAATTCATTTAAACTGAAAGAGGGAGGCTTGAGAGATAGGACATGGAGAAAGATTGGAGTATTTATTAACTCAGTATATGTCATGTATGTATGAGAGAGAGAGAAAGTGAGAGAAAATGTGGATAATGAGATGTAAAAATAGAGAAAACTGGAATATCGACAGAAGTAGATGTACTTTCCTATTTGTTTTGGCAATTCCTGTGTGTTGTGGTCCTTTATCCAGTGCATGCAAGGCTGAGTAATATGTATATGTTGGTTGAAGCATCCACACATGAGAACCAGTGGGAGTGGTGTATTTGAATTTCCAGAATACTTTTGGTACGGTTGCACACAGGTGAATGGATAAAGCTGGATTCCAGAGGTAAGTGGGGATCTACATCATGGATTGAGAATTGTTTAGTTGAGACCATACCGAGAGTTAATTCCTTTTCCAGACTGAACACTGTTACGTGTTTGGACCACAGTAATTTGAAAGGCATGCAGACAATTTGGATGTGACCAGCAATAGTATACATCTCATTTTGTATTGATTAAATGGTGCAAGGTTGGAAAGTGTTGTTGTCCAAAACGACCTGTATGTCTGTGATCAAAGGTTGCCAGATATAGTACATACAGGGGTATCAGTAATGAGGGAAGTAAATGGTATGTTGTCCTACATTGTAAATGATTCAAGTACAAAAATAAAGCCATGTTTCTGCACTTGTAGAGCATTGATCAGGGAGTATTTAGGGTCACTGTGTACAATATGGTCTCTTTTGGAAGGAAAGATCACCTTCCCACAGGCACGGTGCAGACAAGTATCACCAGTCTCATCCCTGAGATGATGGCACCATGAGGAAACTGGCTGTTTAATCTGTAGAGCTGTGAAAGAATAACAGATAATTCCATGAAAACTTAGGGTTGGTGATGAACAATTATGCCCAAACAACACATTGATATGGTGAGAAATTCCATACTTTACCGATGTTAATACATGTTGGTTTTACATGTAGAATTACACAGAGCTCCATGTCAATTGAGAGAGAAATGCAGACTCTGAATGAACTCTCTCCACATTGATGTGTGACCCTACAGTGAATGTCATGCAGTTCACAATCCCGACATTAGCCATAATACCTTACTTCTGAAACAGAAAGCCATTCCAACCAGATTCTGATCTCCATAGCGAACACAAGTCTGCCTTGTCGAAGGATGCGAGCTTGAGATTTTGCACAAAACATTAGGCTTCCCACCTCACTGCTGGAAAACTGCATTAAAGTACCACATGTGTACTACGAGCAATGGACACATGAGGAACAGTGGGAGGCAGACGATCTGTGCAGGCCGTGCTCCATTTGCTTGTCATGTTGGAGCATCAGTTACCTCACTCTGTTTCCATGTAAATGACTGTCGGGGCTGAATGGCCTCCACCTGCTCATATGTCAGTGACTCAAGGGGCTGTACAACAGGACAAGTGCCTAAGTGGGCTTCCCCAGGTTCCTGTGTAACAGCCCGAGGTGCGAACTAGTGTGACAATGCTGTAACTGTATGAGGTTATTTTGTTTTGGTTTCTTTTAAGAGAGGGATTGAACAAGAGGCACAAAGCTGTCTAGTTAACACAACTTGAGTAAACAGCTTGAGAGGCTTTGGTTTTTTTCACAACATCTATTAACTATTTCACGACTGTAGCTCTGAATAAATGTAAACAGAAAGGCACCACAGACTTCTGGGGAACAGGATTCCAAATCGCAATGCCCTTTTAGAATTTCTTCTCATCCATCTTATAGAATCAGAAACTCATGTAATGTAGCAATGCAATCTGATCTTTTCCCATTTTCCAGTATTTGGCCGATATCCATCTAAACCCTTCCTTTTCATTTAAGAATCCAGGTTCCCTTTAACTGTGTAAATGCACCCGTCTCCACCACTTCTGGCTGCACTTTCTGTACACACGCCACTCTCTGCATGAAAATGTTGCCCCACGTTCCTTTCTATATCCTTCCCCTCTCGCCTTCAGCATAGGCACTTTACTTTTTGACTCCTGGGAAACAGATCTTGGCTTTTCAGACTGTTCATGCTCCTCATGATTTTATAAACCTCTGCAATGTCACCCCTCAGCCTCCAACACTCCAGGGGAAAAAGCTTCAAACTATTCAGCGTCTCCCTCTCGCTCAAGCCCTCCAATCCAGGAGCATGCTTGCCAATCTTTTCTGCTCCTCTCAAGGCTAACAACGTCCTTCCTTTAGCAGAGCCAACCGAAATGTACACAGTATTCTTAACGTGGCCTCATCAATGTCCTGTACAGAAGCAACATGCCATCCCAACCCCTATACCCAACGCTCTGACTGATTATGGCAAGGGTGACAAACATGTTCTTCAGATCCCTTCTACCTGCTACTACACTTTCAAGGAACTAAGTGCCTGCACCCAAGGTCTCTTTATCTGGCAACACTCCCCAGGATCCTAGCATTAACTGTATAAGTCCTGCCCTGCTTTATTCTACCAAATGCAAAACCTCTCATTTACCTAAATTAAACTCCATCAGCCACACCTTGGCCCATTGGCCCATCTGATCAATGTCCCTTTGCACTCTGAGATAAACTTCACTACTGTCCATGGCACCACTTTTTAATGTTATCTGGAAACTTACTAACCATGTCTCTGATATTCACATCCAAACCCTTTATATTAATGATGAAAAGCAGGGAACTCAGCACTGATACTTGTGGTACACCGCTGGCCACTGGTCTCCAGTCTGTAAATCAATCCTCTGCCTTCAAGCCAATTTTGAATTCAATTGGCTATCTCCCCCAGATCCCATGTGCCCTCCCATTAATAAACTGTCCACCGTTCGGAACCTTACCAAACACCATCCTAAAGTCCATATAGACAGCACTGCCTTCATCAACCTTCTTTATCACCTCTTCAAAATAATCAAGTCAGTGAGACATGTTTTACACTGCACAAAGCCATGTTGCCTATGTCTAATCAATGCTTGCCTTTCCAACTGCATGTAAATCCTATCCCTCAGAATCCCCTCCAACAACTTACCCAGCTCTCATGTCAGGGTCACTGGTCTATGATTCCCTGACTTGGCTGGTCATTGTTTCCTTTTCCAGTCCCACTCCTCCACTGGTCACAGCAAATTTTATATGTAACCAGGTTGGTGATGTGGTCGATGATATAGGCTCAGACTGGGTCAGGATCAGTGTTAGGAACAAGACAGGCAGTATTCTTTAATCTGCGAAAAAGCATGTTTATGACCAAAATAAAGTTACACGCGCTATGATGGAAAGAAGAATGTAAAGCAGTTTGCGTCTGCAAATATGTTCATTGATACTTCCCCTTTCTAAAATTAATCTCACACACACACACACACACACACACACACACAGAGACACACACACACACACACACACACACACACACACACACAGACACACACACATACACACACACTCGTATGTATGTTTGAAGACAAACTGAAATGTTAATTTGAAATAACTTTGTCCACATAAGAGATGAACTCATGATTAAAGGAAAAATATGAGACTTCCCCGAATGTTATGCTGCTTCCAAATGTGTTCTGTTCGCACAAGTTGTTGGTGATGGGATTCCTTCCTGGAACAGTTAGATTTGGCTGAATTCCCTTTGCTACAGGCAGTGGGAGACTCTCGTGAATCGTTGTCATGAATCCTCCACCAGCGGTTTGACCGAACTATATGTTTCCGCCACATTTCCTGCTCCATGTCGGTGCATCATTGCTGCTGTCGTACATCATTGCTGCTTGTAAAAGAAAACAACAAAAGTACAGCAAGATCCCACTGCTGTTTGGACTTCACAACCTGACAGCTTCCCATTCCCCCAGCAGAGACCCTGATGTTAAACTGAGAGAACGGCGAACAGGAAGGTGTCTCAACCTGTCTCAGGCCTGTCCCAGTGTTTCTGTTGGAGAGGAGGGGGGCGGGAGAAATGTTTACTCCAGAGGGTGGAATTCACACCCCCATCCCCACTCCGAGACTCTGTTCGTCTCCCTCTGTCCATGTCCAAGCTTCAGTCTCTCAGAAATCCCCCGGGGGGTGTGGTGGTGGGGGCGGGGGGAGCGAGAGAGAGAGAGAGATTGAGAGGGAGAGAGAGAGTGAGAAATTGATTCCATCAAAGCCAATAGATTTTGAAACAAAAATAACAAGGATTAAAACGACTGACTTCCAAAATCTCTCCAATTTCTCAGCACTTTCCCCTCATTTTAAATCCAGAGAATGGGAACAGATTTCATCTGGATTCGGGGGGCAAATGCTTTCTGACTGTCCCCAGGGTATATTTTCTGCGAGGCTGGGAAATGACTCAGTGGGAGGAGTGACCCCACAGGGCCTGTGCCTCTCCCTCCCTCCGTGTTTAACCTGCCCCCTCCAGCTGGTTCTCTGAGATTATGGGGTCTGCGGCGGGTGTTGAAAAAAAAAACCAATGCCCCTCCCCCCGGTCCACACCCATTCACCGGGCTCAGGCCCCGTGTCCATTCTGTCTGGAATTGGTGCTGTTTCTACGTGAAATATTAATAATGAGCCTTCCACTGGTACAGTCACCTCTCTCTCTCTCTCTCTTTCTCTCTTTCCCTTCAGTCCTGTGCTTTCTCTCTCTGTCCCTATCAATGTCTCCATCTCTGTTGAGCTTTCTCTTGCTCGATAATTGCTCAATGCCTCCCTCTCTCTCTGTTCCCTCCCTATTTCATAGTAATGCTCTCTCCTGCCTCACATTCGCCACGTGTTCCCGTCTCCCCGCTGTGTCTGGGAGACATTCGCAATGTCACTGTCACATTTTGGAGGGTGAGGGGGTGACGAGAGGTGGTAGGGAGGGGCATGTCTGGCCAAGGGGGCAAAAGGAAGGATGATACACCCCACCCACTATCAGACTGTCAGAAAACTCAGCCTGTTTCCCTGCAGACAGCCTGAGGGAGACATGGAGCCCAAGGGGGTACACAGCAAGATCCCGCAGACTAAGGTATGCAGGATCGCTGATGGATTCCCTTAACAACCTGCAGGAGCTCACCCCCCCACCATCACAGCACCCCCACAAAGGGAGGAGCTGACATAGGAATGAAGGACATTCTGCTCAGCAGGATCCCTCCTGCTGTCCCCTGCAGTGCCCCTGCGCCGCCCCCCGCAGACTGAAGAAGCCTGAAAGTTTCAATATCATTACCACCCACTTTCAGAAACCCTTTCCCCCACCGTCTCGTCTCATCTGCATTTGGAAAGTGTAGCCTCGCTACTGTACAGCAAACAGCTGCAGGCTGTTCCCACACAGCAAGATCCCACAGGCTGAAAAGTGTAAAAAAAGGGTCTCCCCCACCAGCCAATACTAAACTCTCCCATTTCAACTTGGAGCTGGGCTCAGACTTAACACGGGAATTAACTCCTCACCACCACCTCCCTCGATCCTGGACCTAGACATCCTAAACATGCCCACCTTTTCTATCTGTTTCAGCTGTGATAACATAGTGTGGGCCTGGATGAAGACAGCAGGCCAAGCAGCATCTTAGAAGCATAAAAGCTGCCGTTTTGAGCCTAGTCCCTTTTCTGATGAAGGGTCTCGGCCTGAAACATCAGCTTTGGTGCTCCTAAGGTGCTGCTTGGCCTGCTGTGGTCATCCACCCTACACTTTGTTATCTCGGATTCTCCAGCATCTGCAGTTCCCATATTCTCTGTTTCAGCTGTATTCCTTTTCCCTCCATCACTCCCATCTTCACCCCACCCCCACCTCCATGCTGCCCGCTGTGCAGGGTCCCACAAACAGCAAAATGTGAAAATGGCCACAGGTTGATGGAGGAGCTTAACTCATCCTGAACACTGGCGTAGAGAGAGTTGGGGTGGGACATTAGACCCTGCAGTTTCTGCCCCTTTGTAATGCTGAGCCCCTCCCCTGTCCCAGAGCCTGCACTGACCCCCACTCCCTCACCCCCACCCCTCCCAGAGATCAGAATAAGGTCCCAGTCAACGGGAACAATTCCCTCCATTCACCCCCAAACCTCACAGACAGGCCGAGAGGGGCCAAGAGGTGGGATTGGGACATGGGGCAGTGGTGCGAGGTTTTGGGATCCTACTCTTCCTTTCCCACATCCTGGCTTCCCCATCCTACCCACCCACCTCTCCATTAAAATGATAATAAGTCCCAGCAGAGTTTCTCCCAGATATTCCAAGATAAAATGCTGGAGAGAAAACAGTTTCATGAATGGGCAGGAGTATCCAGCTCACCCCTCCCCTCCCCTCCCCTATAGCCTTCAGCTCGCCAATACACTTCATTCGAGTGGTGCCTGTACCTTCCATTTACTGCTTGCTGCCTCGTGGCCCCATCTGAAACACAGAAATGACTCACAAAGCTTCACATAGGGTTCGGGTTCCTGCTCTCCCCCAGCCCTCGCCTCTCCCCATGGCCATACACAACATCCAGAAGGGGTTAAAATTGGGATGAACAAACAACTGCACAGCAAGATCCCAACACAGTCTCACTGCTTTACAATAGAAGCAAGTCAAAAACCCAGCTTTCGTGCTCCTAAGATGCTGCTTGGCCTGCTGTGTTCATCCAGCTCCACACTTTGTTACATTATTCCGTTATCGTCCGTATGTTTTTCCAACGATCATTTAAATGCCTTTAAAGTTGGTGAGTCTACTACTGTCGCAGGCAGGACATTCCATGCCCTTATTACGATCTGAGTAAAGAAGCTACCTCCATCCTCTGTCCTACATCCATCACCCCTCAATTTAAAGCTATGTCTCCTCGTGCTAGCCATCATCATCTGAGGATAAAGGCTTTCACTGTCCACCCTATCTAATCCTCTGATCATCTTGTATGTCTCTGTTAGGTCACCTCCTCACCTTCTTCCTCTCTAAGAGGAGGAGAAGAAACAAAATTTTGAAAGCCATGTTGGAAATGGCTGCATGAGGTGCAGGCCAGGGAGAGACAGGGGCAGAAGAGAGTGAGAAAGAGAGTTTGATTCTGGGAGCCACACTGACGGCAGGAAAATCCCGAGAGATCCTCAGCAAATATCCCCACTATATTTCCATTCCTGCCTTTTGGGGTGTCTGCAGTCAGGCTCTTCGATGCTATTATGAGACCAGTGTTAAATATTTTCAAACTGCACTAACAGAGCCAACAGAGCTTTAAAAAGGTTTCAAAGAACAAGGAATGGTAAAGCTTTACTGCCCTAGAATTAACATGTCAATGATCAGAAAAATCCAACAAAAGACTCCAGTCCTGGGAATTAGAGATAATGGGAACTGCAGATGCTGGAGAATCCAAGATAATAAAGTGTGAAGCTGGATGAACACAGCAGGCCAAGCAGCATCGCAGGAGCACAAAAGTTGACGTTTCGGGCCTAGACACTTCATCAGAGAGCTCTGATGAAGGGTCTAGTCCCGAAACGTCAGCTTTTGTGCTCCTGCGATGCTGCTTGTCCTGCTGTGTTCATCCAGCTTCACACTTTATTATCCAGTCTGGGAATTACCATCTCTATGACACAGAGGCCTCCCTAATGAGCAGACTGAGGGACATTGCAATGTGTCAAGAGGTGGAGTCTGCAAACCATTCACTGAGAAATGTATCAGATTTATCCAGATACACTGCGACAGTGAGCGGGTCTGTTTGGTTGATATTGTGCGTGTGTATGTGTATTTATTAATATTTTAAACCTTTGTTTTATTAGCAGCTTATGATTTGTTTGGTAGTTTGATGTTGCTATGATGTTTTGTAATGCCGTGGAGGTGGGGTAGTGCAGATAAGCCTGGCCCCTTGCTGTGTAATTTTGCTGCAAAATGCTTTCGTTCCCCATTTCAACCAATCTTTTCTCTTTTATCCCCAGGAACTTCTGGTTTGGAACACGACAATTTGAAGACCCAAAATGTCTGGGGCCAGGAAAGCTTCGAAAAAGAACAACTTCCAGATGGATTAAGAGATAACGCAATGTAGAGCTGGATGAACACAGCAGGCCAAGCAGCATCAGAGGACCAGGAAAGCTGACGTTTCAGGCCTAGACCCTTCTCCAGAAATGGGGGCGGGGGAGGAGATTCTAAAATAAATAGGGAAGCGGGGGAGATAGACAGAAGATGGATAGAGGAGAAGATAGGTGGAGAGGAGACAGACTGGTCAAAGAGGTGGGGATGGAGCCAGTAAAGGCGAGTGTAGGTGGGGAGGTAGGGAGGGGATAGGTCAGTCCAGGGAAGGCAGATAGGTCAAGGGGGCGGGATGATGTTAGTAGGCAGGAAATGGTGCAGCTTGAGATGGGAGGATGGGATAGGTGAGAGGAAGAACAGGTTAGGGAGACGGGGATGAGCTGGGTTGGTTTTGGAATGTGGTAGTGGGAGGGGAGATTTTGAAGCTTGTGAAGTCCACATTGATACCATTGGGCTGCAGTGTTCCCAAGCGGAATATGAGTTGCTGTTCCTGCAACCTTCAGGTGACATCATTGTGGCACTGCAGGAGGCCCAGGATGGACATATTGTCTGCAGAATGCGAGGGGGAGTTGAAATGGTTTGTGACTGGGAGGTGCAGTTGTTTATTGTGAACCAAGCGTAGGTGTTCTGCAAAGTGGTCCCCAAGCCTCCGCTTGGTTTCCCCAATATAGAGGAGGCCACACAAGGAACAGCGGATGCAGTATACTTCATTGGAAGATGTGCAGGTGAACATCTGCTTGATGTGGAGAGTCTTCTTGGATCCTGGGATGGGGGTGAGGGAGGAGGTGTGGGGGCAGGTGTAGCACTTCCTGCAGTTGCAGGTAAAAGGGCCGGGAGTGGTGGGGTTGGCGGGGAGTGTCGAGCAGACAAGGTTGTCACGGAGAGAGTGGTCCCTTGGAAGGCAGATAAGGGTGGGGAGGGAAAAATACCTTTGGTGGTGGGTTCAGATTGCAGATGGCGAATGTGTCAGAGGATGATGCGTTGGATCCAGAGGTTGGTGTGGTGGTACGTGAGGATGATGGGGCCTCTCTTTTGGTGGTTATTGCGGGGACAGGGTGTGAGGGATGAGTTGCGGGAAATGCGAAAGATACGGTCGAGGGCATTCTCAACTACTGTGGGGGGGACGTTGCTGTCCTTGAGAAACGAGGACATCTGAGATGTATGAGAGTGGAATGCCTCATCCTGGGAGCAGTTGTGGTGGAGGTGAAGGAATTGGGAATAGGGTGTGGCATTTTTGCAGGAAGATGAGTGGGAGGAGGTGCATTCTCGATAGCTGAAAGGAGAGCAAAGTATTAGAGATGGTGCAGGTGAACTTAAGTTTGGAGTGGAAGGTGTTGGTGAAGTGGATGAACTGTTCGTGCACCTCGAGGGAGCACGAGGTGGCGCTGATACAATCATCAATGTAACGGAGGAAGAGGTGGGGTTTGGGGCCTGTGTAGGTGCGGAAGAGGGACTGTTCCGCATAACCTACAAAGAGGAAGGCATAGCTTTGCCCAAGCGGGTCCCCATGGCCGCCATCTTTGCTTCCAGAGGGGGACAACATTGGCCAGATGCCTGTTGCCACTGGATCCCATGAGGGACCCGCATTAGTCATATCTCTTTCTGGCCCTGAGGTTTAATGTGGGTTATGGAGGAGGGCAGCGTGATAAAATGTGACAGTGAGAGAAAGATTTGAAGAATTAAAAGAGCAAGACAAACAGGAGAGCCAGGGAGAGTATTTGAGATTGTGAATTAACGATAATGTCAGATTCTGGGGTCACAGGAAATAATTAAACTGAGCCAGCATCACAGAAGGGGAAACAAAACTGATTATCGGGCTGTTGGTACACTGCTGCATGTGGGATCTTGATGTGTATTAATTGTCCCAGTGTCATTGTTACAAGCTCTGACTGTTTCAATCAGGTAACCCCATCATTTCAAAGCTTTACAAAGGGACTGGCATGGAAACTCAACGCATCACCCGATATGTTTGTGTTCAGATGTTGCTGAGAGACTGTCCACGTGACAGAGAGGAAATCCCAGGGTCTTGCTGCACTCTCTCTGCTTTGCTTTTCAACCATTTCTGTCTCTTTTTTTTCTCCAAAGGGATTAGTAGATCCAAAGCAGAAGTGTTTGGGGCCCACAAGACATAGAACAAGGGCTTTCTCCAAAGGGGGACATCATCCTGAGGCTTATTGGACAGGCTGTGCCCCAGGGTTAGAAGCCTGGGGTTAAAGTAAGCAGGGCCTTGGGATTTGACACAAACGTGTGTCAGGACTCCCCAAGGAGGAAATTAAAACTGTAAATGTGAAATCTCACAAAAGACTGGTTCTGATGTCAGAATAAAAATGTGTGAAGGTGAAGTTGACGTTGGGAGTGAGAGACAGACTTGTAACAGGTAGAGGGGCAGGGGAAAAGGGAGAGGGAGTGAGTGAGAGGCATTTGAGATTCTTAAGTATCTGTCATGGTAGAGCCTGGGGATACAGAAAATATTTGCCATTTAACCAACATTGGGTTTATCTTGTTCCTGACACATTGCTGGCAGTGGGATCTTGCTGTGCCTCACTGGCCTGTAGCAATGCGACTGTCTCAATAATCTCCTCCTTCTAACCTTGCCTGATGGGTCTGGGATTGAAATTTCCCAAAGTTTTCCCCAATTTGATCAGAGCCTGGCATTGATAAGGGATGGCTTGTGTGAAGGGGAGACATTAAAACCCTAGCATCTTGCTGTGCAATTTCTTTCTTCCTTCCTTTCCAGTTCCAATAATATTCCCCCTCTTGCTTTATCCACTTATTTTGAAACTACAATGGGACAAGAAATCCTTCCCTGCTACACAAGTTTCCTCCAGAGCGAGGAGCGGTGTGGGGGCGTCAGGCATTGGCCAGAGGCCTGTTCAACAGGCTGCACACCGCGGGGCCCATGTGAGTTGTGTTTGTTCATTACCTCAACATTTGAATTCCTCTGTCGTAGCCTGGTTTTGTTTTAGGAGCCTCCAGGTAACTTTTAAAAACAGGTTTGAAGCCTGGGGTTAAAGTAAGCGGTGCTTTGGGATTTGACACAAACATGTTAATTCTCCTCCCAGTGAGTGTCTGACAGACAGGGCTCCCCAAGGAGGAAATTAAAACCATAAATGTGAAACTCTCTCCTAAGACTCATTCTCACGTCAGAGTAACATGTGATGTGTGTAGGCTAGGATGAAAAAAAAATGATAATCACAGAAATAAAACATTGTTTGACTATTTTACTTCAATCCCCTGAGTAACTGCGAGGGCATCTCAGCCTTTCTCTCTCTGTCTCCTCTCCTGAACCCTCTGCAGCTTCCTTCCATTTTTTTTTGTCAAACAAAGAGAAACATCTCACACACAGCAACATGACCCGTCATTATTTGAAATGGGGGAGTTAGAAATATTGTGCAATACAAGGTGATATTTTTCACAAAAAACACAGACAGAGATAGAAAGAGTGAGCGGGAGGGTGCGAGGGATAAAGGGGCAAGATGTGTTTTTGTAGCTGTGCTGGGAAAGGGAGACAGGATCTGGGGGAGGAAGCATGTTGTGGGGGAGAGAACTGGGGTCTCCAATATCTCTTCACTGCCCAGCTCCAATCACTTTGTTCCAGAAAGTGCCATCCACCAAATTACATCCTGGGATGGAGGGGGTGATTTTTGTCCCAAAGAAACTGACAGCCTCTTCCCTGAATGGAAATTGTGATTTCAACACATTTTGGAGCAGGAAGGGGTGACCTGTAGGATCACACTGTGTATCAATGACCTGCAGCATTACTGGCACAGAATGCTGGGAAACAGTGCCCCGGTTTATCAAACAGAATATCCTCAAATATCAATGTAACAGTCTTTGTAAATGATAAAGATTACAATGCGCAAGATTAAATCTGGGACAGAGAGAGAGAGAGCGAGAAAAAGGATCAGACATGAGGGGAGCGGGGAGGAACAAGTGAGAGAGGAAGAAATACAGAAAGATGAGATTTAGAAGGGAGAGAGAGAGAGAAAGCAACATGAAAAGAGGTGGAGGGGGGAGAGACACAGAGAGAAGAGAGAAAGAAGGAAGTATTTTGAATTTAGCAGGCAGCAGGATTGGTGCCTCTTTGTCAGCCTGGGGCCAGAATTGAACCCTTACCCAGCATCAGTGAGACACACAATCTGTCTGCAGTCACGCTGCTGGTTGTGGGATCTTGCTGTGTATCAAATTACCTGCAGTGTGGCCTACATTGCAACAAGATGCCCAGTGTCCAAATGTTGTTTACAGAGCCTTTGCGATTACATTTTCTTTGTCTCTCTGTCTCACTCTATCCATCTCCTTCTCCACGCACCTTCCTCAGACTGAGGTCTTCCTCCCTTTCTCTCTGACCATATTCTGGCTCTTTCTTTCTCTCTTACTTTATCTCTTCCCCCTTTCCCTCTCTCCATTGCCACTCCTCAGTTTAGGGCTTCCCCACTCCCACCACTCTCTCCAGACCGTCCCACCACTTCAGACAGTCAATACTGCAGTGTGACAGGCCAGGGTTACTAAATGGCAGGGGTGACAACATTTCAGACACAGAGGTATAATTCAGAGACAGTGTTGGGGGGAAAGGGAGATGGAGACAGAGAGGAAAAGCTTAGAAATGCAGGGATGGGAGTGAGAGCAGAGGACAGTGGGAGAGGGAAGTGGAGATGTACGAAAGGCAGAGAATAGATACAAGGGCTGGGGTAGGGGTCTGTAGTCATTGGGATCTGGCTGTGCAGTTGTTTGTTCATTTCCAACTTTTCCCCCTGCTGGGTGTTGCATATGAGGATGGGGAGAGGGGAGGGCTGAGGCGGATCAGGAATCCTAACCCAATATGAAGCTTTTTGAGTCATTTCTGTGTTTCAGATGGGGCCACGTGGCAGCAAGCAATAAATGGAAGGTACAGGCGCCACTTGAATGAAGTGTATTCGCGAGCTGAAGGCTATAGGGGAGGGGAGGGGTGAGCTGGATACTCCTGTCCATCCATCAAACTGTTTTCTCACCTGCATTTCATCTTAGAATATCTGGGAGAAACTCTGCTGGGACTTTTTGTCATTTTAATGGAGCGGTGGGTGGGTAGGGTGGGGATGTCAGGATGTGTGAAGGGAAAACTAGGACACCACACCTCCCCCCACAGCCCCATGTCCCAATCACACCTCTTGGCCCCTCTCGGCCTGTCTGTGAGGTTTGGCGGTGGGTGGAGGGAATTGTTCCCGTTGACTGGGACCTTATTCTGATCTCTGGGAGGGGTGGGGCTGAGGGAGTGTGGGCCAGTGCAGGCTGTGGGACAGGGAAGCGGCTCAGTATTACAAAGGGGCAGAAACTGTAGGCTTGACATCCCACACCTGCTCCCCCACTCCCTCACCCCAGCGCCGCCCCCCAATCCCTCTGCGCCAGTGTTCAGGATGAGCTTAACCTTCTCTCATCAATGTGTGGCCATTTTCGCATTTTGCTGTCTGTGGGACCATGCATAGCAGGGAATGTGGAGGTGCGGTTGGGGTGAAGATGGGAGTGTTGGAGCGAAAAGGAATACAGCTGAGACAGGTAGAGGTGGACATGCTTAGCGGGGCTAGGTACAGGATCTACGGAGGTGCTGGTGAGGGGTTAACTCCTGTGTTCAGCCTGAGCCAACTCCAAGTTGAAATGGGGGATGGTAATATTTGCTGGTGGTTTCAGTGGGGGAGAGGCCTGTTTTCACATTGCAGCCCGTGGAGGCGTTGGGCCAGGCTCAGACAAGGTGTTGAGGGAATCCCTCAGCAGTCCCACACATAGTTGCCGGTGGGATCTTACTGTGCACCACTGCAGCCTGCAGGTCACCCTCATGTGCGACGCGAGGCTGTCTACAGGGCCCTGGGTTGAGTCTGCTGATGGCCTGATAGTGAGTGTAGTGAGTGAGTGTGACGTCCCTACTTTCCACCGCAGCCGAGACCCACCCCACCTCCCGCCACCCCATCAACCTCCAAAATGCGACACTGATGTTGCAAATATCCACGAGACACAGCAGGGAGATGGGAACACATGGCAAACGTGAGGCAGGAGAGGGAATTGCTATTGAAACTTGCAGTAAATGGAGAGAGTGAGGGACATTGATCAATTCTCAAGCAGGAGAAAGTCACAGAGATGGATCCGTGGATAGGGACAGAGACAGAGATGGGGAGGGAGAGAGACAGGTGACTGGACACTTTGGAAGGTTCGTCATTAATATTTCATGTAGAAACAGCACAAATCCCAGATGGAGTGGGCATGGGGTTTGTGCCTGGTTAATGGGAGTGGGCAGAGGGGGGCATTGGTCATTTCTTTGTGTTTTTTTACCGCCTCGCCACAGTGTCAGAGAACAAGCTGGTGGGGACAGGTTAAACATTAAATGGGGACACAGAGAGGGACAGAGGCACAGGCTCCGGGGAGTGACTCCCCACCGCTGAGTCACTGCCCAGCCTCTCAGGAAATAAACCCTGAGGGCAGTCAGAAAGCATCTAACCCTTGTTCCCAGTCGAAATCTCTTCAATTTCTCTGGGTTCAAAACCAGGGGAACATGCTGATAAAATGGGGAAATGTTGGAGGTCAGTCAGTGGCAGGATTGCCTTTGTTTCTGTTTATTTTTATTTCAAAACATCTTGGCTTTGATTTGATCAATTTCTGTCGGTTTATTTCTCTCTCTCTCTCCCCCATCTCCGCTGTCCACCCCCACACCCCCGCCATCCTCTCTCTCTCTCTCTCTCTCTCTCTCTGTGCTGGGGCAGGCAGGGAGATATCTGACACTGAAGCTTGCAGACGGAGTGAGGCACACAGATTCTGGGAGTGGGGATGGGGGATGTGTGAGGGGGTGTGAATCCCAGGCCTGGGGTAAATATCTCTCCTGCCCTTCCACTCAAACAGAAACACTGGGACAGCCCTGAGGCAGTTGGAGACATCTTCCTGTTCCCTGCTCTCTGGGTTGAAAATCAGGAGCTGTGCTGGTGTTTGGGTGGGGAGGGCGGGGTGGGGTGAGGTGAGGAGAGTTATGAGATTTTGGGTGTTCAGACAACCAGCAGTGGGATCTTGCTGTGCTGGGTGGGGAGTGTCTCACATTGCTGAAGGCAGCAAGCGGTGAGATTTTGCTGAGCTTTCGGTGCTTTTTAAAAATTGTAATCCACTTTAATTTCTCTCTGTCTTACCCCCACCCCCAAGGAGATTTTATTCAGGAGCTGAAACTCGGGATGATGCAGAGTCCGAGAGAATCAAATCATTCTGCAGTGAGGAATCGTCAGACAGGAGCTGGGACCAGAGAGAGAGAGACCGAGAGAATCATAATAACCCATCCCGTGTCCTTGTCGTTCACTTACACACTCACATGCTCTCAGGGGAATTGAATTTTGGGGCTCAGGCAGTCTCTGGAGTTTGGACCACAAGGGGCTGAGCCCTGGGCTGGGGCTTGGGGGAGACAAAGTGACAAAAATGGGGCTGCTGCACAGCCTGATCCCACAGATTGCACTGCCTTCCTCTGTCTCCATATTCCCAGCTTCTTGTCTCTCTCACAGCTATCTATAAATCTCCATCTCCCCCACATCCTTCATATCTCCCCCTATCCACTCTCCCCCGATCCTCTGATATCCTTCCTGCGAATCACTTGCTCCCTTCCTGGGATTTTCAGGAACTGTTCCAGCGTACAATCTTTCTGAAATCTGGCCTTCCCCATTCACCTCTCTCTGCACTTTCATTCTCTCACTGCCCTATGGGATCTTGCTGTTCCTGCCTGACGGTCATTCTATCTGCATGCTCCCTCACTGTCTCTCCATTACCTACTCTCCATGGTATCTCTCTGTCTGCTCTTCTTTCACTCGATTTCTGTCTGTCTCTCTGTCTCTCTCTCTTTCTCTCTCTCTCTCTCTCCGTCCTTTCCTGTTCTCTCCCTTGGATTTCTCCCTCCCTACCTGTCCTTTTCCATTCTATCCCTGGGTTTTCTCTCACTCTAAGTTGCTTTCTGTTTCTCTCCCTGAGTTTAATTTCCCTCTCTTTCCCACTCTTTCTCTCTGCCCTTTTTCTTGTTCTCAATGGGATTTCTCTCTGCCCTGTCTGTCTGCCCTTCTGACTCTCCCAGTGGTACTCTCTTGCTCCGTCTCTGCCCATGGGATTCCTCATTGTGTCTTCCTTGCTGAGATCATTCTCTCTCCCGTCCCTCTGTCTATCTCCCTTTCTATTTCTCTGTCTCTCTCCTCAATCTTTCTCTGTCTGTCGTCTGTTTTCCAGCCTCAAGTTTCACACTCTCTCGGTCCATGTGTCTCTCTCGCTTGTCTATCCTTCTATCGCTTTCTGGGGTCTTTCTGTCCCTTTCTATCTGTCCCTCTGTTCCTCTCTCCCTATCTTTTCATCTCCCTCTGTCTCCGTCCTACACCTTTTCACTCCCTAGGATCTCCCCCACTGTCTCACTTTCCCTCCCTCCCTGGGTTCATCTGCCTGCCTGCCCATTGATCTCTCTCCCTGGGGGTGTGTCACTCTGTTTGCCTGTATATCTCTGTCTCTCTCCCTCGAGTGGGTTTGGACCTTCTGCCAGAGTGGAGAGGGGTGTATATTTATTGGAGTGAGATCGTCCCTGTTTTCTTTTCTCCCTCTCTCTCTTTGTCTGTCCCTCTCTCTTTATCTGTTCCCCTCTCCACATCACTTCAATATTCTTCTGTCTCTCTATGCCTCTTTTCTCTCTTGGATTTTCTTTCTCTCTCTCTCTCACCCCTCTCCCTCCTTCTGTGTGTTTCCACCTCTTACTCCCCATGGCTTGTCTCTTCCTTGGCCTGTCTCTGCCTCTTTTCTCGTCTTGGGTTCTCTCCCTCCCTCTCTGTCTATGACTCTCTCTCCCCATCGCTTGCCTCACCCTCCCTGAGCCCCTGCCCCACCTGAGTTTCACCCCTGCCTGCTCTCTCTAAACTGAAAGGGGGTGTGTGTTTACCTGTCTCGATGAGGGGGGCAGGGTCTTCCTAGGGACCAGGATCTTGCTGTACTGTAAGGCAGTCAGTGAAAAGGCTCCTGAGTCTCTCGCCCTATGCCCTGTGACCTCTGCCCCCAGGGTGGGGGCAACGACTTGGTGAGGTGGTGGGGGGATTGTCCACAGAAGGGAATGCAGAGGGCCATTTATATACAGTGGAGTTGTGGTCATGGAGGAACTGGGAGGGGAAAGAAGCTCAATGGGGGGTGGTAATTATAAACTGAGAGTTGAAACATTTTGTGCGGGACAAAATATTTGTGAGGTAAAAATCAAGATGGGGAATTTGAAAGGCGTTGCAAACATTTGTTGAAGGGAAAATATCAGAGGGAATGCAAAGTGGGGGAGTCCCAAAATTGGGAAGGAGGGCAAGCTTTGGGGGCAATATTGTGGACAGCAACTGAAATGGGGGAAATAACAATATGAGGGAACAATATTTGACAGGTCGGGGCAAATTACTTATGGGGGGAGTGCAATATTGTTTTGGGGAGGCACAGGATTTGGAGATGGGGTACAATATTGCGATGGGAGGGAAAAAGTGGAGGACACATTTCTGGGGAGGTAAAAAGGGACAAAACGTGGCGGCAGTGAAACATGTTGGGCGGAAGATTTGGGCAGGAGGCAGAAAATGGAGAAGAGGAGAGTGTGAAATGAGAATGGCTCACAATTGCATGCCACAAAATTGTAGGGCTCATTTTGGCAGGGGTCATTTCAGGGGAGCACATTGGGAAGCATACATTTAAGGAAGGTATTTGGTAAGGTCCCCCATGGTAGGCTCATGCAGAAAGTAAGGGGGCATGGGGTGGGGGGAAATGTGGCAGATTGGATTCAGAATTGGCTGACCCTGAGAAGACAAAGGGTGGTAGTGGATGGGAAATAATCAACATGGTGCTCAGTTACAAGAGGTGTACCACAAGGATCTGTTCTGGGTCCTCTTCTATTTGTGATTGTTGTGAATGATTTGGATGAAGGAGTGGAAGGGTGGATTAGTAAGTTCGCAGACGATATGAAGGTGGGTCGAGTTGTGAATAGTGAGGAGGGCTGTTCGAGGTTACAAAGGGACATTGATAGGATGCAGAGCTGGGCAGAGAAATGGCAGATGGAGTATAACCCTGAAAAGTGTGAGGTGATTTATTTTGGAAGGACAAATTTGAAGGCAGAGTACAGGGTTAACGGAAAAATACTTGGCAGTGTGGAGGAGCAGAGGGATCTTGGAATGCATGTCCACAGTTCCCTGAGAGCTGCCAACCAGGTGGATAGAGTTGTTAAGAAGACACATGGTGTGTTAGCTTTCATTAATAGAGGGATTGCGTTCAAGAGCCGTGAATTTATGCTCCAGCTGTACAAAAGCATGGTTCGGCCACATCTGAAGTATTGTGTCCAGTTCTGCTTGCATCATTACAGGAAAGATGTGGAATCATTGGAAAAGATTCAGAGGAGATTTACCAGGATGTTGTCTGGAACAAAAGGAAGGTCTTACGAGGAAAGGTTGAGAGAGCCAGGGCTTTTCTCTTTTGAACGAAGGAAAATGAGAGGTGACTTGATAGAGGTGTACAAAATGATGAGCGATATAGATAGTGTGGACTGCCAGAGACTTTTTCCTCGGGTGGAGGTAGCTGTTACAAGGGGACATAGATTTAAAGTGAGTGGCAATAGGTATGGGGGAGACGTCAGAGGTAGGTTCTTTACTCAGAGGGTGGTTGGGGAGTGGAATGCATTTCTGGAGCAGATAGTGGAGTCGGCCTCAGTTGGGGCATTTGAGTGGCTATTAGATCGGCATGTGGATGACAATCTCAGGTAGGGGTGGAGGTTAGATAGGCCTTGGTTTTAGGGTAAACGTTTGGCGCAACATCGTGGGCCGAAGGGCCTGTACTGTGCTATGTTCCAGGTACACTCGAGGGGGAGACATATTTGAAGGGAGCTACTTGTGGGATCTCACTGAGCTGAGTAGGGTAACGGGAGGATGCGGATGGAGGAGGGAAAAGGGAGACAGCTGAAAGAGGGAGAGGTGGCTGTGGTGGGGGTGTGATAGGTACAGGATCTGGGGTGGGGGGATAGGGGAGAGTAGGTTACTCCAGTGTTCAGGCCGAGCCCAGCTCCAAGTTGAAATGGGAGAGTTTAGTGTTTGCTGGTGGGGTAGGCCTGTTTTGCACTTTGCAGCCTGTGGGATCTTGCTGTGTGGGGACAGCCTGCAGCTGTTTCTTTACAGTAGTGAGGCTACACTTTCCAAATTCAGATGTGGTGGGGCGGGTGAGGAGGGAGGGCTTCCGAAAGTGGGTGATAATGATGCAGAAACGTTCAGGCTTCTTCAGTGTGGGGTAAGGGCATTGCAGGGGACAGCAGGTGGGATCCTGCTGTGCAGAATGTCCTTCATTCCTATGTCAGCTCCTCTCCTTGTGGGGGCGCTGTGGGGGTGGGGGGATGGGTTCCGACAGGCTGTTACGGGAATCCATCGGAGGTCCTGCATACCGTAGTCTGTGGGATCTTGCTGTGTATCCCCTTTGGCAGCAGGTCACCCTCAGGCTGTCTGCAGGGACCCAGGCTGCGTTTTCTGACAGTCTGATCGTGGGTGGGGTGTAACATCCCTCCCTTTCGCTGCACACCCCCCCCAGGTCAGACACGCCCCTCCCCACCACCATTCGTCACCCCCCTCACCCACCAAAATGTGACAGTGACATTGCAAATGTCTCCCAGACACAGCGGGGAGATGGGAACACGTGGCAAATGTGAGGCAGGAGAGGGCATTGCTGGCAAAACAGAGAGGGAATAGGGAGAGAGGGAGGCATTGAGCAATTATGGAGCAAGAGAAAGCTCAACAGAGATGGAGACAATGATACGGATAGAGAGACAGGGAGAAAGGGGGGGAGGTGGAAAGGAAGAGAGAGCGAGAGAGGTGACTGTACCAGTGGAAGATCCACGTCTAATATTTAATGTAGAAACAGCACCAATCTGGGACAGAATAGACACGGGGCCTGAGCCCAGTGAATGGGTGTGGACCTGGGGGGGAGGGGGCATTGGTTTTGCTTTTCAACACCCCCACCACCCCATAATGTCAGAGAACCAGCTGGAGGGGGCAGGTTAAACACGGAGGGAGGGAGAGACACAGGCCCGTGGAGTCACTCCTACCACTGAGTCATTGCCCAGCCTCTTAGAAATTAAACCCTGGGGGCAGTCAGAAAGCATTTGCCCCTCGAATCCAGATGAAATCTGTTCCCATTCTCTGGATTTAAAATGGGGGTGAAGTGCTGAGACATTGGGGAGATTTTGGAAGTCAGTCAGTGATGGGACCCCGTTTTGATCTTCGTTATTTTTGTTTCAAACTATATTGGTTTTGACGGGATCAATTTCCCTCTCTCTCTCCCTGGGGGATTTCAGAGAGACTGAAGCTTGGGCACAGACAGAGGGAGACAAACAGAGCCTGGGAGTGGGGATGGGGGTATGAATCCCAGCCTCTAGAGTAAACATTTCTCCCGCCCCCCCCTCCCCTCAAACAGAAACAGTGGGACAGGCCTGAGACAGGTTGAGACACCTTCCTGTTCGCCGTTCTCTCAGTTTAACATCAGGGGGTCTGCTGGGGGATTGGGAAGATGCCAGGTTGTGAAGACCAAACTGTCGTTGGATCTTGCAGTGCTTTTGATGCTTTTATTTGTTCAATTTTCATTTCTGTCTTTCCACACCCCACCCCGAGGAGATTTGAGTTGGGAGCTGAAACTCCAGACAATGTGGGGCTGCTGCACAGTCTGATTCCACAGATTGCACTGTCTCCCTCTCTCTCTGCCTCCATACTCTCAGCTTCCTGTACCTCCCACAGCTTTCTATAAATCTCTGTCTCCCCCACATCCTTCACATCTCCCCGTTCACCAATACCCCACCTCCTCAAGTCTCTCCTGCAACTCTCTCAGCCCTTTCCCCAGTTTTTGCAGGAACTGTTTTGACGTTCAGCTTTCCCCATTTCTGAACTTCCCTGACCACCTCACTCCACACCTTTTTCTCTGCCCAATGGGATCTTGCTGTTCCTGCCAGATGGTCACCCTATCTGTGACCACCTCTCTCTGTATCTCCATCACTCACTCTCCATGGTATCTATTTGCTCTCCTCTCCTACGATTTCTCTCTGTACCTGTCCTTGCTCGTTCTCTCCCTGTGATTTCTCTCTGTCTCTCTGGCAGTCCTTCTCTCTCCCCTCTGGATTTATTCCCCACTCCCACCTCTCTGCCCTTTTCCTTGCTCTGAATGGCATTTCTCTCTTTTTTCCCTCTCTCACCCCGTGGCTTTATTGTTCTCTCTCTGCTCCTTTCCTTGGGGTTTGTCTTGTCTCTCTCGCTGGTTTCTTTTGCTCTCTGCTCCCTCGCTGTCTCAATCCCAGGACTGTGCCTCAATCCCTTCTGTTCTCCCAGATCCCAGTTCTTCCAGTCAGTTCCCAGCTCTCTCTACCTGACATGTACCTCCCTCAGGTACAGAGCAGAGTAGGAGGCTTCTTTGTGAGATTAAAGCAGGATGTGAGGTGGTGTGAGAGAAAGCAACAACTCAAAAGTTCTGTCCAATGGCTCGTGTCTGTCTCTCCCTTCCCCCCTTGAACAGTCACTCCCTTTCTCTCACACTTCTTCACTATCTCTCTCACACACACTCAAACACACACACTGCCCCCAGACCTGAAACCCACACAGAGACAAAGCTGCAGTTTTAAACTAGCTGCAACGCCCTTTCATTCAGACAAGGGAACGGAGTTTTCTGCAGCCAGGGAACCCAGGTTTATCCCACAGGGGAACGCAATATTTTCACACAAACACAAGATGTGAGTGGGATTGAACTTAACCAGTACAGTTGGCGAGTTTGCTTTGAATGATTTTCTGAGAATGAACATCAACCAGTTTCACAGATGGACATCAAGTGATGACATGGATCTGTTGTACCATTGGGCGTATGTACATTGCACAAATGATCATGTGTTTCTTAACCACATTCACCTTCTCCCTGACAGTAACCAAGGGTCATCACAGTACTGTCCCACTTTCTCATCGGCATTTCATTTGTAAAAGCTCGGCATTATCTGATTGACAAGAACTGTCTTAAAGCTGGTTAATCTCAGGGCTGTGTCTGCTACTGCACATGGAATCTGTATGTGTCATTTTGTTTCTTTGTGTCTGTGTTTTCGTGTGTTTGTAGTGTGTGCTTCTGCGTTTGTGTGTGGCTGTGTCTATCTGTGTGTTTCTGTCTTTGCATGAATGGGTCTGAGTGTACATGTGTGTGTAAAAATGTATCTGTGTGTCTCCATGTCTGTGCCTATATGTGTGTGTGTCTGCGTCTCAGTGTGTATGTGTGTGTGTGTGTGTGTGTGTGTGTGTGTGTGTGTGTGTGTGTGTGTGTGCGTGTGTGTGTGTGGACGCTGCTGTGTGCTACTCTCTCTCTTTGACTGAGCCCCTGCTGGCTTTCACCATCGACCATCCCTGTGCAGTGGCGTGAGGAGGCCAGCAGAGGGTGGTATTGTTTCACTTTAAACGCGAGGGAGCAATCGGGATCAGAGAGAACAAAGTGTGAAGCTGGATGGACACAGCAGGCCAAGCAGCATCTCTGGAGCACAAAAGCTGATGTTTCGGGCCTGGACCCTTCATCAGAAAAGGGGGATGGGGAGAGGATTCTGAAATAAATAGGGAGAGAGAGGGAGGCGGGCCGAAGATGGATTGCAGTGGGAGAGAGATCCCCTGAGGTTGGTCCGGAGGGAGGAGGGGAACTTCTTCAGGTTAGGTATCCCAGGAAGAGGCTTTGCAGTGAGGTTAAAATTGTGATCAGAGATAATGGGAACTGCAGATGCTGGAGCAATCGGGAGTGAGACGTAGATCCTTCTCTCTCTCTATATATATATATCCCCGACCTCATTCTGTTTCTGCCCCCACTCTGCCACTCCTGCTCTCTCACTCCATCTGTCTCCTCCTTCCCTTACTCTCCCTCTCACTGACTGATCCCTGGAGTTTGGCCCACCATGAGGAAAGATCATGTTTGATGTGATGGTGGGTGAACGCCCCGCTCCTGCCAGAAGTTGCGGAAGGAAGATGGTAAATCTAATGCGAGAAGCAAAATGGGACAATGGACAAACAAAGACAGCGAACATTACAAGATAGTGAGTGTCAGTGAGCAGCTTATTGTTGAGAATGTGATGCCTGAGAGCCCTGTCCGCTTCCCTTCCATCACTTCACTGAACATTGAAGATAACTCACTCAGAGATAGTACGAGCCGCAGATGCTGGAATCTGAGATAACACAGTGTGGAGCTGGAGGAACACTGCAGGCCGGGCAGCATCAGAGGAGCAGGAATGCTGATGTTTCAGGTCAGGAGCCTTCTTCAGAAATGGGGGAGGGGGAAGGAGGCTGTAAAATAAATAGAGAGAGAGGCGACGGTGACAGACAGTACATTGGGGAGCGATACGATGGGAGAGAAGACAAACAGGTCAAGGAGGCGTGGATGAAGCCAGGAGAGGTGAGTGTGGTGGGGATGGTCAATGAGCTCGGGCAAGCGGGTAGCTGGGAGGAGTGGATAGGTGGGAGGGAAGATGGACGGGTTAAGGAGGCAGGGATTGGGGCTGGGGACGCCGGTCTTGGGATGAGATCTAGAGATAATGGGAACTGCAGATGCTGGAGAATCCAAGAAAACAAAGTGTGAAGCTGGATGAACACAGCAGGCCAAACAGCATCTCAGGAGCACAAAAAGTGTTGTCTTGGGATGAGATCTAGAGGGGAGTGCGAAGGATATGAAGGATATACTTCCCTGTCCACCCCTCTCTGGCTTTTGAGGAACCGCTCTCTCCTCAACCCCCTTGTGCGCTTCACGCTCCCCATTAACCCCACCAACTCCAGCACATTTCCCTACAACCGCAGGAGGTGCTACACCTGCCCCTTCACCTCCCGCCTCATCCACATCTCAGACGCCAAAAAAAAACCTTCCACGTTAAACAGATGTTCACCTGCACATCCAGTAATGTGGTCTATTGTATCCGCTGTTCCCAATGTGGGCTCCTCTACATCAGGGAAAGCAAATGGATGCCCGGAGACCACATTGTGGAGCACCGACGCTCGGTTTGAGACAAACAACTGCACCTCCCAGTCAAGAATTAGTTCAACACCCCCTCCCACTCCTTGGATGACATGTCCGTCCTGGGCCTCCTCCAGCGCCACATCGATGGCACCTGGAAACAGGAAGAACGGCAACAATAATACAGTTCAGCCTGCTGCTTGGTTCTCTCTAACGTACATATTTATCAATTACAAATTGAAGTGATAGTTACAGTCAGTGGAATGGTGCCTTTTGTCTTTGGCCTGTGAGTTGAGAGAGTCATTGACATGTTTCCCTGTAACCCCCTGTGGGATAAGGTTGGATAAACCAGCACTACCCTCAGTCTGTTGCCTTGGCGACAGGCTGCTTCATTGCTGAAACATTGAACTGAAATGAGAAAATCCTGGATGGATTGACTAATGAGTGAATTTGATTGATTGATGAATTCGGGTAAAGGGATATTTCAGCACATTCTTCAGCTGCTGCCTGAACTTAGTCTGGGTCACGGCATAAATCGCGGTGTTTGTGCAGCAACTGAGGAGCTGCAGCATGAAGCCCAATTCCTGCACAAAGGGATGTAGGGACACAGACCGACACCCAAAATCATACATCCGGGTCCATATATAACACACCATTAACGTTGACCATAACAGGATGAAATTGGCCGAGATTACAAACAGTAAAATGATGGATTTTTTTCGATTTTGCATTTCTGTGTCACACTGACCGTCCCCATTGGTGTAAGCGCGGAGTCTCCTGCGGGCTCTGCTGGTCACTAAAATGTGTCTGACGGTGAAAACATTGAGCAGCAGAATCAGGAGAAATGGGAGAGTCGGGGTTAGAATGTGGTGGAGGAACTCGATTGTGACCCAGGCACGAGAGTATTGAACATTGATTGTTACGTCACAAAACCAGGGGACGTTCCCCAGCCAATAGCGAGCTGTGAGCATAAAATACCAGAAAATGTTCTTGAAACAGCTCAGCACAGTCACTGTTCCCAGAAACACAGTCGCCGTTTTCTCACTGCAATATTTACTTTTCAGCTTCTGGCAACAAATGGCCACAAATCGATCAAAGGTGAAAGTGACGGTGAACCAGGCAGAACAGTCAGTGGCTGCATAAAGCAGAATGGCGTGGATATTACACACGGCGATGTACCAGAGGAAATAAAACTGTTTTCAATAAACAATGGGAATGTGTCTCAATATCAGGTCGAGGATAATGACCAGTAGATCCGCCACTGCCGTGCCCCCAGGTAACGTCTGACACATGTAGACAATCCACAATCTTTATAAAGCAGGATGTAGATCGTCACTACGTTAACTGTGAGGAAAGAAAATAAATAAATTACACATCAGTCTGGAAGCAAAGTTACCAGTTTGATTGAGGACTCAGTGACATTTTCAAATGTATCACTGATTTATTGAAAAAAAAGATGAAGTTGAAATAACAAACAGTAATGTCTCTTTTTTTTCAAGAAACGTAACGTAAAATACAAGAAACACTCCCTAACCAAACACAGATAAACATCCAGGAACAGATTGTTTCTAGAACATTCCTACACACTCGATCACTTGAGAGCAGGCACAGGTTCCTTCTTTACTGTTTCCGAGATAAAGGTTGAAGACGTTGCCTTCCTGAATGATTCTCTCCCAGTTCCCTGAAGACAAACAGAGGTTGGAATTTTGTGTCTCTTCGTCTAAATTATGGCCAATTTTCGGTTGTGTAGAAACATGAACGCAGGGAAAAGGTATTCACCCCTTTCACTGCCTGAGGGGAATTTGAAACAGTGTCTCCTTCTCCCTGGAACGGGATCTTTTCCCTCGGGATCTTATTCTTTGTTCAATTAACTGACATCCAACCGTTCACAGATGATGTCAGTTACAGAATATTCCGGGGAACGTCGGTTACAGAATGTGTTGGAGTCAGATAGACCCACATCTCAAAGGCCCTTCTGTCCAATAGTTTTGGTGAGACCCACTCAGCCTCGCGGTGGAAATCTCTCTCCAAACTCAACACAACTGGCAAACACAAATTAAAGGCATTGCCAGATCAGCTGAAGTGGTCAGTTATCTCACATTCTCAATCCACCTCACAGAACCAGCCCAGACACCATAAACCCAGATGGAATATCTGTTCAGCATGGAGCACTGTGCAGACCAGGCTAGTGTCCTGCTCAATACAACCCGGCAATCTGTCCAGAGTGGGACAATGTGCAGGCCTCACCAGTCACATAGATATCAGTCCTGAACGGGGAGCGATGCAGACCACACCAGTGCATTGATCTATAAACCCGGACCAGGCATCTCGCCAGTGCGGGGGCTGTGAAGTGAACTGATCTGTAAACCCGGAGCAGTTACCATCCCAGCGTGTAGATCTGTACAGACCACCCCAGTGCAGTGCTCGGTAACACTGTGTTAAATCACTGCCCAGCCTGGGGAAACTTGTAGCCCATGCTGGAAGTGACAGGATGTGCAGCTCTCATTCATTTACAGCTCCATGTCGCCAATGTGCCATGACAAGGGGTGCCATGGATGTGACAATCACTGCCAGAGAGAGATGGTGGCGAATCAGTTTAAGTACGAACAAATGGGATGGGTTGGATATATGGACAGAGAGGGGAGGTTGAGAGACAGTGTCATGGAAGGATGTGTTCACATGTTTGAGAATGCTGACATGTAGACATTTTGATAGCATCTTGCAATATGGGCCAGTTTTTCAGGAATGATGTGTGAATAGGATATTAGACCATAGGCCATAAGACGTAGGAGGGGAAATAATGCATTCGGCCCATCAAGTCCACTCCGCCATTTAAATCATGGCTGATGGGCATTTCAACACCATTTCCCTGCACTCTCCCCATAGCCCTTGATTCCGTCTGAGATCAAGAATTTGTCGATCTCTGTCTTGAAGGCATCCAACGTCCCGGCCTCCACTGCACTCCGTGGCAATGAATTCCACAAACCCACCACTCTCTGGCTGAAGAAATGTCGTCTCATTTCTGCTTTTAATTTACCCCCTCTAATTTTAAGGCTGTTCCCACGGGTCCTAGACTCCCCACCTGACGGAAACAACCTCCTAGCGTCCACCCCTTCTGAATCATACATTATCTTGTAAGTTTCTAGTAGATCTCCCCTCAACCTTCTAAACTCTAATGAGTACAATCCTTAGTCGTTCATCATACATTAAACCTACCATTCCAGGGATCATCCGTGCGAATCTCTGCTGGACATGCTCCAGGGCTGGTATGTACTTCCTGAGGTGTGGGGCCCAAAACTGGACACGGTATTCTAAATGGGGCCTAATTAGAGCCTTATAAAGCCTCAGAAGCACATCGCTGTTTTTATATTCCAACCCTCTTGAGATAAACGACAACATTACATTCACTTTCTTAATTACGGACTCTACCTGCAAGTTAAACTTTAGAGAATCCTGGACCAAGACTCCCAGATCCCTTTGTACTTCTGCTTTGCGAATTTTCTCACCATGTAGAAAACAGTCCATGCCTGTATTCTTTTTACCAAAGTGCAAAACCTCACATTTACTCACATTGAATTTCATCAGCCATTTCCTGGACCATTCTCCTAAACTGTCTAAATCTTTCTGCAGTTTCCCCACCTCCTCAGTGCTACCTGCCTGTCCACCTATCTTCGTATCATTGGCAAACTTTGCCAGAATGCCCCCAGTCCCTTCATCCAGATCATAATATGCAAGGTGAACAGCTGTGGCCCCAACACTGAACACATTGGACACCACTCGTCATCAGGTGCCATTCCGAAAAAGAGCCTTTTATCCCAACTCTCTGCCTTCTGTCAGACAGCCAATCCTCAATCCAAGCCAGTAGCTCACCTCGACCACTAACGGCCCTCACCTTGCTCAGCAGCCTCCAGTGAGGCACCGTATCAAACGCCTTTTGGAAGTCTAGCTAGGTAACAACTACTGTCTTTCCCTGGTCTAACATATTTGTTACCTCTTCAAAGAATTCTAACAGGTTTGTCAGGCACGACCTCCCCTTACTAAATCCATACTGACATGTTCTAACCTAACCCTGCACTTCCAGGAATTTAGAAATCTCATCCTTGACAATGGATTCAAGAATTTTACCAACTACCGAGATTAGGCTAATTGGCCTATAATTTTCCATCTTTTGCCTTGATCCTTTCTTAAACAAGGGGGTTACAACAGAAATTTTCCAATCATCTGGGGCTTTCCCTGACTCCAGTGACTTTTGAAAGATCACAACCAAAGCCTCCGCTATTTCCTCAGCCACCTCCCTCAGAACTCTAGTAGCCCATCGGGGCCAGGAGATTTTTCAATTTTTAGAACTTTTAGCTTTTCTAGCACCTTCTCTTTTGTAATGCATCCCATAATCAACTCTGCCCCCTGACTCTCCCTATTTGTTGGCATACTACTCATGTCTTCCACTGTGAAGACTGACGCAAAGTACTTATTAAGTCCTTCAGCTATTTCCTCATCTCCCATCACTAGCCTCCCAGCATCAATTTGGAGCGGCCCAATATCTACTTTTGCCTCTCGTTCTCCCATCACTAGCCTCCCAGCATCAATTTGGAGCGGCCCAATATCTACTTTTGCCTCTCGTTTGTTTCTTATGTATTGAAAGAAGCTTTTACTGTCATTTCTAACATTACTAGCTCGCCTACCTTCATATTTGATCCTCTCCTTCCTTATTGCTCTCTTTGTTATCCTCTGCCTGTTTTTGGAGCCTTCCCAATCTTCTGATTTCCCAGCTCTCTTGGCCACTTTATAGGCTGTCTTTTTTTCTTTGATATATTTCCTGACTTCATTTGTCAGCCATGGCTGTCTAATCCCACCGCGGATAATCTTTCTTTTCTTTGGGATGAACCTCTGTACTGTGTCCTCAATTACACCCAGAAACTCCTGCCATTGTTGCTGTGAGTTCAGATGATGGAGAGGTTTGAGTGAACATTTGTTCTGCATTTGTGACTGAGAGTGTGGTGAGCACAGTCATTGGCTCATTGGGCTGAATCTAACAATAATTTGTCTCAGTGCCTTATTAATTGAGCGTGACAGAAGGATAGTCTGCAGGAGGCCGAGCTAGTTTTCTGATGCTATCTTATCAAACTCCACTCATTATCTACCTCCCCCAGCACATGCCATTCCTCTCATTCAATGCCAGCCCGATTCTCCCGCCCATTCATGGCTGGTAATAGTTCCCATCGCCTGGATGGCCCGGGTAGTCCATGATCCCTGGCGCAGGTGCCATATTTAAAAGGCCAAAGGGCACACAGTTGACCTTTCTCAGTTCGGAGCCAGCCTGCAATGTTTACCCTGAGTCTGGCAGATAAGGAGCAATTGCACCAAAATTTATCGAAAGGGACGTGGCGGTCCTGCTGGATGGGCTAGTACAAAGGAGGACCATTCTTTTAGCCGAGGAAACCACACCAGCAGACCCACCGAGCATGGCCTTAGCTCAGCACCCAGCTCAGTGCAGGGCCTGCAGTCTGAGGAAATGTCCAGCAACACAGGACAAGCAACAATAACCTTCCCCGCTCCGTCAGGATAAGTATCACCATATTATCTCTGCTCCACCTCTCTCTCTCTCTCTCTCTCTCTCTCTCTCTCTCTCTCTCTCTCTCACTCTCTCTCTCTGTCTGTCTCTCTCTCACACGCACACATGCGCTACTCCCCAACACTGAAAACACTGCATGGATCCAACACTGTCGACTGATTCAATCCGGACACCTCACCCCTTCCCCCTCACCTACACCATCACTAACAGCAGTGCCACGCACATTCAAATTCATTCCCTCCCTCCCTTTCCCTCATTCCAGGAGTAACAGCCTGGAATAGGACAGAAAAGGCCAAGTAGGGCAGTGGTGTTCGCCACATCGGTTCCCTCGCCCACCTTACCACGCTGCATGGGGACGGCCCTGGAATGAGCCGGAGAGAACCAGGAAGATCCGTGTCGTGATTCCAAAATATACACATCCCACCGACCGAGTAAGGAGCAATGTTCAGTTAAGGGTAATTCTCACTTTAACCCCACTGTCAGTTCCAATTTCACCTGGCACAGCTTAGAAACCGTGCCCCTGATGCCATCTCCCTTTTATATCGAGCCGGTACAAATGGAATCCCCACGGTCTCGGTGGGCAGGAGGGTGGGCTCACAACACATCGTCTCCACCAGCTCCCAGGAAGGGAACACGGAGTCTCCCTGCTGCACCTCCTCCTTCAGACAGCTCAGATCATGAAACTAAACTGTAATATTTACTAGTCTCCCAACTTGTCCTTACATCTTCAATACTCAAACATTGAAAATCTCATAGAATCTCAGTCCCCATGGAACAACTGAAATACTGTCACACTCACTGGAGTGAGCAAATACTGATGTACACTCATGGAGTGACTCAAATAATGAAATGCTGTCCACGGAGTAACAGTAATCCCAACACACACCACATGGAGTGAATGAAATATTGACAAACCACAGAGCCAGAGAAATTCTGATAGGGTCCCCTTATTTGTGTAAGTATCGGTGTATTTGTGTGTGTTTCTGTGTGTCTCTGTGTGGAGCAGGTCTGACAGTCTCTGTGCTGTTTGATGTGATGCAATGCCACCCTTTGCTGGCCTCCACACGCCACTGCACAGGCCCCAGCAGAGGATGAGAACTATCAGGAATTTATTCAGACAGGGCCTGGGAGGGCAGCAGCTCACAGCACAATCCAAACTGATTTCTTCTACATGTACTTATCTACATGTCTTTTAAACGTGGTAACTGTACCTTCTTCCACCATTTCATCTGGAAGTTCATTCCATAACATGAACAGCTCTCTGTAAAATAATTGCCCCTCATGTTTTTGTTTAAATGTTTGCTCCTCAAAACGTAAAATATCCCCATATTCTTCAAATCCTCCATCCGCAAGAAAAGATAACTAACATTCAACTTATCTGTGCCCCTCATAATTTATAAGCCTCAATCAGGTCACCCCTCAATCTCCGATGCACTAGTGAGAAAGCCTCTGCCTATCCAGCCTCTCCTTATAACTCAAATCGACCCAACTCCTAAACTCAAACGTCTGAGCAAAGAACGTAATGAACTAAATGCCTTCTTAACCAGCCTGTCTATATGTGACACAAACTTCAAAGAATTATACCTGACGGTGTAGTCTCTGTTCTGCAACATGACCAAAGGCCCTAATTTAAATTGTATAAGTCCTGCCCTTGTTTTACCAAAAGCAATGTCACGCATTTATGCAAATTAAACACAATCTGCCACACCACAGCCCAGTGAGTGATATTCCCACCCCCCACACAATCCTGACATGTTTTGAAAGAACCTCCCATCCCCAGAATCTCTACAAACTCCTGTCTGTATTTTCCCATAGACCCTGAGCTTGGTTTGCCTTGTGTGGACTGGAGGAGGTGGGTGGAGTGTTGATTGCAGACCAGCCAGTGATGAGGAGACTCATTTTCTTCAGGAAAGCGTAGTTGCCATGGGTACAAATGGAATCCCATTAGCTCAGTCGGATGGGCCCTAGTTTTGCCTGTCTCTTCATCGGGTACAAGGAACGTTCCATTTTCCAGTCCTCTTCCACCTCCCCCCACCACCCACAGCTCTTTCTCCAATGCATCAATGATATCGTCGGAGATAGTAGGAACTGCAGATGCTGGAGAATCTCAGGTATCATGTGCTTCTCTCTCTCGTCTGGAATTGAAAAACTTTAACTATTTCGCTTCCAACTTCCACCCTGCCCTCACTTTGACCTGGTCTATCTCTGACTCCTCCCTTCCCTTCTTCAACATTTCTGTTTCCATTTCTGGGAATTGACTGGCCGCGAATATCCACTACAAACCCGTCGACTCCCATAGCTACCTGGACTGTACATCCCCACATCCCACTTCCTGTGAAGACTCCATCCCATTCTCTCAGTTCCTCCGTCCCCGTCGCATATGTTCAGATGAGGCCAACTTCGACAAGGGAGCCTCTGACATACCCACCTTCCTCTTCAGCCGAGGATTCCCCAGCTCCGTTGCCAACAGGGCCCTCAACCAGGTCCGACCCATCTCCCACGCTTCTACCCTCATTCCTTATCTTCCCTCCCGCAACAGCAACAGGTTTCCCCTTATCCTGACCTACCATCCCACCAGCATCCGCATCCAGAAGATTGTCAGACTCCGTTTCCGCCACTTTCAATGAGATGCCACCACCAGTCACATATTCCCGTCCCCTCACTTGTATGCCTTCTGCAGGGACCATTCCCTCTGGGACACCCTGGCCCCCACTTCCATGACCCCGAACACCTCCCCACAGCCCTACGGCCCTTCCCCTGTAACCGGTGAAGTTGCAACACCTGCCCATTTGCCTCCTCCCTCCGCAGTGTCCAAGGGCCCAAACGTACCTTCCAGGTAAAGCAACACTTCAGTTGGACTTCCCAGAAACTAGTTTACTGCATTCGCTGCGCACAATGTGGTCTCCTCTACATTGGGGAAATGAAGTGTAGTCTTGGTGAACGCTTCGTAGAACATCTATGTTCCGCTGGCAAAAAGACCCTAAACTACCTGTTGCCTGCCACTTTAAAGACCACCCTGCTCCCTGGCCAACGTCTCACTCTCTGGCTTGCTGGACGAACAGCACCTCATTTTCCACTTGGTGTCCCAACAGCCCTCCGGACTCAATACTGAGTTCAATAATTTTAGGCCTGAACTCCCTCATGTCCCAGCCCCTCACCCGACACACCAGGACTTGTTACCACACAGCCTGCCATTACACACCCCGTGTTGTTAGCCACTAACAGTCCCTATTAACAAGTACTCACCCTTCCAGCCTGATCGTTGTTAACTCCTTTGTCCGTCTAACTTCTTTCTCTCTCGTTGGGCCCCAGCATCTCGCTTACTCTCTACCCCACCCATCTCCCTATTTTCAGCATATAAACTGGCATTGCCCCAGCAGCCATCACTTCTGAGGATGGGTCACTGGGCCCCAAACACTAACTCTGTTTTTTTATTCCTTCACAGATGTTGCATGACCTGCTGAGCTTTTCCAGAAACATTTTTTGTTCCTAGAATATAATTTGTTGCTTTGTAACATTTAGTTGTTTTAGGAGGAAGGCCGTCACCCGTCAGAGGTCGCAAATCTGCAAGACGATCTTTTGGGGTTGGAAATTATGCTCTTTTGTCGTGTCTGGTGTTCAGCAGTGTCTAATCGATGTTCTTCATAGTGCAGAATATGTCTGCTGAATTCCTTTCCCTGACATTGCAGTCTCCAGATGTGGTCAGAACTGCCAATGCTGAAGAATCAGAGAAAACACTGTGTGCAGCTGGATGAACACAGCAGGACAAGCAGCATCAGAGGAGCAGGAAAGCTGACATTTCAGGTCAGGACACTCCTTCAGAAATGGGGGATGTGTGGGAGGGGGTGCAGGATTCTGGAATAAATAGAGAGACAGTTGGAGGCGGATGGAAGATGGATAAAGGAGCAGATAGGTGGCGTGGAGATGAACAGATCAAGCAGGCAGTGATGGAGTCAGTAAAGGTGAGTGTAGGTGGGGAGTTAGGGTGGAGGTTGGTCAGTCAAGGGAAGATGGGCAGGTCAAGGAGACCTGGGTGAGGCTGGTAGGTAGGAGATGTGTTGGGAGTTGAGGTGGGAGCACTGTATATGCGGGAGAAAGGATGGACAGGTTCGGGAGGAGGGGACGAGTTGGGGTGGTTTTGGGATGCTGTTGGGGGGCAGGGAAATTTTGAAGCTTGTAAAGTCCACATTGATACCATTGGGCTGCAGGGTTCCCAAGCGAATATGAGGCACTGTTCCTGCAACCTTCAGGTGGCATCATTGTGGCACTGCAGGAGGCCCAGGATGGATGTGTCATCTAAGGAATGGGAGGGCAAGATGAAGTGGTTCGTGACTGGGCGGTGCAGTCGTTTGTTTGACTGAACAGAGGTGTTCCACAAAGCGGCCTGGGAGCCTTCGCTTGCTTTCCCCGATGTAGAGCAGGCCAAATCAGGAACAGCGGATACAATATACCACATTAGCAGATGCGCAGGTGAACGTCTGTTTGATGTGGAAGGATTCCTTGGGGCCTGGGATGGCGGTGAGGGGGAGTGTAGGGACAGGTGTAGCACTTCCTGTGGTTTCAGGGTAAAATACCAGGGGTGGTGGGGCTCATGGAGAGTGTGGCGCAGACAAGGGAGTCACAGAGAGAGTGGTCCATCTGGAAGGCAGATCAGGGTGGGGAGGGAAAAAATGTCTTTGTTAGTGAGGTCAGATTGCAGATGGAGGAAGTGGTGGAGGATGATACGTTGGATCCGGAGATTTGTGGTGTGTTACGTGAGGAGAAGTGGATTCTATTTTTGTTGTGGAGGGAGCGGATGTGAGGGATGAGTTGTGGGAGATGCGGGAGATCTGGTCGACGGGGTTTTTGACCACTGTGGAGGGGAAGTTGCAGCCCTTGTAAAACGAAATATCTGGGATGTCCAGGAGTGGAATGCCTCATCTCGGGAGCAGATGAGGCAGAGGTGAAGGAATTGGGAATAGGAGATGGAACTTTTGCAGGAATGTAGATGAGATGGTGTGCATTCTACGTAGCTGTGGGAGTCAGTAGGATTTAAACGGATATTGGTTTCCAGGTGGTTGCCAGAGATGGAAACTGAGAGGACCAGTAAGGTGGGAGATGTATTGGAGATGGACCAGGTAAACTTAAGGTTGAGGTGGAAGGTGTTGGTGAAGTGGATGATCTGTTCAACCTCCACATGGGAGCATGGGGCAGCACTGATACAGTCATTAATATAACGGAGGAAGAGATGAGGGAAAGGGCCAGAGTAGCTTTGGAGGACGGACTGTTCCACGTAACCTACAAAGAGGCAGGCATAGCTTGGGCGCATGCGGGTAACCATGGTCACCCCCTTTGTCTGTAGGAAGTGGGAGGAATCGAAAGAGAAGTTGTTAAGGGTGAGGACGAGTTTGGCAAAGTGGATGAGGATGTTAGTGGAGGTGGACTGGTCAGGCCTGCAGGACAGGAAGAAGCAGAGAACCTTTAGGCCATCTGTATGGGGATTGCAAGCAGATAGGGATTGGGCGTCCATGGTGAGGATGAAGTGTTAGGGGCCGGGGAATCAGAAGTTTTGGAGAAGGTGGAGGGCGTGGGTGGTGTCACGGAAGTAAGTGGGGAGTACCTGGATCAAGGGGGAGAAAATGGAGTCGAGATCAGTGGAGATAAGTTCAGTGGGGCAGGAGTAGGCAGAAACAATGGGTCGACCAGGGCAGTCCGGTTTATGAATTTTAGACCATGGCCAAGCAATTCAAGATATTAATAGTTTATCTCAATGGCACAACACAACGCATCCTGTAGTTGAGGCAAGTCTCTTGCATTTGTTCAACACTGAAAAATCTTCCCTGTGTAATTCAGTAAAGCTAACCAGAATTTGATAAATGCAAACTCAGCTGATAGCTGGCATGCAAAATGTGACCCCAAATCTGGGCATGACTTTGGTCTTGTGTAATGGGTAGCGCCGATGCTTCTGCGTGAGAACTCTGGATTTGATTCCCGTCCCTGAACCTGCAGTATTGTGATAATGGGAACTGCAGATGCCGGAGAATCCAAGATAATAAAATGTAAGGCTGGATGAACACAGCAGGCCCAGCAGCATCTCAGCAGCACAAAAGCTGACGTTTTGGGCCAAGACCCTTCATCAGAGATGGGGATGGGGTGAGGGTTCTGGAATAAATAGGGAGAGAGGGGGAGGCGGACCGAAGATGGAGAGAAAAGAAGATAGGTTGAGAGAAGAAGAGATTTCAAGGGAGTTGCAGTGGGAGAGAGATTCCCTGAGGTTGGTACGCAGGGAGGAGGGTAACTTCTTCAGGTTAGCCATCCCTGGAAGAGGCTTCGCAGTGAGGTTAAAATTGTAAATGTCACTGGCTCTGGACCAAAAGTTCTGGATTCAAGTCCTGTCAGTCACCGAGTTGTGTCACAGCCTGTCAGAACAGGTTTATGAGCAAATATACAGGAGAGTTAAGTTGCAGATTCAGTGGCCATCGCGGTGTGGTGGTAGTGTCTTCACTTTTGGGCCCAAAGGTCAATTTCAAATCCCCCAGCGGTGTTTCATAATATGTTTGAACAAGTTGGTTAATTTTTTTTCCAGAATTGTGACTTGATGGAGAAGGACGCGGTATTACTGTTGAGTTTCAGAACTCAGGCCCGGGATAACAGAAAGCACAGCCATTCGTGTTGATTGGAGTGAAACGTGCACCTGAAATATGTTTATAAAATCAAAAAGGGCACGGATAGAGTGAATAGTCAGGGTCTTTTTTTCCCAGAGTATGGGGAGTCAAACATTAGAAGGGCAGGTTTAAGGTGCGAGGGGAAAGATTAAAAAAAAATTCGTATGAATGAACTGCCAGATGAAATGTTGTAGGCTTGTGAAAACACCATTTTAAAGGTATCTGGATGGCAATATGAATTCGAGGGTTCTGAGGAATGTCGGCCAAATGCTGCCAAATGGGACTAGATTAATTTCGGATACCTGGTCAGCATGGACTTTTTGGGCCAAAGGATTTGTTCCCATACTGTAAATCTTTATGACTCATTCATCCAATTGATCAGGATCTCTTTGTGATCTTGGATAACCTTCCCTGTCCATGCTTCAAATAATCTCACTGTCATCCATCAACTTGCTAACCATGCCTTCTATAATTTTCACCGAAATTAATTATTTTATGACAAACAAAGGTAAATCCAGCACCGATCCCTGTGGATCACTGCTAATCACACGCTTCCAGTCCGAAGGACAATCATCCATGAGCACCCTGTCTTCTATACACACACACACACACACACACACACACACACACACACACACACACACACACACACACAGAGACACAGCCATGTCTTTAAGACAGAGAGAGATGCGTTTTGATCGATGAGCAGATTGAGGGTTGCAGTGAGAATGCAAGAGAAAAGAGAATTGTTTTGAGGAACTTGTCAAGCATGATCGAACAGTAGAGCAGACTTGATGGGCCAAACGGCTAATTCTACTCCAACTTCTTATGATGTCTGATCTGAAGCTATCGGGAATATTTTCCCAAGAGAGCAGTGATGGCTAAGATTGATAAATACTTTACTGAACAGAGTCAATCGGAATAGGGAATAGGTTTGAGTGAATGAATGGCTTACATCTGCTCCTATTTGTTGTGCTCTTTAAAAAGGAGGTAACTTGCTGTGAGGTTAACTCGCTTTCAGGAGTCTCTGAATTCAGTTTGAGATAAGAATATATCTTTCTCTTTAATATTCTGCTGCCTGTATTGTTCACATCCGGACGGAACAGTGAAGACTGGGCGAGTCAAGGCGGAGCTCAACTGACCGCGAATAGGCAAGAAAACCCATTTTTGGGAATAAACTGGAAAAGTGTGTTCAGCCACAAACCGATCAGATTTGATTTTTGTAAATTGAGCAGTAGGCTCGAGGGCACAATTGGCCCACTGCAGTTCCTATTCTGTGTGCTGTTCTCTCACCCCACTCCTCAAAGCTATTACAGAGGGAAAGGAATTACCCATTCAAACATTCATGGTTGTTCCCCCTCTCAGCAGTTACACAGGACAAGAATAAAGCACTCAGACAGAGAGTCATAGAGATGTAGAGAGATACAGTGTCTAAACAGACCCTTCGGTCCAACTTGTCTGTGCCATCCAGATATCCTAAATAAATCGATGCCAGTTTGCCAGCATTTGGGCCATTCCTCTCTAAAACCTTCCCATCCAGATGCCGTTTATTTTTTTATTGCACCAGCCTCTACCACTTCCTCTGGCAGCTCATTCCATAAACACACCACACTCTGCATGAAAATGTTGCCCCTTAAGTCCCATTTAAACCTTTCCCCTCTCTCCTTAAAGCTGTGCCGTCTCGTTTTGGACTCCCCCACCCCGGGGAAAAGACCTTGGCTGTTTACACTCCTGTGTCCCTTATGACTTTGCAAACATCTGTAAGGTCACTCGTCAAACACATTTTATTTTATTGCATACCAATTGTGGCAATTTTTCCACACAGAACCCACAGCCAAAAATGAAATTAATCATTAAGATTATCTGTATTCGTGGTGTTGTTAAAGGGACAGAAGTAAACCAGGCTGATAAGAAATCTTCCCTCCTCCTCAGCACATGGAAAATAAAGCACCTGATTGAGACGACAGACTAGATTTATTACTGATTCTGAAAGGCAGCATTTTTGCTCATGCAGCATTCTACTCAAATGTCAGTCGATATTCTGTGCTCCTATTTTAAACACTCAAAGATCAGAACCATTGACAGTACAACTCAACCTGATGATCTGACAACAAATAGCCCTAATGGTTGTTGCTGAGCTCAGGTTCTCAACAACCTCAACACCCAGCTACACACCACAGTAGAGGCCCTGCAACCTTTCTAGGCTGCTACACAGGGTTTCCTGGTTAGCTAACAGGAAACGCAGATAGAATTTTTTTTTCAGGTTGAAAAGCTGCAACTAGTGGAATTCCTCAGGGATCAGTGTGAGGTCATCAACAGTTAACAATCTAGATTACCAGTTTGGATGACGGTCTGATAAGATTGGAGCTCAATTTGCTTGTAACCAGTATAGTCAGCCAATAAGATGTCAAGTGCACGCAGAGAATGTACAATGGAGTACAGGCAGGCCAATGAGGCTGACTCCACTGCCCTCTCTGGCAACGCATTCCAAGCCCTACCACTCTCTGAGTAAAGAACCTACCTCTGACGCCTCCCCTATATCTACCTCTTTTCACTTTAAATGTATGTCACCTCATAAAAGCTACCTCCACCCGAGGAAAATGTCTCTGACTGTCTACTCTATCTATACCTCTGATCATTTCGTACACCTCTGTCAAGTCACCTCTCATCCTTCATTGTTCTAAAGCGGAAAGTCCTAGCTCTCTCAAACTTTCTTCACAAGCCCTTCCCTCCATTCCAGGCAACATCCTGGTAAATCTCCTCTGCGCCTTTTCCAGCTCTTCCACATCTTTCCCATAAATGGGTGACCAGAACTGGACACAATACTCCAAGTGTGGCCGAACTGTGTTTTTGTACAGCTGGAGCACAACTTCACAGCTCTTGAACTCAATCCCTTTATTAATGAAAGCTAACACACCACACACCTTCTTAACAACTCTATCCACCTGCGTGGCATCTTTCAGGGAACTGTGGACATGAACCCCAAGATCCCTCTGCTCCTCTTCACTGCCATGTATCTTTCCATTAACCCTGAATTCTGCTTTCAAGTTTGTCCTTCCACAATGAACCACCTCACACTGTTCCGGGTTAATCTCCATCTGCCACTTCTCAGCTCAGCTCTGCATTCTTTCGATGTTCCTTTGTAACCTAGAACAGCCCTCCGCACTGTCCACAACGTGACCCACCTTCGTATCATACGCGAGCTTGCTAACCCACCCTTCCACTCCTTCATCCAAATCATTTACAAAAATCACATATAGAACAGGACCCAGAACACCACTCATAAGAGCACCATGTTGAGTATTTTTCGTCCACTAGCACCCTCGGTCTTCTCAGTATCAACCAATTCTGAATCGAAACTGTCACATTACCCCCGACCCCAGGCCTCCTTACTTTCTTCATCAGCCGACCATGGGGAACCTTAGCAAACGTCTTACTTAGAACATAGAACACTGAACATAGAAAAATACAGCAAAGTACAGGCCCTTTGGCCCACGGTGTTGTGCCATGGAAAAACCCTAATCCAAAACTAAAATAACCTAACCTACATTCCCCTCAATTCACTGCTGTCCATGTGCATGTCCAGCAGTCACTTAAATGTCACTAACGACTCTGCTTCCACGACTTCCACTGGCAAAGTATCCCATGCGCTCAGAACTCTCTGGGTGAAGAACCTCCCTCTGACGTCTCCTCTCTGCCTTCCTCCTAACACCTTAAAACTATGACCCAGGAAGGCGTCCTCTGCGCAGAGCCTGAAATAAAGAACTTGCTCTTACCCATGACAGCCTGACTCTGAGTCTTTAGTATTAATTGCTACCCCTATCGTGACAATTTTAATTACCACGACAATTTGGCGACGAGGATGGGATCCCGTGCTTGAGAGGAACGGAGAATTCCAGGGAGGCATTTGCGCTGACGCCTTGAAGGTTTTACACTTCATCTCGAACGCCTAAATTGGCATTTGGCGTAAGAGGACCGGGGAATTGCTGTATCACCTCAACACCGGGATCAAGTACTAAAATGTGGTAAGAAAAGGGGTTAGAAAGATTATGGAAACCTGACTAACATCCTCACAGCGATCGTTTGTCGGTTTAGGAAAACCAACTTGACAGACTTAGACTCGGGTCTGTCCACAGGGTGGAACTGTTATGGTACCCGAGGGGCGTGTATTTGTTTGTTGGTTTCGGAAAACCAGTCTGGGTGGACACACTCAGCTGAGGGAACCTCCGGAGGTGAAAGAAAGTCAGTTACTGTGAGATTGTGAGTCAGTCACTGCGAGTTTATTTCAAAAAGTAAAAGGCCGGTCATGGGTAACAGCAGCAGGAAGCAACGAAAAGATTTAGTAGCTACAAATAGTCCTAACAGTCAATATATGATTACTAATTATGGACGGGAATCTGTGACCCAGACTGGAATGTGGATAAGAGAGTGTGCGTTCGCTGAAGGAGGAAGTTTTAGTTGAAGGTTACTTGAATCGTTGAAAACAAGGCTGAAACAGAAAGAGCAGGAGGAAAAGACCAAGAAGAAAAACATAAATTAGTAGATTGGGGGGCGTATGGTATGTGGAAGACAGAGGCAAAGGCAAGGAATAGGCGATCACATCAGAGGGCTAGGGACACTGAGAAGAAAACGGATGCTTTACAGTGTGTTAAGTCTTTTCCAGGCTCTCCCACTGCTCTGGCTGATCCCGACCTTGACGGCTGCCCTCCGCAACGTCCTATGGCTCCTCCAATGCACTCAGATGGTCAGTCTGCTGTAGAACCTTCACCTCCATCCTATCGCACCACGACTTGCAAGTACAACAGCCGCAGACTCCTACATCCGCTGAGACCCAACAGACAATGAAGAACCGGGGTCCGAAGAGAATTGAGTTTGCTGACTACCCGGTGTCTAGGCATACTAGGGGCAACGTATCCCGAGTGAGGAGCCGACCGCCAGATGATGAGGGACCTGAAGAAGAGGAACCTGGCAGTATGCACAGAACCATCTTGACCCCGATGGTTGAGGTAGCAGGTCCGGATGGGCAGCCCACACTTGTCCACCGACCATGGACGATGAAGGACATTGAGTGTGCATACGAACAACTCCCTGATCCCAGAGAGGCAGGAGGAAAAATATTCGCAGGCGAAGTGCTTAAGTTGAGTCATGAGTTTCTTCCTAACTCTCAGGAGATGCGGCGACTCTTGGAGCAGATATTTCTAAAATCAAAAATAGATGGCCAGAAGATAACGTGCGTGCTGTACGAATCCAGCGGGACCACGCTGACAACGGACCCTATAATGCCTTCGTTACGGAAGTGACACACGCCTGTAGAACGGCTTTCCAAGTAAGAATGGACATAACAAAGATTGCAATGTGCAAGCAACGAGATGGAGTGACCGTGTCCCAATACCTCACTCGCCTCACGGAGCTCCATAATGCCCAAGTGGACTCACCCCACCAGCTGACTTGAATGCTGCAGAGGTAACCCCGTATGAAGCACATCTGCGAAATAGCTTCATGAATGGACTGAGTGAGGACATCACAAAAAAGGTGAAGGATATATGTATTACCTGGGATACGGGAAAACTTAGTCTCATTGAACAGCACCCCATATATGCTGAACAGTTGTTGACACAAGAAAGGGGAAAGCAGAATAAAAGAAGGGAGGACCAGAGCCGTTGGGCACAGTTAGCCATGCTACAGATGGTTACTCAATCTGCTGAAAGTCAACAAGCAGGAAGAGGGAGAGAGAGAGGACGAGGACGCGGAAGAGGAGGCCGAGGCAGGGGGTGGGATAGGACGGATAGATGTTTTCTCTGTGGAAGCAAGGGTCATTGGGCGAGGGAGTACCCAAGGACCGAAAAGAGAAAGACAAGAGAAAACAATAGAGAAGGTGACTGACTGGAGGAGGCGGGGAACGAAGGAGATGTGCCTGATAGCAAGGGTAAGTCCGGAACTTTGATGCTTTGCAATGAAGAAATGCTTCGGCTAATTACATGTACTAACATTAATGCGTCGACTGTGAATCCGTTTGCATGCGGGATAAGCCTGCGAGGAACGTATGCTAAATATAGCAATGAGCCATATTTTAAAAAATGCCTATATATACACTGATCGTAGAAGGGAAGGAGCTAATGTTTTTAGTAGGCTCAAGTGCAGAGAACTCTGTGATTCAGGGAAACCAATTCAGTATATCGATAAAAATGAGCGGGCAATACCTGGTGTCTTTAGCTAAGGGAAATAATGACCAATGGACGGACCTGGGACCGTGGGTACTCAGAAATCCCAAGGTTAAGGATTGGGAATTACTCCCGAACTCAACTGTGTGGTTCAGTGTAAGCCTGTAAGCTTACAGGACCAGTCTAAATTGGCTGTCGCAAACGGAGACAACAGTAGAAATAGTCCCGATGACCAATGTGGGGCAGAAGAAGATGCATTGATGTTTTGCGCAAATTAACCTTGATGATTCACGATTGCAAACGGTTCCAGAGGAGCTTTGGGCAAAGGGAAAACATTATATAAGTTTGATACGTAATTGCAAGCCAATAAGGATTATAACAAAATCTGATTATAGGCCATGCAAACCATAGTATCCAGTGAGAGTTGAAGCTATAGAGGGAATTACCCCTGTGTTCAATTCCTTATTGAAAGCAGGAGTTATAATACCCTGTGAAAATTCGCCAACGTGAACACCGATTTACCCAGTAAAGAAAGCAAGGCTCCCGGGGAACCTGAGGAGTGGAGACTTGGAAAAGACGCTGATGAAAACAGAGCTCCTAATGTTCCAAACCCATATATTATATTGGCGCAAATTCTGCCCAGAAGTCGATGGTTTTCTGTTGTTGATTTAGCTAACGCATTTTTCAGCAACCTTGTACACCCTGATAGCCAGTAATGGTTTGCCTTCTCATTTGAGGGAAAAGCTTATACATTTACAAGGTTATGCCAAGGATATTGTGAATCACCCATCATTTCCAACGAAACCTTGAAAAAATGCCTAGAGCCACTGGTCCTATCTCCAGGGACAGCCCTCCTACAGTATGTGGATGACTGTCTTATTGCAGCTTCAACCAAAGAACAATGTGAAAAAGACACAGTGGCCTTATTATGTCAGCTGGCTAAGGAGGGATACAAGGCAAGTCTCTCTAAATTACAATTTGTACAAAAACAGGTCAAGTTCCTGGGACATTTGATATTGGAACAAGGTAAAACTCTAGAGCAGAGCAGGGTAAGAGCAATCCAGGGAATTCCCAAACCTAAAACCAAGAAGCAATTGATGTCATTTTTGGGAATGTTCTCATACTGTAGAACCTTTATCCCCAATTATGGTGTCCTCGAAGCGCCCTTAAGTAATATAGCACATGGAAATAGTTTGCAGGCACACAGATTGCTTAGATGACTCTGGCACCAGAGATGGTGTTTAACAACTTGAAGTTAGCTCTGCGGTCTACACCTACCGTGGGACTTCCTGACCCAAACAAGCCTTTTACTCAGACAGTAGATGAGAAACATGGGTGTATGACATCTTATTGTTGCAGGAACATGGAAGAAACTTAGGCCAGTGGCCTACTTCTCCGCAAAACTAGACCCTGTAGCCGCGGGAATACCTACTTGTTTAAGGGCAGTTGTGGCTGCTGAAAAGGCAGTTACAGCCTCTAGGGACATTGTAGGATACAGTGAATTGACATTATTGGTACTGCATGCAGTCTCACTGCCTGTCTTGGAGCAGAAAACACCGCATATGCCAGCGGCCAGGTGGCTGAGGTACAACACAATATAATTAGAAATGCCAAACATCACAGTTAAAAGGTGTACAATACTTAATCCTGCCACCCTTCTCACCACAGAGCACGGTGGTGAACCGCATGACTGTGTAGCTGTCATCAACGAAGTATGTAGTCCGTGGCCAGACCTACAAAATACCCCATTACAAAAGCCTGAGCTAGAGATGTTTGTGGACGGCTCTGCGTTCAGAAATCAAATAACGGGCCAAAACTGTGTGGGATACGCTATAGCCACGTCACACGATATATTAAAAGCAGAACCCCTCCTTAGAAACCTATCTGCCCAAGCCGCAGAACTGGTCACTCTTACCGAAGCATGCAAGCTAGCGGAAGTCAGATCAGTTACTATCTATATTGACAGCCAATATGCCTTTGGGGTCACTCATGATTTTAGAATCGTATGGACGCATAGGGGCTACCTGACGTCAGCGGAAAAACCAGTCACCCATCATAACTTGATTTCTGATCTTTTAGAGGCAATCCTTTTACACACATCCATTGCTGTTTGGAAACGTGATGCGCGCACAGGGAAAACTGATCCGGCTGCACAAGGTAATGCGAAAGCAGACGTGGCAGCAAAGGCGGCAGCACTGAGGCCTGTAGACGATCGCGTAAGTCTGCAAATGTTGATAACCCGTGTTCCAACGGCTGATTTTCAGGACCTCCAGACCCAGGCTACACCGGACTAAAAGAAAAGGTGGCCGAGAGTGGGAGGCAGGTTAAAGGAAGGGGTGTGGTATGGACCCAATGACAAGCCGTGCTTACCAAGGGCACTGTTCCCTCATTACGCTAAGTTGACACACGGAAAGGACCATGTGTCAAAAAGGGTGGATGTTGAAGGGTATTTCCACGCATTAGTACACTAAGGGCTTTACAAATTATTCCCACAATTTTTGTGACCGCTGCGTCATTTGCGCTACTGACAAAGTGGGGAAGCCAATAAAAATGACGCCCGGTGCTCACCCTGTACCGCAAGAACTGTTTGAACATATCCAAACGGATTTTATCGAACTGTCCCCAAGCAAAGTAAAGAAATACTGTTTAGCGATGGTAGACATAATCTCTATGTGGAGGCTTTCCCGGCGGCTAAACAAGATGCCAGCGCAATAGCAAAGGTCCTATTAACCGAAATAATCCCATGCTGGGGCATTTCAAAGAAAATTAGTAGCGATAATGGCACACCATTTGTGAACCATGCCCTCAGGCAGACAGGAGAATACCTGGAAATAGATTTAAGACTGCATTGTGCATATCATCTCGCAAGCCGAGGAGCTGTAGACAGAGAAAATGCTACCCTAAAGAATAAAGTAGCAAAGTGCTGTGATGAGATGGGAGTAAATTGGACAAAGGCCCTGCCTGTGGTATTAATGTACATGAGAACCAGAATTAGGGGAGGGCCAAATCTGAGTCCGTTCGAAATATTGTTTGGCAGACCAGCAAATACTGGAATTGGACAAAAACCTGTCGTAAGGACCCTGGCAAGTCATTGTGAGGATGAAACGTTACATTATTGTGCAAACCTCTCCACAATTTTATCTCAGGTACACGCTCAAGTAAAGCAAGCTCAAACGCAATCAGCCAGAGGAAAACTGCATGACTTGCAGCCAGGAGACTGGACAGTGCTAAAGGGCTTCAGGAGGAAGAGTTGGAAAGCTAAAAGGTGGCTGGGCCCGTTCCAAGTGCTCCTCGTAACGCAGACAGCAGTCAAGGTGGCGGAAAGAGTGACATGGATTTACGCTAGTCACTGCAAGTGAGTGCCGGAACCATTACCCGCACGAGAGGAAACGATATGAAAGGAACAGCCCGGCTCCTCGTGGTTGCCCTGCTGGGACTGGCAGGGGGAGGAGCAGGGGATAACACAGCAACATTGACTATGGGAGAAACAGGCACATTCACGTGTAACCTATGGCTTGACCAATACCGGAGGAATGTGAAGGATGCATATTTTTTGAGTTGGGATCCATGCGGGTCACGGGATTGGTCTATAGTAGGGCTAACCAAAGCACTAAGGAGCCCCAGCATGTTCAATCGAATCAAAATAACCCAAGTAACAGGGGAAGAGGCGAGGGTGACGATTAGTGTAGTAGAAAACATGGATGATGGAATATAGTAGTGCGGTTTTGATAGGCTGGGGCCTCACCCCAATTTATTTGAGAAGGTCGTCTTTACCGTAGCAGACCCCCTGGACAGGCATGAGTTTGCTGACCTAGGCACACTAGACCCAAGCAGTAGCGAGGCCGACGCAGTGTCCCCTTCCACTGTCAAGGCTATGTCCTGACCGACCTATGGACCTCCCCCGGCGCCAATATAGGATGGTCAATACTCCTTGGGGCAGGCATGACAGTGGCCATCAGTAGGATCAACGGGTTGGCATGGACTGTTCTGAAGCTGGCAAATGAGACGGAAGCAGCTCTGTCTATCATAAACAGTGAAGTGCTGTAATCCAGCACAGGTTGGCCTTGCACCTCGTACTGGCAGAGCAAGGAGGAGTCTGTAAACTGCTCAATGTATCTTGTTGTTTCCACATACCTGATGTATACGAGAATGTTACTAACCTCATCAGACACATGTAGGAAGCTATTCGAGTACCTCCTAGGGCTGACGACTCATGGTTTACATGGTTTACCCGACTATGGGTGGAATGGGGACACTGGCTTGTGCACACTGTTATACCCATTCTGATTATACTCTTGATTTTACTTTGTGCGGGGCACTGCCTATATAAGGGTTTACAACAGTTAGTTGTGTCTACAGTGTCCAGCAGATACCAAATGGTTAAACGAGTAGATGCAGAGGAGCTAGTGGAATTGGGATGTTTAAAAGAATGGGTACCCCCATTCGACCAGTAAACAGCACATGACTAGACCGAGATTTTAGTTAGACCCCGTGTTATCAGAACTGAGGTGACATATATGAGCAAAGTTGAGATACATTAGAATTGAGAAGGTCTCTGCTCCAGTTCAACAATTATATTATGTAATCTGTGTGTATTTTGGGTTAATGAAGGTATTGTTGAAAGCCTGTCAAGGAGAGACTATACCTGATAAACGTTCTTAATTCACCAGATGCTTGTAGCAGAATTGTGTGTTGCAGCATGAAAGCCTGTTGTTGTGCATTCAAAATTTGGTCAGATGTTGTCATTATATGACAAAAGTAGGGAATTGTGATGGAAGATTTTGAGTGAGCAACCTTGAGCAATATCTTTAGAAATGGTTAAGGGAATGGCAGAAGTATGTAAATGAAGAAAGCCACATTGCTACGTGAGCACCTGCATAACCTTGTAGAGTACATGGCGACATGAGCAAGACAAGGAGATAGACTGTACCTGGCTACATGAGGAAAATAAGGAAGTAGATGAATAAGCTTGGCATAGCACATCACTACGTGAACAACAAGCTTGTAGAGGATTTCCATATATGGTATTGAATTTTACTGCGTAATTGTGCAAGTCTTTATGTAACCTACCCAGCACCAGCATATGTCTAAAACCTAATGAAGTCAAGAGTGGAGCGCACCTTCCTATTACTCAAGTGGTGGGGGGAACGCGTACTCTGCGCAGAGTCTTGAATAAAGAACTTGCTCTTATCCATGAAAACCTGACTCTGAGTCTTCAGTATTAATTGCTAACCCTATGGTGAAAATTTTCATTACCACGACAAGTGAAATGATTGAAACCACAACTTCGGATGACAATTTACCGAGCTAATCATTGAAAGAATCCTTGAAGACATTAGCAACAATGATATGAATTATTTGAGAATCAAATTTTACATATTAACAAGCAAATTCAGATATGTTATGAAATCCTTTGGAGTAGGTGGGATCGGGACCCAAATGTTTTGGCCCAGAAATACTCTCCTTATGTCACAACAGCATTCTTCAGATCTGGACGAGGCACATTCATCCTATTTTCTTCCCATGAATACTATAGACCAGCTAAGTTATTTTCCACAATTGCTGCTTTTATTTACCCAGGTGATAGCTTATTCATATGCCCTGCCAACCTGAAAAACATACAAGTGCAATAACACTCTCTTTCCATTAGCCGGCCAAACTTTTCTGTAATGCAGTATCCTCCCACTAGACCGTGAGCTTTTATATTCTGCCTTTGACCTGGTATCCTAATAAAAAATGCATTCTGGCAATTTAGATACAACATACTCTCATGATCCCATTAATCAAAGCAATATGCTCACTCTCCAAAGAAATGTAATAAATAGGAAAAAAGAAAAAAAAATCCCTTCGGAAAACCACTTCGACTGGACATGAATACCTTGAAGTATTCAATTATCCTAAAAACCGATTCAGTAATATATTAAGATAATAAAATGTGAGGCTGGATGAACACAGCAGGCCAAGCAGCATCTCAGGAGCACAAAAGCTGACGTTTCGGGCCTAGACCCTTCATCAGAGAGGGGGATGGGGGGAGGGAACTGGAATAAATAGGGAGAGAGGGGGAGGCGGACCGAAGATGGAGAGCAAAGAAGATAGGTGGAGAGGGTGTAGGTGGGGAGGTAGGGAGTGGATAGGTCAGTCCAGGGAAGACGGACAGGTCAAGGAGGTGGGATGAGGTTAGTAGGTAGCTGGGGGTGCGGCTGGGGGTGGGAAGAAGGGATGGGTGAGAGGAAGAACCGGTTAGGGAGGCAGAGACAGGTTGGACTGGTTTTGGGATGCAGTGGGTGGGGGGGAAGAGCTGGGCTGGTTGTGTGGTGCAGTGGGGGGAGGGGATGAACTGGGCTGGTTTAGGGATGCAGTGGGGGAAGGGGAGATTTTGAAACTGGCGAAGTCCACATTGATACCATATGGCTGCAGGGTTCCCAGGCGGAATATGAGTTGCTGTTCCTGCAACCTTCGGGTGGCATCATTGTGGCAGTGCAGGAGGCCCATGATGGACATGTCATCAAGAGAATGGGAGGGGGAGTGGAAATGGTTTGCGACTGGGAGGTGCAGTTGTTTGTTGCGAACTGAGCGGAGGTGTTCTGCAAAGCGGTCCCCAAGCCTCCACTTGGTTTCCCCAATGTAGAGAAAGCCGCACCGGGTACAGTGGATGCAGTATACCACATTGGCAGATGTGCAGGTGAACGTCTGCTTAATGTGGAATGTCATCTTGGGGCCTGGGATGCGGGTGAGGGAGGAGGTGTGGGGACAAGTGTAGCATTTCCTGCGGTTGCAGGGGAAGGTGCCGGGTGTGGTGGGGTTGGAGGGCAGTGTGGAGCGAACAAGGGAGTCACGGAGAGAGTGGTCTCTCCGGAAAGCAGACAGGGGTGGGGATGGAAAAATGTCTTGGGTGGTGGGATCGGATTGTAAATGGCGGAAGTGTCGGAGGATAATGCGTTGTATCCGGAGGTTGGTAGGGTGGTGTGTGAGAACGAGGGGGATCCTCTTGGGGCGGTTGGGGCGGGGGCGGGGTGTGAGGGATGTGTCGCGGGAAATGCGGGAGACGCGGTCAAGGGCGTTCTCAATCACCGTGGGGGGGAAGTTGCGGTCCTTAAAGAACTTGGACATCTGGGATGTGCGGGAGTGGAATGTCTTATCGTGGGAGCAGATGCGGCGGAGGCGGAGGAATTGGGAATAGGGGATGGAGTTTTTGCAGGAGGGTGGGTGGGAGGAGGTGTATTCTAGGTAGCTGTGGGAGTCGGTGGGCTTGAAATGGACATCAGTTACAAGCTGGTTGCCTGAGATGGAGACTGAGAGGTCCAGGAAGGTGAGGGATGTGCTGGAGATGGCCCAGGTGAACTGAAGGTTGGGGTGGAAGGTGTTGGTGAAGTGGATGAACTGTTCGAGCTCCTCTGGGGAGCAAGAGGCGGCGCCGATACAGTCATCAATGTACCGGAGGAAGAGGTGGGGTTTGGGGCCTGTGTAGGTGCGGAAGATGGACTGTTCCACGTAACCTACAAAGAGGCAGGCATAGCTGGGGCCCATGCGGGTGCCCATGGCCACCCCCTTAGTCTGTAGGAAGTGGGAGGAGTCAAAAGAGAAGTTGTTGAGTGTGAGGACGAGTTCCGCTAGGCGGATGAGAGTGTCGGTGGAGGGGGCCTGGTCGGGCCTGCAGGACAGGAAGAAGCGGAGGGCCTTGAGGCCATCTCCATGCGGAATGCAGGTGTACAGGGACTGGACGTCCATGGTGAATATGAGGTGTTGGGGGCCAGGGAATTGGAAGTCCTGGAGGAGGTGGAGGGCGTGGGTGGTGTCACGGACATAGGTGGGGAGTTCCTGGACCAAAGGGGAGAAAATGGAGTCCAGATAGGTGGAGATGAGTTCGGTGGGGCAGGAGCAGGCTGAGACGATGGGTCGACCAGGGCAGGCAGGTTTGTGGATTTTGGGAAGGAGACAGAAACGGGCCGTGCGGGGTTGGGGAACAATGAGGTTGGAGGCTGTGGGTGGGAGGTCCCCTGAGGTGATGAGGTCATGAATGGTGTTGGAGATGATGGTTTGGTGCTCGGGTGTGGGGTCATGATCGAGGAGGCGGTAGGAGGTGGTGTCGGAGAGTTGGCGTCTGGCCTCGGCGATGTAGAGGTCAGTACGCCATACTACCACTGCGCCACCCTTGTCTGCGGGTTTGATGGTGAGGTTGGGGTTGGAGCGGAGGGAGCGGAGGGCTGCCCGTTCTGCGGGGGAGAGGTTGGAGTGGGTGAGAGGGGTGGAGATGTTGAGGCGGTTAATGTCTCGACGGCAGTTGGAGATGAAGAGGTCGAGGGAGGGTAGGAGGCCTGGGGGTGGTGTCCAGGAGGAGGACTTGTGTTGGAAGCGGGTGAAGGGGTCAGTGGAAGGAGGGTTGGTTTCCCGGTTGAAGAAGTAGGCATGCAGGCGAAGACGGCGGAAAAACTGCTCTATGTCCGACCGTGACTGGTATTCGTTGATGTGTGGTTGTAGGGGGACAAAGGTGAGCCCCTTGCTCAGGACTGACCGTTCGTCCTCAGTCAGTGGGAGGTCTGGGGGGATGGTGAAGATTCGACAGGGCTCAGGGTGGCTGTCTCCTCTGGGGTTGCAGGCTGTGGAGGTTGTGGGCGGAGCGATGATGTCGTCGGCCGTGGGCGGGGTTCCGTCGGCCGTGGGCGGGGTTCCGTCGGCGTCGACCGTGGGCGGGGTTCCGTCGGCGTCGACCGTGGGCGGGGTTCCGTCGGCGTGGACCATGGGCGGGGTTCCGTCGGCGTCGACCGTGGGCGGGGTTCCGTCGGCGGTGGGAGGATCGGGGTGGGCGGCAGCAGCTGAGGTGAGGGTGGTGTGTGGGCTGTAGTACCTGGACGTGGAGGTGGTGACTGCAGCAGCGGTTCCGGAAGTTCTGTGGCCGGCGGAGGCCGATGTGACGTCATCGGTGGGGTCTCCGGCCGTGTCCTCATGGTCAATGGCGGCGGGTGCATGGTGGGGGTGGGGCAGGGACAGAGTCGGGATTTGGGAGGCGCAGGAATCCTCTTGTGGGTGGCAGGGGCCAGTGAGTTGGTTGTACTTACGATTTTTGGTGTCCAGTAAAGCTGAGTGGAACTGGGTGTTCAGTCTGTGGATCCTGCGGAGGATAAAAAACAGCAGGGGTCCCTTGCAGGTCTGGGAGAGGGAGGCTCTGAGCTGGGGCAGGCTGGATTGCAGTGCCTGGAGGTGCCGGCGCATGGCTGCGAGTGTCTGTTTCAGGACTCGCAGGGAGAACCGCTTCTGAAGGGTCTGAATATTCTGGGTGTAGAGGTGGTCACGGTTGGGGCCAAATTGGGAAGGCTGAAATGTGGACTGTAGTCCGTTGGGGATGATCTGGTTCCGTAGGCAGGTGCTGAGAAAGGTGATGTGGCTGTGGTACCTGGTTTGCTTCAGGACATGGTCGAGCAGTTTCAAGGCCGAAGAGATTACAAGAGAGTTGCAATGGGAGAGAGATTCCCTGAGGTTGGTCCGGAGGGAGGAGGGTAACTTCTTCAGGTTAGGCATCCCTGGAAGAGGCTTCGCAGTGAGGTTAAAATAGTATCAGAGATAATGGGAACTGCAGATGCTGGAGATTCCAAGATAATAAAATGTGAGGCTGGATGATATATTCTTACTTTTCTATGCGGCAGATGGTTCCTGATTTGAGGCTACCTCCATCTCTGATTAAGGGAACTGTAGGCTCTCTTTTCAAATTTAACAGAACTTCTCTGAATAATTGGTACTTGGAAAACAAAACCAATGCAGCAAACATCTCAGTTGCTGCTTTCGTTAAGAACATAGAACATAGAACATAGAACAGTACAGCACAGAACAGGCCCTTCAGCCCACAATGTTGAGCCGACCATTGATCCTCATGTATGCACCCTCAAATTTCTGTGACCATATACATGTCCAGCAGTCTCTTAAATGACCCCAATGACCTTGCTTCCACAACTGCTGCTGGCAACGCATTCCATGCTCTCACAACTCTCTGCGTAAAGAACCTGCCTCTGACATCCCCTCTATACTTCCCACCAACCAGCTTAAAACTATGACCCCTCGTGCTAGCCATTTCGGCCCTGGGAAATAGTCTCTGGCTATCAACTCTGTCTATGCCTCTCATTATCTTGTATACCTCAATTAGGTCCCCTCTCCTCCTCCTTTTCTCCAATGAAAAGAGACCGAGCTCAGTCAACCTCTCTTCATAAGATAAGCCCTCCAGTCCAGGCAACATCCTGGTAAACCTCCTCTGAACCCTCTCCAAAGCATCCACATCTTTCCTATAATAGGGCGCCCAGAACTGGACGCAGTATTCCAAGTGCGGTCTAACCAAAGTTTTATAGAGCTGCAACAAGATCTCACGACTCTTAAACTCAATCCCCCTGTTAATGAAAGCCAAAACACCATATGCTTTCTTAACAACCCTGTCCACTTGGGTGGCCATTTTAAGGGATCTATGTATCTGCACACCAAGATCCCTCTGTTCCTCCACGCTGCCAAGAATCCTATCCTTAATCCTGTACTCAGCTTTCAAATTCGACCTTCCAAAATGCATCACCTCGCATTTATCCAGGTTGAACTCCATCTGCCACCTCTCAGCCCATCTCTGCATCCTGTCAATGTCCCGCTGCAGCCGACAACAGCCCTCTACACTGTCAATGACACCTCCGACCTTTGTGTCGTCTGCAAACTTGCTGACCCATCCTTCAATTCCCTCGTCCAAGTCATTAATAAAAATTACAAACAGTAGAGGCCCAAGGACAGAGCCCTGTGGAACTCCACTCACCACTGACTTCCAGGCAGAATATTTTCCTTCTACTACCACTCGCTGTCTTCTGTTGGCCAGCCAATTCTGTATCCAAGCAGCTAAGTTCCCCTGTATCCCATTCCTCCTGACCTTCTGAATGAGCCTACCATGGGGAACCTTATCAAATGCCTTACTGAAGTCCATATACACCACATCCACAGCTCGACCCTCATCAACGTTTCTAGTCACATCCTCAAAAAACTCGATAAGGTTTGTAAGGCATGACCTACCCCTCACAAAGCCCTGTTGACTGTATTTGATCAAGCCATGCTCTTCCAGATGGTCATAAATCTTATCCCTCAGAATCCTTTCTAACACCTTGCAGACGACAGACGTGAGACTTACCGGTCTATAATTGCCGGGGATTTCCCTATTTCCTTTCTTGAAGAGAGGAATTACATTTGCCTCTATCCAGTCCTCAGGTACGACTCCAGTGGAGAGCGAGGATGCAAAGATCTTCGCAAGTGGCGAAGCAATTGCATTTCTCGCTTCCCAAAGCAGCCGAGGACAAATCTGATCCGGGCCTGGCGACTTGTCAATCTTAATGTTTGACAAAATTTTCAGCACATCAGCTTCGTCTTTCTCTATCCATTCCAGCATGCACACCTGCTCTTCAAAGGTTTCATTCACTACAAAGTTGGTTTCTTTCGTAAAGACAGAAGCAAAAAACTCATTTAGGGCTTCCCCTACCTCCTCAGGCTCCACACACAAGTTCCCTATGCTATCCCTGATCGGCCCTACTCTTTCTTTGACCATTCTCTTATTCCTCACGTAAGTGTAAAATGCCTTTGTGTTTTCCCGGATTCCTTCTGCCAAGCCTTTCTCGTGCCCCCTCCTGGCTCTCCTCAGACCATTTTTGAGCTCCTTCCTTGCCTGCATGTAATCCTCTCTAGCTGAACTTGACCCTAGCTTCCTCCACCTTATGTAAGCTACCTTCTTCCTTTTCACTAGAAGCTCCACCGCTCTCGTCATCCAAGGTTCTTTAATCTTACCCCTTCTTGCCTTTCTCAGAGGGACATATTTACTCATCACTCCCAACAACTGTTCCTTAAACCGTCTCCACATGTCTATAGTTCCCTTACCATGGAACAACTGCTCCCAGTCCATGCTTCCTAACTCATGTCTAATCGCATTATAGTTTCCTCTTCCCCAATTAAATATCCTCCCATTCTGCCTAATCCTCTCCTTCTCCATAGCTATGTAGAATGTGAGGCAGTTATGGTCACTATCACCAAAATGCTCTCCCACCACAAGATTTGATACCTGCCCCGGCTCGTTTCCGAGCACCAAGTCTAGAATGGCCTCTCCCCTCGTCGGCCTGTCAACGTAAGACTTTATAATAACTGATTTGCGGTGGCATGGTGGCACAGTGGTTAGCGTGGCATGGTTAACGTAGAAGCGGGGACCCAAAGTCAAGTCCAGCCTCGACTGACAGTCTGTGTGGAACTTGTAAGTTCTCACTGTGTCTGTGTGGGTTTCCTCCCACAGTCCAAAATGTGCAATTGGTGTGGATTGGCCATGGGAATTTCAGAGGTATGGTAGGAGTTAGGAGATATGTCTGCGTGGCATGCTCTTCACAGAGTCGGCCTGGACTTGTTGGTCCGAACAATCTGTTTCGCACACCTCTCCAACAATTTGCTCAGTAACATTTCTTTGGTATTTGTGAGTTTGCTTTAAATGTCTTTACTTGTTGTGCTTCTGCGATCCTATGTCCTCTACCGTGAATAATGGCCTTCTAATCATCGGTAATTTCATTTTTTCCCATGATTATATCTGCAGTATAGTTTTGTTTTTTTGGGTCAGAAGTCACTATATAAACAAGCTTCGTCTTTAAACTTCTGTTTCCAGCGCGTTTTATGTTTTAAAATCTTCCTAGTTGACTTTTCTTCATACTCTTTTGAAAAGTCTTTTTCTGTTTACTGTACTCTATTTGATAGTCTAATCTTCAAATAACAATATATCGTTTTTTAAATTTAAATCTTGTTTTCTTTGCATATTTAGAACAAGAAAAACTTGTACATTGCGTTTTAAGTAAGAAAGTGCATGGTCTCACACTTTTCTTTTGTTAAGCTTTATCTATAAAGTATTCATCTATTGAGTTATCCTGCCTATATCCTTTGTAAATGCTTTTCATTATTCTCATGACTTGCCATCCCACCTACTTTTGTCACTTTGAAACTGTGGGGAGAAAATAATAGCATTCAAATGTTTATACTGAGAGTGAAATGTAATTTCACTTTGTCTCATTGTTAAGAGACTATTCAGTACAATTATCATAAAATCATTGAATCCTTACAGACCGTTTGGCACAACAAGTCCACACTGCCCCTCTGAGCAGCATGGCACCCAGACTCATTCCTCTAATTTTCTGTCTCACCCACCTAACCCAAACATCTCTGGGCATCATAGCAACTTAGTATCCAATCCAAATACCCTGCACATCTTTGGACTGTGGGAGAAAACTGGAGCACGCGGAGGAGCCCCGTGCAAATACCTGGAGAAGGTGCAAACTTCTCACAGACAGCCTGAGGCTGGAAATGCACTGGTGTTCTTGATACTATGGTCACATCAGCGTTGTACAACGATTGAATGAGAAGATTACTCAATGAGAGTTTTTGATTTTTTGTGCCACCTTAATGTGAGTAACAAATTGATAAATTCAAAATACTCTCATTGCGAAATAAGATTTAGGAAGACGATTTTGTTATCGTTGGAAGGTCTCTACACGGCGAAATAACGACATCCAGGAGAACATATTCTACTTTCTCCAATACTGTAGGACAACAGCATTTTTTTCATAGTGTCACTGCAAAACTGAACTTCTGAGGTGAGAGAAACATCTAGTGTTCATTCTATGCAGCAGAATAATCTGGGGGTATGATGGAAGATGATCAATGTTGAAAATGCAGATCGGCTAAATGTGAGAAATTTCAATGAAATATAATTTTTGGCAAGAAGCCATTTTTAATCATCTGCTTCGGAATTGTTACCCTTTGAATTAGGTGGTGTATTGGATTCTTCATGGGCTAAATTGTTGTGTGTGTCTGTGAGGTGTGTATGTGTGCTTGTGTGTGTGTGTGTGTGTGTGTGCGTGTGTGTGCGTGTGTGTGTATTTATTTCACCTGGAATGCTGTTGTTGGCTTATGAGCAACGATTTTGATTCAATAAATGTGGCGAGTGCAATTTTCTATTTCACACGATGCATTACTTTCAATCCCATGATGTCTTGTTGATGACTCTTGATTGGAACATGCACAGCAGTATACATTAACAGAATAGATGTTGGGCTGAGACTCCGACATGAATGTTTGGTACTCCTGTTCAGTTGGGCAAGTGAAAATACTTTAGTTCTGAGTGAACCCTGGGAGGAAACTGGAAACAAAAGGGCAGTAAATTATAACACCGAGTTAAGCAACTCAGTAACATTTTGGAAACTGAAAACAGCCACACAGTGCTTAAGAATCTCAAATCTGGTTTTATTATCTTTGTTTAAGTGACTTAACAATTAGATGCAATGGATATTTGATACCATTCTTTAACTCCTCCCTGAATTTATTCTGGGTTCCTGCATAAATAAAAGGGTTAACACAGGAACTCAAAAGCTGAAGCATGAATCCAGTTTCGTCCAGAATAAAATTTGATTCATCAAAATTTGTACCAGAGAAGTAACTAACGCTTGCAATCCGTACATAGAGGAAAGTTATAAGAAGCAGTGAATATAAAAGGATGAAGCGACCTGAGATAGCAAATAGTAAAACAATGGACCTCTTTCTCTTCTCTGTCTCAGGGTCACTCTGATTCTCTCCATTTCTCTGACTGCGCAGTCTCCCACGGGATTTATTGGCAATCAGAATATGTCTCACAGTGAGAGCATTGAACAGCAAGATCAGAATAAATGGGAGACAAGGGGTTAAAATGTGATGAATCCAGTCAAACGCGATCCATGATGGTGAAGTATAAAAGATTGATTTCATACCACAGAGCCATGGAATGTTGTCGACTATGTACACAGGCTCATATATAATGTACAGGAAACTGTTTTTTATACAGCTCAGTGTGCACACAGTTCCTATGACAAACATTGCCGTTTTCTTTGTGCAATATTTTATTTTTAACTTCTGACAACAAATAGCCACAAATCGATCAAAGGTGAAGACAACCGTTAGCCACACAGAACAATCTATAACTCCATAGTTTACAACAGAACGGAGACTACATATTGGTGTGATAGACAAGAAACTATCTGGGAAATAAATGCCAGCAATCCTGTTTAATATCACTGCCATGATCATGAGCAACAGGTCCATCACCGCAATGGATATCATGTAATATATGATACACCTGGAGAGGCCACATCTTCCTCGGCTGAGGATAGCAATCACCGCCAAATTTGCTGCAAGAAAGAAAGACAATGACTAAGGATAATATGAGCGTATTTCTGTGTCATGTGATTGAGAGAAACAAGACGACTGACATTCCAATTCATCATTGTAATTTTAAGGTGAATTGCTCGACTTCAAAATTTAGTTGAAAGCTTCTTGTCATTTATGTGTAAGAACATGTCTCTGTGTTGACTCAGGATGACCTATGTTGTGAAATCAAAACAGAGGTTAACAACAGAGGAGTTAAAATAGTGCAATGAAGGTTAAATGAGATATATGTATGAATCCATGTATTGAAGTCACTATGGTCATGGTGGTGGTGAGGCTTCACGTGTAAGTTGCAGAACCACCTCAGAGATTTTGTAGAAATGAAGAGGCGGGATGTTGCAACTAATTACAAAGCTGTAAGTGAGCAGTAAAGTAATTAAAAAATAATTAAAATAATTTTTAAAAAGAACAGAAATTCTTGGAAATAGTCAGTAGGTCTTGCTACGTCTATGGAAAGAATGCAGTGTGAATGCTTCCCGTTCAGTGATTCTTCTTCACAACTTTAGAAAACCATCACAAATGGAGAAGCAAATTATTAGTTTAGTCCTGAAGAAGGTTCTGCAACAGAAACGTCGACTTCCCTACTCCTGTAATGCTGTCTGACCTGCTACGCTTCTCATTTATTGATTTTCACTTGCATCAACTGCAGCCCTTACAACTTCCAATCGACCAGTTCAGTAATTTTCTCCATATGATGGGGCTAATGGTGACAGTGCAGTGCTAACACCGGCAACTTCACAAGGAAGACCTTTATTAGATTTAGTGTTTATGTGAATAAACAAAGTTGATTGTTGATCGCATTTCACTCATGCCATGTCACGCCTGCACTGCAACTGTTTTGCAAGTCATGTGCTACACTGCTGGTTGTAATGGTAAGTTAACGCTGCAGTGGATACTTTATACCAAGTTGCTGGAGATGCTTCGAGTTATACAGCCAATTAAAGTAGAGGAAGGAATAAAGATGTGAGTAGGCATGAAGATTTCCAGCTGCTCTGAACAGAAAATCAAAACAGCACCAACAAAACAAAGACATTGCAGAGTCGATCATGGCGGCCATTCCGATGGAGAGAAGGTATTACCTGCCGATTTTTCGAGATTGGAAACAGAAGCACTGTATTCTGTGAATATTAATGTAAATTTATCTGTAAAATAGCTAATTTTTGCATAGTTTAGATTTCATTCAAAAACTGTAGGTCTTACAGTGACATTTCAATTGACGTATTTATGAAAATTAGGCTGGAACCAGTTCGTAAATGAAGAGTTTCAATTCTCTCAATGCAGATCAGCCTATTTAGCATGATAACAACCACTATAAAGGTTTTGTTTTTGCAATAATCACGAATAAATATACGCTGTTCTTGAAGTATGAATGTTCACCCAATGTAAAATAGCAAATAACGCAACCGAATTTCATTTACAAGGAGATAACAGCGAGAAAAAAAACGTGTTTCATCCTCAACACCGGATCCGGTAATACAATGAAATCACATTACATATTGAAATCTGCAAGAGTTTGCTAACAACAGTAATGTCAGTAGCATGACAGATCTACATGAACATCAAAATAACAGTTAGTTTTACATGCAGTCGACATATCAATAACAGAATTGAATTATTTTATTACAGTGAAATATTGGTAATCCATGTGATAACCCATACTGACAGTGGCAATAATACAATGAGTGACACATGCATGTGGCAAAATTACATGATTTGGAAATATGAGTTTGAAAATTCAACAAGAGCATAACAAATTACCTCAGGTAAAAGAAAGTGTTATCACCATCGAATAGAAGTTAGACTGACAGTGTTGAAACGGCATTGAAAAGGCGCCATGGTTGCTCAATGCTGAGCCAGATCTGCCGTACAGCATCTGTGACCCGGGTTTGATCACACCCTCATGCTACTGTCTATGTGGAGTTTGCACATTCTCCCCATTGCTGCGTGGGTTTCTTCCAGGTACTCATGTTTCCTTCCACAGTCAAAAGATGTGCATATTTGGTGGATTTGTCCATGCTAAATTGCTCTTAGTGCTCAGGCATGAATCGGTTAGGTTTGTTAGCATTGGCGGAATGCTGGGTTATTGGTACAGTGTTGGGGAATGGGTTTGGGTAGGATGCAATTCAGAGTTTCAATATGGACTTGTTGAGTTAAATGTCTTGTTTCCACTCTTTTGGGGTTGTAGTTTAAAAAATTTGGAAGGTAAGCGAACAATAAAATGGAGAACAATACTCTTAAAGTTTCAAAGAATGCCGCTAAAGGAGGCCAGAATTAATAATGAGGAATATTAAATTGTAATAACGTTCACTGTAGGAAAAAAAAGTGCTGGGAAAGGGGGGAACTTATTCAAAATGCAGAGAATACTTGCCATGAAGTTATATATTTTTTTAAAAATCCGTAAAGATAAAGGGAGAACGTTCATTTAAGGTGTCGAAATTGCTGCTGCGGCTGCTACTACTACTACTACTACTAATATGAAGAATGAGAATAATGCAGCAAACCAGTAATAACAACAATGACTTACTATAACACCCTACCTGGAATTCCAACAGCGGCAAGAGCAGGATAGTAAATGGAAAATATCAGCCCTTTGAGTGATACATGCATTTGTGTGTGAAGCTCTCAGCGTGATCTCAACTGTGCTGAAATATTCACGGATTTATACCTGATGTCAGACTTTAGGGAGATAATTAGTTCCTTTCATCGTTTATATAATTGCACTAATTTGAATAAATGATTAGCAATATCACATCTGGACTCGCGTTTACAGCATGGTCTTCTGAGGCATGTTAAAGCTCCACTGCAAATTAAACAGAGATAGAGATATTATCTTTGCAGCGGTCCTTCATAAACTATCACGAAAATAACAAATTACATAAAAACAAATCACAAAAGTATCACGAGGTTGGCAATGGATTTAATGAAATTTTCACTTGTGTAATACCTAGCTTTAAACTTCTTGGTGATGACCTACTTCGGTTTGAATGGAATAAATAATCCGAGATATTTTGATGAGATAAAAAGTTGCAATGTAGCTTTCACTTTTGTACATTATTCAGCTGCTATCAATTAGATGCCTGGCACATGAATTCACATCTCTCTGAATGTATGGAGCAGTGTCCAAGCAGCTGACAATGTGTTCAACATTCTAACACAATATGGTAGGCTTGAGAAAACGTTTGCCAGGTTGCCTTGAGCATAGATTGTTAAATTCAATATTATTGCAGTTCAGTACAGATGCACCTGGCTGAGCACAGTTACATGAGTGTTGAACAGGTCGAGGTTGATTGAATTATTTGCCGTGTGCAGGTGTCACTTTCAAGATGGTTACTGTCGGTGGTGTGGTGTAGGTCAGCATGGCTACCATGGGAGTATACAGCACTTTTACATTAAGTATTGGCCAGATATCTGCTGCGGTCAGGAGCAATCATGTGCAACCAAATCACAGGGATAACATACAGTTCAACAAGTTTACTTTAATCATGATGAGTTACTTTCTACAATGGCAAATACAGTGAATTTGGTGATACTTCGTAAGGAACACACCGGGCCTGTGTATTAACTTCCTATATGGAGAGTTTCTTTTCTACGTGTTTGTATTCAAAGTGTATTAGGTTTGCTTTGCGTTTCTAATTTGTGTGCGATCATTCCCAGTCAGCTCGGCTCCATTCAATGTAAATAAGAATGATCCAACATAGTTGTGATCTTGTCCAGGTAGCATAGTGGACAACTAGCTGAACAATCATTCACAGTTCTCAATAGACAGTTCGGATCCGAATTTCCCCAACATCTATTGTGCGGAACGGTTTCGATATTCAATGTTAGATTTTTCACAAACTCTATTTGCTCACCAAACTTATTTTCGGTGTAATAACAAGAAGCAAAATATTGGAGATGACTGAAATCTGAAGTAAAATTGAAAGTACTGGAGAAAATGCATTGGCCTTGCAGCATCCGCAGAGACGGAAAAAAAGTTGCCTTTGCAAGTTGGCTTCTGAAGTAAACTTAGTGGAATCAGGAATTAATTCTGTTTCTCTCTCCAAAGATGTTTCCATACGTATTGGCTTTCTACGTCAATTTTTGATTTCAGTACTGTCAGCGACGAGAATATTTCTACAAAGTTTCAATTCATTTCATATGATTATAAAAGCAACCTAGGCAGTTTGAAGATTTATGAGTTAATAGGCTGAGAATTCAGCTCCTTTGACCTACTGTTCTAGCCATGACACTTAGGTCACTTTTCCTGTGACCATGCAAACATAAGGCATTTACACCGAGAAGGACAGCATCGACCTCTTCCATTACCAAGAAAGGAAATGGTAGAATTTCTTTCTCCAGATTCCTGCCAGCCTAAAAACTTTTTTTTTTATTTTAGGTGAGCGTTATGTTGCAAATGCGACGTTGGTGAAACCTTTTTGTGGCTTCATTAGCATTTGCATAAATTCAGACACTTCTGAGTTTCTGTATTGCTCTGGATAAATTACAAATCCAACAAGCGAAGGCTTTGATCTGCTTTATCTTACACTTGTTATTCTTTTTCATCGGTAACCACCACAATTCTATTTTGTATTTTTCCAAGCCCGGATATTTTCTTTGTGCTAAGTCTTGGTGCATTTCTTTGTGAAGCAGCAGCGCGAGCCAGAGCTTGGACCAGGGGCCTGTCGGGAAACAAGTGTGTCAGAGATTTTAAATCTTTTTCCTCGAGCGTTGGAGCCTGCCATTTCTTTGTGAAGCAGCAGCGCGAGCGGGAGCAGAGGTTACTGGGAAGGGAGGGACCTTTCGTTTAACATCCCTCAGCCATACAAGTAATCGTTGTGTAATCCCGAGACCCTACCCTTGTAGGGCCACCCACCCATCCACATCTTCTAACCTTATACACCAGGGTCAAATCAAGTGAAGCTTCTCTTTTTTTTTTACTTTCTGCCGAGGGGATTAGCAGGGATGGCAGTGCAGGTAGAGGAATGTTCCTTCTGCATGACGTATGATGTCGCAGATGCCGTTAGAGTCCCATCCAAAATCGTCTTCAGGAAGTGCACCCAAATCTTGCTCCTCCAAGACCGCTTTAGGGAACTGGAGCGGGAGCTGGATGAACTTCGGGTCATTGGGGTGGCAGAGTGAGTGATGCACAAGAGATACAGGGAAGTAGTTACATGTAAGTGTGAAGAAAGCTGGGTAACTGTTAGAATCGGGGGGAAAGCAGCCAGTGCAGGGATGCCCTGTGGTCGTTTGTCTTTATGAAAGAAATGAACTGTGTAGTAAATGAAGCCTTTGAAGAGCAGGTGTGCATGCTGGAATGGATAGAGATAGAGGAAGCTGATGTGCTGAAAATTTTGTCAAACATTAAGATTGACAAGTCGCCAGGCCTAGAACAGATTTGCCCTCGGCTGCTTTGGGAAACGAGAAATGTAATTGCATTGCCACTTGCGAAGATCTTTGCATCCTCGCTCTCCACTGGAGTCGTACCTGAGGACTGGAGAGAGGCAAATGTAATTGCTCTCTTCAAGAAAGGAAATAGGGAAATCCCTGGCAATTACAGACCAGTAAGTCTCAAGTCTGTCGTCTGCAAGGTGTTAGAAAGGATTCTGAGGGATAGGATTTATGACCATCTGGAAGAGCATGGCTTGATTAAATGCAGTCAACACGGCTTTGTGAGGGGCAGGTCATGCCTCACAAACCTTATCGAGTTCTTTGAGGATCTGACTAGAAAAGTTGATGAGGGTCGAGCTGTGGATGTGGTGTATGTGGACTTCAGCAAGGCATTTGATATGGTTCCCCATGGAAGGCTCATTCAGAAGGTCAGGAGGAATGGGATACAGGGGCACTTAGCTGTCTGGACACAGAATTGGCTGGCCAACAGAAGACAGCGAGTGGTAGTAGATGGAAAATATTCTGCCTGGAAGTCAGTGGTGAGTAGTGTTCCACAGGGCTCTGTTCTTGGGCCTCTACTGTTTGTAATTTTTATTAATGACTTGGATGAGGGGATTGAAGGATGGGTCAGCAAGTTTGCAGACGACACGAAGGTTGGAGGTGTCGTTGACAGTATAGAGGGCTGTCGTAGGCTGCAGCGGGACATTGACAGGATGCAGAGATGGGCTGAGAGGTGGCAGATGGAGTTCAACCTGGATGCGAGGTGATGCATTTTGGAAGGTCGAATTTGAAAACTGAGTACAAGATTAAGGATAGGATTCTTGGTAGTGTGGAGGAACAGAGGCATCTTGGTGTGCAGATACATAGATCCCTTAAAATGGCCACCCAAGTGGACAGGGTTGTTAAGAAAGCATATGGTGTTTTGGCTTTCATTAGCAGGGGGATTGACTTTTTGAGTCGTGAGATCTTGTTGCAGCTCTATAAAACTTTGTTTAGACCGCACTTGGAATATTGCATCCAGTTCTGGGCGCCCTATTATAGGAAAGATGTGGATGCTTTGGAGAGGGTTCAAAGGAGGTTTACCAGGATGGTGCCTGGACTGGAGGGCTTATCTTATGAAGTGAGGTTGACTGAGCTCGGACTCTTTTCATTGGAGAAAACGAGGAGGAGAGGGGACCTAATTGAGGTATACAAGATAATAAGAGGCATAGATAGAGTTGATAGCCAGAGACTATTTCCCAGGGCCGAAAAGGCTAACACGAGGGGTGTTAGTTTTAAGCTGGTTGGACGAAAGCATAGAGGGGATGTCAGAGGCGGGTTCTTTACACAGAGTTGTGAGAGCATGGAATGCGTTGCCAGCAGCAGTTGTGGAAGCAAGGTCATTGGGGTCATTTAGGAGACTGCTGGACATGCATATGGTCACAGAAATTTGAGGGTGCATACATGAGGATCAATGGCCGGCACAACATTGTGGGCTGAAGGGCCTGTTCTGTGCTGTACTGTTCTATGTTCTATGTTACCCTGAAAAACAAGTATACCATTTTGGATACTGTTCGGAAGGACCACTTACCAGGGGCATGCAGTAGGGTGCAGGTCACTGGAACAGAGTCTGTCCCTCTTGCACAGAAAGGAAGGGGGATAGGAAGAGAGTGATAATCATTGGGGACTCAATAGCTACAGAGACTGATAGAAGGTTTTCCGGGAACAAAAGAGACTCACGGTTGGTGTGTTGCCTCCCAGGTGCCAGGGTCCGTGACGTCTCGGGTCGTGTCTTTGGGGTCCTTAAGGGAGACGGTGACTAGCCACAAGTTGTGGTCCACAGAGGCATCAACGACATAGGTAGAAAGAAGGATAAGGATGTCAGGCAGGATTTCAGGGAGCTAGGGTGGAAGCTGAGAGCTAGAACAAACAGAGTGGTCATCTCTGGTTTGGTACCCGTGTCACGTGATAGCGAGGCAAAGAACAGGGAGAGATTTCAGCTGAACACGTGGCTGCAGGCATGGTGCAGGAGCGGGACTGCAGGTACATGGACAATTGGGGCTCATTCTGGGGAAGGTGGGACCTCTACAAACAGGACAGTCTCCACTTGAACCAGAGGGGCACTAATATCCTGGGTGGGAAATTTGCGAGCTCTTTTCGGATGGATTTAAACGAGCTCAGAAGGGGGATGGGGAACTGAGGTGTAGTTCTAGTACAAAGGAGGAAAAGCAGAGGGAGGACAAGGTGAGGACCTCACTGTCACAGGAGTGTGCTGGCAGACAGCAAGCTGGGTTGAAGTGTGTCTACTTTAATGCAAGGAGTATCCGGAATAAGGTAGGTGAGCTTGCAGCATGGATATGTACCTGGGACTTCGATGTTGTGGCCAGTACATAGACATGGATAGAGCAGGTTCACGAATGGATATTGCAGGTTCCAGGGTTTAGATCTTTCAGTAAGGTCAGGTAAGGTGGTAAAAGAAGGGGAGGTGTGGCTTTGTTGGTCAAGGACAGTATAACGTTGGCTGAAAGAACTGTTGATGAGGACTTGTCTACTGAGGTTGCCGAGGAAAGTTTGTCGACTGAGTCAGTATGGGTGGAAGTTAGGAACAACAAGGGCACAGTCACCTCATTGGGGGTTTCTACAGACCCCGAAATAGCAGTAGGGAGATTGAAGAACTCATTAGCCGGCAAATTGTTGAAAAGTGCAAACATAGCAAGGTTATTGTTACGGGTGACTTCAACTTGTCCAATATTGATTGGAACTTCCTGTGTGCAGATGGTTTGGATGGAGACGTTTTTGTCAGGTGTGTTCAAGAGGGTTTCCTTACTCAGTATGTGGACAGGCTGAGGAGGGGCGGGGGGTGGTGAGTGGGATGCATTTTGGATTTGGTGCTCGGCAATGACCCAGGGCAGGTGTCAGATGTCATGGTGGGGTAACGCGCTGGCGACAGTGACCACGACAGCCTCACATTTACCGTAGCCATGGAAAGGGAAAGGAGCAGTTACCAGGGGAAGATATTTAACTGGGGAAAAGGAAACTAAGACGCCATTAGGCAGGAGTTGGGAAGTACAGATCGGGAGCAATTGTTTCACAGAAGGGGCACAACAGACATGTGGAGACTGTTTAAGGAGCAGTTGTTGTGAGCGATGCATAAATTTGTTCCTCAGAGACAAGTAAGAAGGGGTAAGATTAAGGAGCATTGGATGACGGGAATAGAGGTGTTTCTCGTCAAAAAAGAAAAAAGGCAGCTTATGTAAGGTGGAGGAAACAAGGGCCTAGCACAGCTTTAGAGAATTACAGACTTGCTCGGAAGGAGCTCAAAAGTGGACTGAGGAAGGCCAGGAGGGGGCACGACAAAGGCTTAGCAGGAAGAATTAGGGAGAACCCGAAGGCATTTTACTCATACGTGAGGAATAAAAGAATGATCAGGGAGAAGGTAGGGCCGATCAGAGATGGCATAGGGAACTTGTGTGTGGAGTCTGAGCAGATAAGGAAAGTCCTAAGTGAGTTTTTTTGCTTCGGTTTTCACGAAGGAAAGGGACCTTGTTGTGAATGAAAACTTTGAGGAGCAGGAAAACAGGCTTGAATAGATCGAGATTGAGGAAGTTGATGCGCTGGAAATTTTGGCAAACATTAAGATTGATAAGTCCCCAGGGCCAGACCAGATTTATTCTAGGTTGCCCTGGGAAGCGAGAAAGGACATTACTAAGCCGCTGGCAAAGATCTTTGCTTCCTCACTCTCCATGGGAATCATACCGGAGGATTGGAGGGAGGCAATTGTTGTTCCACTTTTCAAGAAAGGGAATAGGGAAAACCCTGGAAATTACATACGTCTTACGTCTGTGTTCAGCAAGGTTTTGGAAAGAATTCTGAGATATAGGATTTCTGACTATTTGGAAAAGCATAGTGTGATTATAGGGAGTCAGCATGGCTTTGTGAGGGGCAGGTCATGCCTTACAAATCTTATTGTGTTCTTTGAGGAAGTCACGAGACAGGTTGACGAGGGTCGAGCAGGGGGATGTGATGTACATGGACTTCAGCAAGGTATTTGATAAGGTTCCCCACGGCAGGCTCATTCATAAAGTCAGGAGGTATGGGATACAGGGTGGTTTGGCGGTCTGGATTCAGAATTGGTTGGCTGACAGGAGGCAGAGAGTTTTTGTAGATGGTAAGTATTCTGCCTGGAGGTCAGTGCTGAGTGGTGTCCTGCAGGGCTCTGTTCTTGGGCCTCTGCTTTTCGTAGTTTTTATAAATGACTTGGATCGGGAGGTTGAGCGGTGGGTTAGTATGTTTGTTGATGACGCAAAGGTTGGAGGTGCCGTTGACAGTATCAATGGCTATTGCAGGCTTCAGTGAGACATTGACAATATGCAGAGCCTCGCTGAGAAATGGCAGATGGAGTTCAACCTGGATAAATGTGAAGTGATGCATTTTGAAAGGTCGAACTTAAATGTTAAATATAGGATTAAAGGCAGGATTCTGGGCAGTGTGGAGGAACAGCGGGATCTTGGTGTTCAAGTGCATAGCTCCCTCAATGTTGCCACTGAAGTGGATAAGGTTGTCAAGAAAGCATATGTTGTTTTGACTTTCATTAACAGGATGATTGAGTTTAAGAGACCAGAGGTCCTGCTGCAGCTCTACAAAACCCTGGGGAGACCACACTTGGAATATTGTGTCCAGTTCCGGTCGCCCTATTATAGGAAAGATGTGGAGGCTTTGGAGAGGGTGCAAAGTCGGTTTACCGGGATGCTGTCTGGACTAGAGGGCTTTTCTTACGAGGAGAGATTGGCTGAGCTTGGACTTTTCTCTCTGGACAGTAGGAGGAAGAGAGATGACATGATCGAGGTGTACATGGTAATGAGAGGCATGGAAAGAGTCGATAGCCAGAGACTGTTCCCCAGGGCAGGATTGACTGCCACGAGGGGTCATAGTTTTAAAGTGTTAGGAGGAAGGTATTGAGGAGACGTCAGAGGGAGGTTCTTCACCCAGAGAGTTGTAAGCGCATGGAATAGTTTGCCAGTGGAAGTCGTGGAAGCTGAGTCATTAGCGACATTTAAGCGACTGCTGGACATGCACATGGACAGCAGTGAATTGAGGGGAGTGTAGGTTAGGTGATTTTATTTTTGGAATAGGATTATTCCACAGCAAAAATTGCGGGCTGAAGGCCTGTACTGTGCTGTACTTTTCTATGTTCTATGTTCTAAGTTTTTTTGGTCATTTGCTATAATACTATTCTTCACTCACTACCAGAACTACCCAACATTGATTTTCATTATTTTCTTTTCTGGTGAGAATTCAAAGTTTGAATTATTAGGTTCCAAAATTGGTCACCTGGCATGTTAAAATTTTGCTGTGTTCTTAAATAATGCGTGTCTCTTAGAAATTTTAATTTATACACTAATGATAAAAATCACCAGGGCATTCCAAAATAGCCGTATTGAGTTAATTCATTTTTTTTTTCAAGTTTTATCTGATATTATCAATTTGCTTTCTGATTAGTTAATTGCTGCATCTGTGTAGCCACATTTTCCAAAATTGCTACTGCCACGTACCTTCATTTATGTTTCCGTCCCTAACGGGCTTTCGTGAGACAGATGGGTTTTTCCAACAACGGATTCAGAGTCATCAGCACACTGTTAATTCCAGATATTTCCGAGTCCCCAATCAAAGAACACTGATAGCCCAACAAATTAAATCATAACATCTGTCACCGTATTAATTCGGTATATGTTCCTTTCACAAAATAGCTGTGACAGGTAAAACTACATTACCCAGCTAATCCACTTCTCACATTTTTTCATTAAAAAAAATGCCGGAAAGTGAACACTGTCCTGAGCGGGAATGATACAAATACATGTATTTTGTCTCCACTGTAAACATATCAGAACAATTATAATGATTGATTGTCCATTTATTTGGTAAGGCACAAACATTGAAGCATGTGTTTAGATTCCATGAATGTAAATACTACTAGGTACGAGATTGAACAACACCCCACCAACACCACACAATCATTATGTTGTGCTTTTTCTGTGGAGGCCCCATTCAACTATTTTGCATTCGTAGTCTCCATACCCCCATCAATGCAAAGTTCTTTATTCGGAAACAATGGGACATGCATGATATGAATGGAAAAAAAAAAGACTAAGAGCCACTTTCATTAACAGGGTGATTGAGTTTAAGAGCCCCGAGGTTCTGCTGCAGCTCTGGTCACTGTTCACAGGGTATGCCATTCGAACTTGTTCACTTGTCATAAAGTGCTGTTATTCTGTCTTCATTATGCATATTTGTATAACTGTACACAACACAATGATAAATAGCTAACTCATAAAGCCTCTGACTTACAGGCTAAAAGCGAGTTCTTATAGCAGCTGATGAACGTATATAAATTGACTTGCGTCAGGATTTGCTTATTTTATTCAACTACAGGGAAAGAGTCAGATCCTCTTCGGACGTAAATCTGTAAATTCAAGTTGTGGTGTATCCAAAGTAACATGTAGGGCAGGCAACATAAGGACGGTAAAAATAGAAAATGACGAACTCCAGGCAGAAGCAAAATCAGAAATTGATGAAAAAAAAACACGATAGGCCAGGTTTGCACTCGTTGAGAGAAAGAAGAGGTAACGTTTAGGGTCCAATAACCCCTTTGCAGAATTCTGTTAACTCTGCTTTCTCTCCACAGATACTCATATTTCTGGGAAAAAAAAAATAACTTGACAGGCCAGGTAGGCCACAGAAAGCAGACTGAACTGACTCCTGCAGAGGGGTTAGGGAACCCGAAATGTTACCTTTTCTTTCTCCCCACGGATACTTCCTGACTTGTGAATGTAAGGATACCAATTTTTCTTCGCAAAAACGATATTTTAAAAAATCTGCTTCTTGTCCGACCAGTGGCAATAGTTTCATGTTCGTAAATTGTGTATATTTTGCATTCCACATATTTCCTTAAATTTTAAATTATACCACAGTTCGATTTAAATCAAAACCTCCAGAATATTAATCAAATACAAGTATACATCGCTGGAGAAACTCAGCCCGTCTGTCAGCACCTGTAGACATAAATAGAAGTTAATCTTTCTCGTTTTATTTTACGCTTTTTTTGGAACTCCAAGTAAATAGAGGTAAATAGAAATGGTATTTTTATATTTTCTGACAGAGGCAGATGTAGAGAATGTGAGAGCAGATGGCATTATGTACTCACCTTTATACACCATGCTTTGTCATTACCTGGGCTGCTACCACACCCAGCCCATTATCAGCTACTAATCTCTCGATCAGCAGAGAGTCATTCAGTCCAGCTGTTTTGCTTTCTCTTTGGACTCTACTTCCACCTATCATTTCCGCCTCGCTCTGCCTAACTTCTATTTACATCCCAACAGTTTCTCAACTCCCATCAGTTCTGACCGAGGAGCACTGGATCCAAAATGTTAACTATTATTTCTGTCCACAGATGCTGCCAGACCTGCTGAGCTTTTCTTCAGCAAATTCCGGGTGTTGTTTTGTCACAAATATTTCAAAAATGCTGGGGGTAGGAAGGGCCACAAAATAGAATAAAACAAAATGGAGAAGAGCCTTAATGTGGTGACTTTTTGAAATTTGTCAATTCAATATGGAGGCCTCAAGTATGTAAAGAGGCTAGGCAAAAAATGAGGCATTGTTCCTTTAATTCCTGTTTTGCCTTGGTGGAGCATTGCAGCAGGCCCAGGACAGGAATATAAGCGTGAGAGCACATGTATAACAATGAAAAGGCTCACTTACTTTGGCAAAAGCAACGCAAACTAGGTAACCATTTTGAAGAATACATTGACTTGGCAGCAGCATTTATATTGCCAAACATCTTTCATTCCAAAGTTTTTGAAAATGTTTCAACACTTTGTCCATGAAGTTAGCCAATTGCATAAATCTGAAATCTTGTTTTTCTGCTTTTGTCTTTTTTCTCCAAGAAATAAGCGATATTTCCAGTTAAACAAAATATATAACCAGCATGCTTCCACAAATAAACATTTCTTTAATTTCCCTGTGTTTAGAATTCTGCAGGGCAATTTTTTCCCTCTGCAAATTGGTTGTCTGATAATCACTTTCCACAATATTTATTTTTGAAGAACACATTCGGATGACAATGGAACAAATGCATTAACTATACACTTAAGCTCTTGCTTATCACCATCTAATTCTCGATACAACCATTGTAGTTGAAATAATAAATTATGCGCTCATTACAATTTATAACATTCTATTTGTTAACCAGTTAGCATGGTAGTTGAAAAAATGAAATTGATCAGCCGCAGGGTAGTGTAACCATGGAAGCTATTGCTGTAAGTAGTTATGGAGGTCAAGTGTTTCAGTGTTTTTAAGACAAAAATGGTTAGTAACAGGATCAGAAGTTATGGGAGATAGCAAGTGAATGTGGTTGGCAAACATATCAACCATGATCAAATAGCAGAGCGGTCTCATTAGGCCCAATAATAGGGATCATCTGAGTAAACATTCTCGGAACTGCCGCCATGATATATTTCCTTAAACAAGGAGATCAACATTGCTCATTTCTCCAGATGAGGTATCACCAGAACGTTGTAAATCTTTCCAATTCTTACGCCTCAAATAGTTGGAATAAAGGCCAGCATTCTATTGTGTAGATTTTGCATTCCACATATTTCCTTAAATTTTAAATTATACCACAGTTGGATTTAAATCAAAACCTCCAGAATATTAATCAAATACAAGCATACATCGCTGGAGAAACTCAGCCCGTCTGTCAGCACATGTAGACATAAATAGAAGTTAATCTTTCTCGTTTTATTTTACGCTTTTTTTGGAACTCCAATTAAATAGAGGTAAATAGAAATGGTACTTTTATATTTTCTGACAGAGGCAGATGTAGAGAATGTGAGAGCAGATGGCATCACCAGAACGTTGTAAATCTTTCCAATTCCTATGCCCCAAATAGTTGGAATAAAGGCCAGCATTCTATTTGCCTTCCTGCGCACGTGCTGCATCGGTGTGTTAGCTTTCTCTGATTCGAACTTAAGTATCCTAAATCCCTTTGAGCTGCACATTTCTTGTTCTTTCATGCTCCATTCCAAAATTTTCATGTATGATAATCTGCCTGTCATTTCTTTTGTGCATCCATATAACCTATTAATATATCTCTGAAAATGGTGTCATTCTCCTCAAAATAATTTTTTGACGTTTTCATATAATCTGCAAATTTGACCACACACACTCACAGATACATACACACACACAAATCACTGAAAAAGGATTGAAGAAGATCCATTGCATTCACATATGACTTATAATGTGGATTCTGACTTAGTCTATCTGTGGCCTAACCATCTTTTTCGTGCAGTTTTGTACAGAACCTTCCCGATCTTGAATGATAAATCTGGACTAATAAAGATATTCATCAAACACGCCCTTCTTCACCATTTTACCTAGTTCTCCTGCTACTTTTGGGGACGAGTGTACATAATCAGCAAGGGTACTTGTATGCGGTTAGTTTCCTCACTATTTCCCACCCGACCTATTCTTGTATCATCCACGAACTTACCTGAAATCCCTTGCATTCAATTCAGAATAATATATGAAAAACACCAAAGGCCAATACTGAACTTTGTGGAAGACCACTGCGACAGGCATCCATACACAATAAAATCTCTATGTTACTGCCTTCTATCTCCTGCCAGAGAGGAAATTTTTGATTCACTGAGTTAAAAACCCTTGCAACTCATGATAACTTGTCTTCGCTCTCTGACTCCCATGTGAGCCATTGCCAGAAGTCTAGTTGAAGTGAACTAATTTAATTGCTAAGTCCTATTCAGCAATTTCCCTCCTTCCCTGCAGATTTTACCTTATTCATCTCTAAGAATCTGATATAAACTTCTTGTTTTCTCAAGTACAGGCGTTCTCTGACCCTGGTCTCATCGTTTGTACTCACAGAAATATATGTTACATACACTTTCGCCATTTCCTTGCTGAATGCCTCACACTGCTGCGGCATATTTTTCTCCACAGGTAGCTCTTCCCGTTGCACTTAGGTGAAATCATATCTAACCATAAAGAAATCAGCTTCACACCGACTTGAAATGCTAATACCCTGCCTATCACTATTTCTTTCATAATACTATCCTTATAGTCATGAATGCATTTCTGGTTTTAATATGTCTTCCAACTGCTTGTGTTTATTTCTGTGTTTAGCTTCCATGTATGGCTCAGAAGATTTCTCCTGGACACACTTTAAGAGGTTTTCCCTTCCACACTCAAATTATGCCACTTCACAGGAGTTTGTTATTCTTTCTACACTGAAACTTGTTTGCGTACTTAACAGCATTTGACTTTCTGGCTTTCATATAAGTACATCAGGGCAGTGTATTTGTCCATTATGTGTCTATTATTACCATGTACTCATTTGAAGATACTTCCAGCATACCACTCCACTTCCTTTATTAGTGATTCATAGAGCAATATCATTACACCCATTTTTCTATCCTCGTTAAATCGTTCAAATATCAGATAACCAAAAATGTTGATCTGATGTTCCAATGCATTTTCAACCATTTCTCAGCCACAACTTCGCTTTGATATTTCCACGTGCCCATCAGCGACTACATTTTGTGAATCTTGTTCAATCTTGTTCAATAGATTCCTTGAATTCAACCTGTATTACATTTCGTCTTGCTAGTTTCATGTTCTTTTTTTGAAAATGCACTTTTGCTTCTTTCAGAATCGTGTGAGATAGAGCAGCCGATCTTTTTTTTATTTAAACTCCTTCTCAGCATATGTCTCCTCTCTGAAGCACTGACTAGGACACCGCCGCATTGCCAATGTATCTTAATTCTACACCAATATAACTGGCAAATCACCTACCCAGAAACTGGTCCCATTTGTGCTCATGCATAACACCATGCATTATTCTACTTCCGCCACCCCGCCCCCAAACCCGCACAGAAATGATTCAAATGTTTCAGGATTTTAAAGCCCACCTCTACATAATCTCTCCAAACATGCATTAGTTTGTTGCATGCTACTCTCCTATGCTCATTACTGTGATGTTACTAGCGTCAATTACTCTTTTTTAAAAAAAAATCCTGTTCAGCACCTTCTACTCTCCTTGTTGGACTTCTGATGTAAATCGTTGCAACATGATCACAACATTTGACAGCTCACATTCCCTTTTCGGAATGCTCTGCAGCTGCTCATTTACAGTGTTGATCCTGGCAGCCATGAGGCAACACAATATTCTGGAGGCGTTAAGTCAGAGAATTCCCTGTCTACTCCGTTCATGAACGAATATGCTGCCACTGTTATCCCCAAACACGAAATTCTTCACAAGCCCCTCAGCCCCTGAGGGGTTGAGCTGCTCACAATACCATACTATGGCTTTGGCTGGCTTTCACAGACGATTCCATCACTCACATTGTTTTCCAAGGTCAAAAAAAAAAGTTTGTAAGTAACGGTGGGGAGCATTCCATCAAGAATTATTCCTCCTCTTCTTCTGTCTGCCGGCCATTCATTCATCTCTGGCTTCAATTTTTCAAGCTGTTGGGAGATCACATCCTAAAATGTAACATTCACAAGGTGAGACTATTGTTGTGTCCCCGATTGCCACTGTAGCTCACTGCACTGGATGAGATGGTGCTATACCTGAATGCACCTCCTTACCACATCATTATAGTAGATTAGATTCCCTACAGTGTGGAAACAGGCCCTTTTGGCCCAACAAGTCCACACTGCCCATTGGAACATCCCACCCAGACCCATCCTCCTATAGCCCATACACCCCTGAACTCTACGGGCAATTTAGCATGGCCAATCCACCTAGACTGCACATCTTTGGACTGTGGGAGGAAACCGGAGCACACAGAGGAAACCTACGCAGGCACGGAGAGAATGTAAAAACTTTGCACAGACAGTCGCCCAAGGCTGGAATTGAACCTGGGTCCCTGGTGCTATGAGGCTGCAGTGCCGCCCAAGGCTACCAGGAGATCTAGGGTTTCAAACCTCGTGCAGAATGTGCACTCACTAGGCAAAATTGCTCAGGCACACATCAGTTAAAGATATATTAATTTTGACATGATTTTATTCTTATTAAGGACATGTAGCATTTGTTTTCTTCTCCGGTTTATACCCTGAGTACTGCTCAGGTCTTCCGTTACCTTATTTGTCTTTCTTTGAGGATCGTTATCTCGCCTGCTCCACTCAGTGAGGCTGACTCCCGTTCATCGGCCTTCACTTCATACGCACTTCTCAGTGATGCTATGTGCTTCTCACGTTGTCAATTTTATGCCCCCCACCCCTGTGTGATGCTGCTTGATTTTTATAGTTAATCTGCCAGCCTCTCATCTCAATTATAAATAATTCCACAATGCGCAGAAGATTAATCCATGGAACAACATTTTTTAGATGCATTGTGCAAGCAATTATGGCAAAACAATGGATATTTTCAACACTGCATCAAAGGAACAGTTGAATTTTTGGCAAATTTCAGAGCTCTCCATTTTGGATAATTTTCTTACTTCATCGTTGGACATTCTATAGTTTAATCAACAGAAAATTATTAGTCAAACCAACATTATAGTTCTGAAGGTTTATTGCCAACCAACTAAAACGACAAGACAATGGTGCATAATGGAGATAATATTCTCTTTTAATTTGTGTTGTTTTTAAAAATAGAATCCTCACAGTGCTCAAACAGGCCATTCAGCTCAAGTCCGCACCAACCCACCCAGATATCCCACCCAGACCAACACCTACTCTGCATTTCCCATGGCAAACACACCTAACTTACACATCCTCACGACTATGAATAACTTAGCATGGCCAATCTGTGTAACTTGCATATCTTTTGACTGTGGGAGGAAACTGGAGCACCCAGCAGTGACTCACACTGATATGGGGAGAACATGCAAACTCCATTCAGAAAGTTGCCCTTGGCTCAAATCAAAACCGGATCCTAAGTGCCAAGAAGCAGCAGTACTAACCACAGAGCCGCCGTGCTGTTTTAAATGGATGCAGATTGGCTGCATCTCTTACTATATTGTATTTGCATTATTATTGAGTCAAGGTGTGGTGATTTTCACAAAATGATAAATTTAAAGTTTAGAGAAGGATGTAGATGGTACATTGTTTTTAAATTCAGTAATCATTCAATTTGTTTCAGTATGAAGAAATGAATGTGTCACAGTGTGATGGAGAGATATTGGTGAAAAAAAGTGCATGGATGTTAAACATTTCCATCCAAGAGTCTCTAGTACCAATAAATTTCAAAGCGTATGTTGAATAGTTATTCAGGAAACTGTATTTAACTGAATAGTGTATATATGAGGGACAGAGTGTCTCTCTACGAATCGAAGATTAGTTCACTTTTTTCTGGATGCAATTGAGAATGTACCCAGATATGATGAATACTAATAGAAACGTTATTTAGAAATATTTATTCACAGTATTTTGAGTTGATGCAGTGTTCCTGGTAATGTTCACACTTAAACAGAGGGAAGAATCTCCAAGCTACTTGCAATGTATCTGATTGTGAACAAATTCCTTTGTAAGAGCCAGGAGAGTGGTGGATAGAATATTATGAAAAATATCATATGAAATTTTGCAATGTTTATGATTTATATATTTTAACAAAGCTATTTAGAAGGCGTTTTAATCCATTTTTAAACTCTGCTCTGAATTTACTTTGGGTTCCTGCATAAATAATTTAATTAATGCAGGAACACAAAAGCTCAAGCATAAATCCTGTTTCCTCCAGAATAAACTTTGGATTGGCATAATTTGAACCTGAGAAACAAGTTAGCCTGGAAATTATAAGGAAAAGAAAAGTTACAAACTACAGTGAAGAAAACAAAATAAAACTTCCTGGTTTTCTATTGTCTATTTCTGGGTCACTCTGATTATTTTCAATATTCTGGACCCGGAGTCGCCGACGGGCTCTACTGGCTAGAAAAATGTGCCTAACAGTCCAAACATTCAGAAACAAAATCAGAATGCATGGGAGGCAAGAGTTTAAAATGCTATGAAACCAATCACAAGTAACCCAGGCCCATGATGTATAAAAGATTGATTTCACGCTGCAGAACCAAGGTACATATTTAATTATATACAAAGGTTCATAAAGAAAAATAACAAGATGGATTTTGTGATGCAACACACTGTTGAAATCCCTCCTATTACGAACCTCGCCCTTTCTTTGGTGCAATGTTTTGATTCTAGTTTTTGGCAGAAAATAGCTACAAATCTATCAAATGTTAATGCGACTGTTAACCAAACATAAATGTCGATGGAGGTGTAAATTAAGGCGGAATGAAGACTACACACTGGTGTGATGGACAAGAAACTCTTTTGGAAATAAATACCAGCAATCCTGTTTAATATCCCAGTCATGAGAATAACCAAAAAATCCGCCACTGCCATGGATACTAAGTAATCAGTGGTACAGCTTGAGAGACCACACCTTCTTCATGTCTGGATTAGAATCACCGAGAGGATGGCTGAAAAATACAAAAAACAGAGAGAGAGAGAGAGAGAGAGAGAGAGAGAGAGAGAGAGAGAGAGAGATTATGAGTGTGGGTGAGAAATAAGATAGACAGACAGGCAGATAGATCGAGAGGTACCAAGATAGAAAGAGAGCTAGAGAGATAGATATACAAAGATTGAGATTGAGATAGAGATGGAGGTGGAGATGGAGATATAGATATGTCGGTAGATAATAGATAGGAAGAAAGAAATAAAGAAAAAGAAAGAAAGAAAGAAAGAAGGAAAGAAAGAAAGAAAAAAGAAAGAAAGAAGGAAAGAAAGAAAGAGAGAGGGAAAGGAAGAGAGAAAGAAAGAAAGAGATAAAGAAAGAAAAAAAAACGTATTAGTCAGGGAACCTTTCGATCAGCGTCATACAAACTAAATTCATATTGCCTGCGGGCATTATACAGACTCGACGCCCAAAGTTGAGTTGTGGAGACAATCGATTGACTTGTAAGCACTTGGCTCTGTGTTTCCCATAATTATACCGATTATAAATAGGATACTATAAAGATGACCATAACAGTTTTAATTGATAACCTTGTAAATCAGAAACACATTTTAGCTTGTTAGGAGCTAAACATAGGAGCACTAATGCAGAAACTGATGACGGGATTTAAGAAACCACAAATATGAAATAAAAACTGAAAGAATTTTTGGTTTAAGATTTGCATTTCAAACCAACGTTATCTCTTGAGACTAATTAGAAACTATCATAGATTGAATTTACGCGAATGAGATCTTCATAAAATATTGAAACTGTTCTCCTGAAACAATGATATTCAAGTGGACATTGACTACTTTCCGAATTTCTGGGCAAGTATTGATGAACAAGCAGTATTCATTTTAAATTTGCTTGTTAATAGCCTGTAATTTGTGCCTTTTCCCCATTTGTCCTGAATTACAGATGTTATTTCTCCAAGTCGTTCCCTCCATCGCACACCTATATTCACCCAGGGCACAGGAATTCCCTCGGTTCTGCTATATGATCGTGCAAGATGTGTGTGCCTTGTGGTGCAGTGTCCATTAAACGTGATTGTTCTCTGGGCTCGATTTGCAGGAGAGGTGAGAGTAAAGAGAGTACCAACCTTTGATGTTGATAGTGCTAGAGGTAAAAACAAAATGACAGCCTCAGCAATCATCATTACAAAAGCAACATCAGCACGAAATGTGCGAGACAGTTGTCATGCTGAACCAATGAGAATTAGACCTGGAATTCTGAGTGTTCGAGTAGAATGCAGATCTATTTGCAGAATTCGCATCAATTACAAGAAACGGGTTTCTGTCTATTTACCTCATATTGCTTGCTCGTTAGGTCTGGTTGTTGATCACACAATAAGTATTATTTTGAAATCTGGGAAACGTCCGTGAAGTTATTCATACTCAGTAAGAGATAACTGGAACATGTACACATTATAGAAGTGCAGTAAATCAGCCATTGTAGACCCATTTTAACACTATAGAAAAATCTTTAACCTGTAACGTCAGTGTTCTAACTCACCACTGTAATAAAGCTAAAAATGTCAGAAAACTGCATCTAAATCTTCATACCAATTTAATAACTTATCTGGAGTAACAGTGTTACAACAATAGAGAGCTAAATCAACCAGTTAATGTTATTAAGAAAATTAATCCACAGTAGCAACATTAATAGTGCCAGTACATATATGCTCCGTGATTGGTATGCAACAATTCATCTACTTCAGTATATCAACCACATAACTAAACATATTTAAAACTTGCTAACATTGAGATATTTACCCACAATGAGAGAATGAATCAGGTAATGCAACTACATTTAATCTGTGAGAACTCTGCCTCAGTGACAGGGTTAATAACATAAATAAATTACATTATCTCACAATAAGAGTGTGACATTGCCATGACCACATTTGATATTGGAACACTGCTTTAATATACTTATAATAAGCAGTTAGGTAATGCATAGCATCAGAAGTCTTTGATTGACAATATTGTGAAATTTCACACAAGATTGTAGTGTTATGAGAGCAGTAAAGTGTAATACATACTGTAAGAATGATGATTAGAAAATTAAGCAACAGAAATGATCAAATCATCCCATTAATTTGGATAAATTTTCTAGTCGATTGGTCGAAAGGGCATTGAGGAATTTCTGATAAACACTGGACAAATATAATAATATTGCAGTTACAACACATCTTCTTTCTTCCATATTTGTTGCCTCTGACAGTTCTGGAATAATCACTGATATTCCCAACATCGTGTTTCAACTTATATCACCAATCAATGTTCCAGCCTATTCACGTCTTTTCTCTTACCTGTAAAGCTGATAGATGTTGGGCATATAGTGACATTAGTCGAATCTGTGAGATTAAACTTTAAGTTAGTATTCTCTGTAAAACATCACTACACATCTATCCCAATAATTAACTAAATATCCCTTCTCATTATAGTGATTTACCTGGAACTCCAATTGTTGCAGTGAATGGGTAATAAATGGCAAACACGAGACCTTTTGGTATTCCATGCATTTCTGTAAGAAGCGCTGAGCGATTTCCACACTCCATAATTGTTAGCTTTGTATGATGTCAGTCTCCAGGCCCAAAAATAGGTCGTTCTGTTAATTACCTGGAAAGAGCCAAACAGAATGGCATTGATGCAGCAGAGACTGTTTTCATGTTGTGATGAAAGAAGACATTTTCTTTAAAGAATACTGTTTAAATTGATGTCCCCCAAAAAAGTGATCTAATCCCATTTCATGTAGAGCGCTGTAATTCAATTTCAGTATTTTCAATTAAGATTGTTGTTAATATAACATAGTTATATTCAGCTTTATGCAGTTAGATTCAGCATACAGGTCAAACGACTGTATAAAGAGGGTTAGTTCAGAACAGTTGATTACTACAGTTTATGACAAGTACAGTCTGAGATGGCAAGCAGTTAAATCAACACAGCAATAAACAATGCCATGGATCCACATCAGTGTATTTATGTTTAATGTAGGCATGATCAGTATTGCAAATAAGCATTTACATTCACAGATTCCATTCAGCGCAATTTTAGGTCCATGCCAATTTGTTTGTAAGATTTTTTTGTTCTTGGTCACAAAAAGTGTTGGCATACTAGTTTAAATGGAATTGCATTCAATGTGCAAAAACTCAATTCATCAATCTTAGAATCTGAGTTGACAAGGTCTAATGAATCATGTTTAAATCTGTGTGCCATAAGTGTACAGTAGGCATGGTTACTGTCAGTGTGAAGCGTCCCACATCACGTAATGTGGACATGATAATTTTACCAAACTGACATCTAGCCGTCAGCTTCATCAGGGTTAGATTTCGTTAGCACAAAACCAGTGACACGCAATTACGTTCTGTAAAAACTCATTCCATTCAGAATGGTTCAAACTGTTTTGTAAACAAGTACACCAGCAAGGTTTTGTTCAATATGGAATGGTAAAATTAAACAGGGCTGGTTTCAGATTTTTGGTGTTCTGGCTTGTCACTTGTTAAACTCAGATAATAGACAAATTTGTTCACTTTAACACCCGCCTATAAATTCTCATTCAGTGAGGGCTGTTGAAGTTCAGTACAGTTTAATTTGTTAATGAAACGTCTAGATGAACGCTATAATATTTATTGAATCTGATTGGATTGATACATTTCTGTGCCCTAGTTGTGAATGTTAAATTTTATGTTTGTGCTTATGTCTGCAGAAGAAATTTCATTGAGCACAGCAATATTGGAATAGACGAGCACGGTTCAGTACACTGATACTCACTGTGAGCACAACAAACAAATCTCATTCATTTTTAAGAAAATTCAAAATGCTGGTTTTTATTTTAAATGACAGCTGCTACTTTTAAGCCCCATAGCACTGACTGATGCATTGACACAGGGTGGCGGGTGGCAATATCGCTTCAACCTTCAACATCATTCTTCCCTCAGACCTGATCTCAAAACTCCGAGACAATGGTCTCACCTCCCCTCTGTGCAACTGGATCCTTAGCTTCCTGCCCTGCAAACTGCAGTCAGAGAGGCAACTGCACTTTCTCCATAATAACACTCAACACTGGAGTTCCGCCAGGAATACTTCTTCAGATTCCTAGTGTACTCCATGTGCACCCGTGAATAAGCTGCCAAATTCCAAATGAATGCCATCTACAAGCCCACCGATGACACACTGCAGAAGGGCAGATATCTAACAGCGACAACTCAATATGCAGAAATGAGAGGCAGGGCTTGGTGACGTGGTGAAATGAGAACACTTCCGTCTCTCAGCGTCTACAAAACTAAGGAACTGGTCATTGACTTCAGAAAGAAAGGAGAGGAACATATCTCCATCTACGTCAACAGTCCCGAGTTTGAGAGGGGAGAGAGCAACAGGTCCCTCGGAGTGTCGATAACCGACAACTTTCCCTGGGTGTACCGCGTTGATGCGTTGGCCAAGAAGGCACAACAATGCCTCTTCTTCCTCAGCTGGTTCAGGAAATTTGGCATGACCATGAAGATCCTCACCAAATTTTACAGTGGCACAATTGAAAGCATAGAGTCGGTGTGCATATCGGCATGGAATTGAAACTGCTCTGTCCAGGACCGTATGAAACTGCAGAATGTAATGTGCACAGCCCAGGCCATTATTAAAGTCAACTCTCGAAACTAGGGACTCCATTTACATGTGGCGTTGTGGTGGAAAGGCTGCTAACATTTTCAAATACCCATCACACCCTAGTAATGATTTCTTATAAACTCATCCAACAAGCAGAAGATGCAGAAAATCGAACACATTCATCAGCAGGTTAACGAATGGATTCTTCCAGATTGTTAAGAGATTGATGAATGGACTCATTAACCTCAAATAATGCTAATCTTATTGATGTTGTCTTGCCGAGCGTAGGCTTTGTGCAACGTAACCTGCATGGCTCTGAATACATTTTTAATATAGGTTATGATCTGTACATTTTTGCTTACTATGACCTGCCTGCACTACTGGTAAGCAGACCTTTTCACTGCACTTCCGTTGACAATAATCTATCAATCAAATAATTCCCGGAGTTCCCGGGGAACAGAGTGCCCTTGAAAGTGGAAACGCGTGACATTGACAATATGCATTTGTGTCCCGATTGGAAAGAGAACCGCTTGATAGATTTGCTCCAAATTGAAATGTTTACTGGAAGCAGGAAGGTGAGGAAGATACAGGGTATACCGATTTAGATGTGAGTGCAGAAACAGCAAAAAGAATTCCGGCAGCGCTAATGAGATTGTACAGCACAGAGGAGTTTTAATGCGTACAATCGGGGCTGATTGGCCCAACGTGCTGGGTAACTAGGATACAAAGATTGGGGAGACAGAAAGTGCTTACTAAAAAAAAAATGAAAGGATGCCCACAGGGTCCACTGGGGTGGCTCAGTGTTTAGCGCTGCTGTTAGATGTGCACTTTACATGGATTAGCCATGATAGATTGCCATGTGGTGTTCAGGGTTTTGCAGTTTAAGTGGATTAGCCATGATTAATGTGGGGATAGCGAAGCAGCTAAGAGTGGATGGAATGCTTGTTGGAGGGTCTGTGCTGACTCGATTAGCTGAATGTTTTCAGAAGATGAGACGTTCGGACTGAGTAAAAAGGAAATTGACGACTTTCAAGTGAATCTATAACTCGAGATCAACATTCCAAACCATCAATGGAGAAAAAAAAATGACTGGAGCTGAATTTCTGTCACTTCGCGAAGCCGTTTCCAAAATATTTTGAAAGAGGCATATGCAGACACACAAGGATGGAATTTCACAGGGGGAGAGGGAGAGTCTGTAGCCGGGTGAGCGGGTGGAGCTGGAGTGTCATCGCGGAGCAGGGGGAAACACCCTCTAATCTGGTGGACTTTAATTCGAAAGAAATTTCGTGAGCATGTGCTGCTGAATAAGAGTGAGTACAACAAAACTCAAGGTGTCAAAATATTTGGTATATAATTCCACTTGGAGCATTATAAAATAGAATTGAACCGAGTTTATTTTGCTTTTTCCATGGTGTGACCTCCACACTGAGACCCTTAAAATCGATCCCAGACATCATCGTCACTGAAGCCGACCCTCAGCACGTACGAGCGCCACTAAGTGTACACACGTGGCGTAGCACACACACACACACACACACACACACACACACACACACACACACACAGAATGAATAAAAAACCATAACGAATAATAAGTGAACCTTTGCAGAGAGACTGATATCCGACTAAAATCAAGTTCCTTAAAGATGTGATTGCAATCACCACAACGTCGGGTCCATTTAAAACTCATTATTCTCAGCTCATGATATTTGTAACCACTGGCAGCAAAGAATTCGTTATGTTTGAGTAAATATTTCTTCTGATTTAATTTTGTCAGACTCGTGCACTTTATCTTGTCTCCGTTTGACATTAGAATAGTAAAGACGATCATCCATTCACTTGGAAATATAAAGAGCAATAGCACAATTCTGGCAAAATTCGAAACCACAGCCTTGAAAGATCGCTTTCCAGGGTACATTGAACAGTACAGCACAGTACAGGCCATTCGACCCACAATTTTGTGCCGACCTATTATCCTACTAAGTTCAATCGACCCTGCATACCTTACAGTTTACTGTCCCCCATGTGCCTATGCAAGAGCCGCTTAAAAGTCTCAAAAGTATCTGACTCCACTACCACTGATGGCAGCGCATTCCACATGCCCACCACTCTCTGTATGATGAACCTACGTCTGGCATCTCCCCTTCCTCCATCCACTTTAAAATTATGTCCTCTTGTAATAATCATTTCTGCCCGGGGGGTAAGGTCTCTGACAATCCACTCTATTTATGTCTCTCATCATCTTGTACACCTCTATCAAATCAACTCTTATCCTTCTTTGCTTCAATAAAAAAAAGCCCTAGCTCCCTCAATCTTTCCTCATAAGACCTGCTGCCCTGTCCAGGTAACATCCTGGTAAAACTTCTAAACATCTCTAAAACTTCCATATATTTATTTCCACATATTCCTACAATGAGATGACCAGAAGTGAACATAATACACCAAATGTGTCTAACCAGAGTTTTATAGAGCTGAATCATAACCTCACGGCTCATAAACTCAATTCCCCTGCCAATAAAAGCAAACACACCATACGCCTTCTTTCCAACCCTATCAACTTGGGTTGCAAATTTGAGGAATCTATGGACGTGGACTTTAAGATTCCTCTTTTCCTCCACACTGCCAAGAATTCTTCCTTTAACCCTCTGTTCTATATTCAAGTTTGACCTTTCAAAATGAATCACTTCACACTTTTCTGGGTTGAATTACATCTGCCACTTCTTTGCCCAGCTCTGCGTCCTGTCAATGTCCCATTGCAGCCTACAATAGCCCTCCACACTGTCGACAATTCCACCAACTTTCGTGTCATTGGCAAATTTACTAATCCACACTTGCACATCCTCATCCAAGCCATTTATAATGGCCTCAAAGAGTAGAGATCCCAGAACAGATCCCTGCAGTACACTAATGGTCACGGAGCTCCAGGCTGAATGCTTTCCATCTATTACCACACTCTGTCTTCTATTGGACAGCCAATTTTGTATCCAAACAGCTAAAATTCCCTGAATCCCATGCCTCCTTACTTTGTGAATGGGTAGTGAGAAGTCTCACTCACTTTCCATTCTGCTACAGAGATATACACAGCAAAGTCTAGCTGCCCCTTAAAGCCCAGCAAGCAGGACTTCACCCATAGTTTTCTGATGTTTATTTGTCGATCATCATCCCATTTTCCAGAACTAGGTCTTGCCTATGAGTGCTCTGACACCTCATTTGATCATCTAAGTACTCCTGAAATATTTTGATGGTGATAGATTTGCGACACATTCAGCAGTGGGCTACAGATTCAACAATGACTATGTTTAAAAGCACCTCATTAATTGTAACTCTCATTCAAATCTCTTGTGGTTGTGACAACGCTCGGAATGGAAACACTCATTTCCTATCCTGTGTAGACATATCACTCCTCCTCTCTTTCCCACTCTCTTGCACATGTTGTGGTCAGATCTTGCAGGTCTCAAATTGACGAGTTTCAAGTCTGCCTGTCACAGAACGGATCAGAATCAGCCTCCTGCTGCAGTTAAACGACTCCATGGAATTCAGAAGCCAAAATATGGCTTCTGGAATTTTGAAACACAAATCGAAAGTGCTGGGCCGAATGAGTCTCCACGGCCTCTGCGGCAGCAATTTCCAAAGTTTCACCACATTCTGAGATCCCTCAACATTGTCTGCTGTTTGTCAAGCATTCCTGTTGTGGGAAATACACATTTCCATATATATATATATATATATATATATATATATATATACTATATTAACATTTAGTGTTGAGTAAAGCTGAGGGTTGAAAATGCAAAAAACCAAGCCTTTTTTGTTGGGTTTCTTGGGAAGAGATTAATAAACATCAAATAGACCCAAGATCATGTTACATATGGTTAAATATTTAAGGTACTCGATAAAAGCAGAATTTACGCCTCTGAGAGACGGTTCAATTTCAAATTATTAGGATTTCTAATGAACCAAAAAAGCTCTGTCCATTTATAATGCATCATGGAGAATCATGGGCCAAATGTTTCAAAACAAAAAAAATCCATGCTATTCAACTGTGCGTGTTCACAAAATTTATTCATATCTGAGTTTCCTTTATATAATTTTTAAAATCCCGCGCAATTGTTTCACAATTTATAAAGCTTCACATCAAATAATATGCCTCACCTTTCAAAATTGTGAGCATTTTTATAGTCAGTTTTCATCAGTTGTTCACAAAATGTCTGCATATCTGAAGTCATTCAGAGACCAGTTAATTTCCATTCCCCCCAAGCTGCCACGCCACAACCTCTCCCTTCCAGTCGGAGCCGCAGACTCTCTCCCATGTTAGATTCACTTTTGTATGATTGTTCATCTGTCTTTCAAAACGATGTAGAATCACTGACCTTTGTTTCAAGATTATTGTTGCGGATTCAAATAACTCTGAGAGGGAAAGAAACTCTGCTGCATTATCTTTCTCATCTGACACTGAGGCCTTTGAATCTCGGACCTCCCTGATTTTGAATCGCTTGAAAGAGGGCATTTTTCATCTTAATTAGAAACCCCGGTCCTCGGATCATCGGCAAAATCTGTATTGGTTTACTTACCAATTCTCCCCGTGCCAGTAACAACATAACAAATTTCCCAAAATCTCTTGAATATAATCAAATTTTCCACCTTTGGATAAACTCGTCTGTGTCCTTTCTAATCATTTTACATCACAATATATAGCATCTGCATCTTTTCTAATCTTTTTAGATCTTTTTGATTTAGAGTGTGGATAAGGATGACAGACAATGCTCGAAGTGAGGCTGAACCACAGTCACTACAGTTGTATAATGAACTCAAGCAAAACGTTGTGGGGTTACAGGCACTTCCAGTGCAGACTGGATAAGGACAATGGACATGACGTCTAACATTTTCAAATATAATTGCTCTACTTATTGTGCAACAGCGTTCCATATTCATGCCCCATATTCATGCCCCATTTGTGCATCACTTTGTGCTTCCCTGGATTGAATTCTACGCAGTCATTAATTTATTAAAGAAGGCATTATTCTCATCTCTCATTGTTCTAAACTCTGTGGAGCACCGACTGATATTACACTTATGCTGCTGAAACACAGTCCTCTCATCCCTGGGATGAACTGATTCATGATGTGACCTCGAAAGCAAATTTTCCTTCTCTGCTTTTGGGATTTTATTATTGCACGGAACTGCATTTATATGTTCAGTCAAGCAAAGCTAATTGCAACAAGGCTTTCACATTCAGATTTTACAATCTGATTCCAGCAAAGGTTGTCCTAAAATTCGCCTCCCTCAATTTCCCTTGTCTGTGCATGGTAGGCTGCACTAACTCGTGTACAATGACATTCAATTTTGTCTGAGTACATCGTTTCAAACATTTCAAACAATCTAACTAAGTTCCAAACCGATAGAATGCAACAGTTTAGCCCAGCCTGGGCGCTGTAATGAGGTGGTGGCTTGTGCGAAGGCGCTGGTTTCATAAACTGAAAATAATGAGCTTAATCCTCGCTTCTACCCAGCATTGGTTGTCAATTTCTGAAACAAGCTGTGTGCCGTTGCCAACTGTTGGACTTTGTCATTCCAGTACTGCCCCATTTAAATCAGCCTTTTCCCTTTAAGTCACGGTACAGCAATAATCTTTGGTGATTCTGATAAGCACATACATTGGCCAAGCCAGTTTGACGAATGTAGTTTGGATGGTGCGTTGATGTGGTGTTGTTGGGGAAGTTTATTAGAAGTGTACTTACCAGAAGCAACGAGAGAGCAGGATATCTGGTAATATTCAATGGCACAGAATTCATTATTGACCTCATAGTGAAGATGCCTCGAGGTATCAGTGATCACAGTGTGACTGAGTTTTATATTTACTTTAAGGACGGGAAGGTTGGCTCCAAGATGAGCTTTAAAACCAACTTTAAAAAAATGGTAATTGTACGAAATTAGGACTGGCTGATTTGAAATGGAAAATTAGATTTAAGAGCTGGGTCAGTAGACTTGTGATGGCAGAAATTTACGGAGGTATTTTAGAATACTGAGAAAAGTTACAGTGCAGTCAGAAAGATCTAAAGAAAATGAAAAATCATTTTTATGTGTAAGGAAGGAAAGTAAAGATAAGATGAGCTTGAAATAAAATAAATGTTGAATTCCACGGCATTCATATTCAGATATATACATGCAGGTCACATTGCTGAGGGGGGAACATTATATACACCATCTTTTCCTCAGTACTATCAGTTCTGAAGAAGAGTTGCTGGACTCTGCTTTCAAAATGGCGCTGACACTGTGTGACTTTTTGTGAAATCCCTGGAGAATATCTAACTCTAACTTTTTTTAATTAACGTCATATGCTTTTGAACTTAAATCTAAGTCAGCAAAAAAAATACTAATTTCATTTGAATCTTCTGACAGGCTTAAGGATGTGACGGACATTCAGACCGGAGTACTGACGACACATGACTCGCAGACCCATGACAGCAAATCATGCTGATCTTGCTAACGCCCTGTGCCATGTGAACTGCATGCCTCTGACTACGTCTTTTTTACAACCTCTGATCTGTACATCCTTGCTTACTATGATCTGTTTCTCCAGCTCATAAAGATTTCTATTCTATGCTAGTAGACGTGACAATCAATCAAATGATCAATCATATCCATAGACGCTGACAATCATGATGAATTCCACCAGAAATTTCTGCTTTTGTTTGGAGAACTTTGTTCTGTTCTGATCACTAGACTGCAGGAAGAGTGTAATTGTACAAATGGGCTTCCAGAACATACTCACTCGGATGTTGCCTGGGCTGGATAATTTCCTCTGTGAAAATAATTAAGCTTGGTTAGAGTTTTTTTTTTCTGAGAGCAGAGAAAACTGAGCGGAGAACTGACGAACGTGGACAAAATTACGAGGGGAACACGTAAGGGAGATGGGACTAAATGTCATCTTATTCTAAAAGGATGAATAACCATCGATATAGATTAACAGCAAGGAACCGAAGGCTCGGAGCGATTTAAGGAAGATGTGTTTCTCCCCCAGAGAATTCTGGGTATTGGAATTCACTGCTTGAAACGCATGATAAAACTAAGAATCACAGCACATTTTAGGAGCATTTAGATGTTCAATTGAAGAGCCAGACCACACAGGGATAGTGTGGTAAGTGCAACAAGGACAAACAGATACAAGAGCAGAATTTGCTGGAAAAGCTGTGCAGACCTGGCAGCATCTGTGAAAAAAAAACCGAAGTTACGTTTTGGAACTGGCGATTGCTCTTTCTAAAGAAAACAGATGTTGGATGAAAGGCATGAAGTTAATGTGCTAAAGCCAATTTTCTGTGAAAAAAGAACTAACCATTTGTGGCTTTGTTGCACAACGGAAAGCGCATTGGGCTGCTATGGGTTTATTTCCTAAGCTTTTTCAAAGGCTGTGGGTTCAAATCCCCGCAGAGATGTATTTTACTTGACATTTGATAAAGTCTATGATCTGCAAAAGCCGATTCATTGTCACTCGAGGCTGCACTGCTGACCAGTCAGATTTTCATGGCAAGCTTTCTGGGAATAATATCATTTGAAAGCTAATCAGCCCAGAATCGATTGCGCACTGGGCAAACCTGCAATGTTTGTGGAGGAGCCCAATCTGGTTCACAACACGAACTTTCCCTTCCACAATTGACATTTTATTCTTGATGGGAGAGATTGACAAATGTCTGATCGACAATGACATATCGAGTTGTGTTGATGGGTTGGGGAATGTCATTGAAGCATCAGATCAGCCACAGCCACATCGAATAGTGAGGCTTGTTCCTATTTTTCAGTGATGTTTCTGGCTGTAGTAGCACTCTGAGCTGATTCAGGCAGCAGCGATCTCCCTGTGACATTGAGAAGCACACAGGCACAGTTCACCCAAATTGGGAGAGATTCTCTTTTTCTGAGTAGCTCTGCACTTTTAACACTGTGTCAGATGCAGTAATTTGGACAAGGTTCCCAAAAGAATGTTAGTTCCTGTGCATGCGCATTCTCCCTTTTGCACGGCCTTGCACACTTTTCATACCTCCCAGTCCCAACACTCCCCTCCCCTGCTCCACCAGCACGTGTTTGACAGGGAGCTGGAGGCCGCATTTGTGCTGGTCTCCTGAAGCACTGCCTGCCAATGGAATATGGTTTATTCCAGTCACCAATGGAGAGATCCCAGTCCTGGAGGAAGGGACCTAACACAGCCTCTTTGGAGCAGGTGGCCAGAATGGAAAGAAGCAGTTATTAAAACTCAGTGCTGCTTTTACATTCCGAAGCAACAAGAATATTTTTTCCTTTACAAACAAAAACTCACCTTATTTTGGTGTGAACAGCACTGCGCTGCTGCTCATTCATTGGCCGAGGGGTATGGTTCCTGTTTCACAGATTAGCGTAATGAGAATCAACTCTGGGGTTCAAGTCACAGGCGATTTTGGGAGGTCAATGTCTTGCTCCATTCATCACAGAGGGTCTAGTTTCCATGGGATTGAGTTTCAAATCCCTAGGTCTCCTTGCAGCGAATAAATCACACATAGAGAAGCAGGAAGCAAGTTTTAAAGAACATCATTCCGTCCTCAATGGACCTTATTATGGGTGGTGCAAAGTCCTACTTAAATGCTACTCTTTTTTATTTTCTATGTTCTAAAATGCCAGTTCCCTCAAAACAGTTTCTCTCTGTCTGCTTCATCCAAATACTCGCCCCAGCAAATCTCCTTTTAATCCTCCTTGCGCTAAACAGAAAAATCTCGGCCTCTGGAACCTGTCCAGAAAACTGAATACCCTCATCCCTCAGCAGGATGAAGCTGGACGATTGCGGCGAGATTTTATTTGGGGGTTCGGGGGGAGAAATCAGTTGGTAGGTGGAAAGATGGAAAGGAACAAAAATAAAATACAGTCTTCCGCTTAGTGGATCTTTCAAAACGTTTTGTGAACCAAGTGGAAGAAATTGATGTATTCCACCAATGGAGAGAACCCAGCACCAGAGGAAGGGACAAACAGTACCAGCCTGGGAGCAGGGAGACAGAATGAGAGGAAAATGCTCTTGAAACAGTTTGCTGCTTCGAATTCCGAGAGCAACGTGGGAGGTGCCCACTCTGACCAAGTCTCAGTCGGGTCAGCACTGGGCAAGTGAGTCTGAGAATGGCATGTTAGTCAAGTAGTACTAATCTCACTCAGGGTACTATGCACTTTTAGCATGTTAGAAGTCCCGGGTTCAACGCTAAACCGAGCCCAGGTTTCTCAATTCACTTTTGCCCCAATGCCCGATTAGCTTTCTGTCTAACCAGCTTTGTTATATGATGTTGGATTACCTGAATTGTGGATGGGGCAGCAGTACCATTGTAGTGAATAAATCAAATGGAAATACTCGTTCAAAGTGTAAACAAGAGTTTCAGGTTGTTCACCCACGCAATCTGACTCTGAATGAATCCTCCATCTGCATTATTACCCAGTTCTTGGAGTAAAACTGGACGCAGGGATGTGAAGTTCTTGGAGACAGCACTGAACAGATTGACTTGAATGGTGCCATGGATGAGGAATGTCAGCAATGAAGATAGATTGGAAAGTGGGGAAAGCTCTCCTTGGAGAATAGAAAGCTGAAAGCTGGTCCATTTGAACCTTTTAACTGAGTGAGAGGTTCTGTAAATTACTGCCTGAAATTATCCAAGAGACAGATTCAATTGATATAAAAGGAATTCTGCTTTTTTTAAAGTAACAATGTGCAGTGTAACATGGAGAAGACAAGAGAATAACATTAAAAGAGACCATCATTTACTCATTATGGAGAGCAGCCACAGCTGAGGTGGGCTGCATGGTATCCGTTTGCGTTGTGACACATTTTGTGATTCTGAGTGAACTCAGAATTCGACCTACAGAATGTTGGAACTTAGACAAAGGTAATGTTTCCATAGGCGAGACACATCTGTGCAGAGAGTATCACACATCAACAATAAAATCTTTTGAATTCATTTTTGAAGCTACATACCCCACGCCAAATAAAAAGAAACAGATTTTCCTCAAAAGCAGAGTGGCAGCACAGGAGTGTGTTGAGACTATGAGCCAGGAGCCTGATAGATCAAAACTGTCCTCTGTTATTCATTGTGGATAGCTGATATGTTTTTTCTATGCCTAACATCGTGAGCACATTTTAATTTTATGCATCTGAAATGTTCCTTTCAAATTGATGCACACTTGCGCTAGTCAAGGTATTAACCATGTCTTCCTGTTCTGAACTGAATTCCCATCCCTCTCAGTCACCATCTCAAGCAACCAGCTTGTAACTGATGTCCATTTCAAGCCCACCGACTCCCACAGCTACCTAGAATACATTTATGACTGTATCGGAGCCGCATCTTGCTCCCCAGAGGAGCTCGAACAGTTCATCCACTTCACCAAACCCTTCCACCCCAAACTTCAGTTCACCTGGGCCATCTCCAGCACATCCCTCACCTTCCTGGACCTCTCAGTCTCCATCTCAGGCAACCAGCTTGTAACCAGCTACCTAGAATACACCTCCTCCCACTCACACTCCTGCAAAACTTCCACCCGCTATTCCCAATTCCTCCGCCTCCACCGCATCTGCCTCCACGATGAGGCATTCCACTCCCGCACATCCCAGATGTCCAAGTTCTTCAAGGACCGCAACTTTCCCCCCACAGTGGTCGAGAACGCCCTTGACCGCGTCTCCCGCATTTCCTGCAACACATCCCTCACACCCCGCCCCCGCCACAACCGCCCTAAGAGGATCCCCCTCGTTGTCACACACCACCCCACCAACGTCTAGATACAACGCATAATCCTCCGACACTTCCGCCATCTACAGTCCGAACCCACCACCCAAGACATTCTTCCATCCCACCCTTGTCTGCTTTCCGGAGAGACCACTCTCTCCGTGACTCCCTTGTTCGCTCCACACTGCCCTCCAACCCCACCACACCCAGCACTTTCCCCTGCAACCTCAGGAAATGCTACACTTGGCCCACACCTCCTCCCTCAACACTATCCCAGGCCCCAAGATGACTTTCCATGTTAAGCAGAGGTTGACCTGCACATGTGCCAATGTGGTAAACTGTATCCATTGTAACCGGTGTGGTTTCCTCCACATTGGGGAAACCAAGCGGAGGCTTGGGGACAGCTTTGCAGAACACCTCCGTTCGGTTCGCAATAAACAACTGCACCTCCCAGATGCAAACCATTTCCACTCCCCCTCCCATTCTTTAGATGGCATGTCCATCATGGGCCTCTTGCAGTGCCACAATGATGCTACCCGAAGGTTGCAGGAACAGCAAATCATATTCCGCTTGGGAACCCTTCAGCCCAATGGTATCAATGTAACCTTCACCAGCTTCTTAGTCTCCCCTTTCCCCACCGCATCCCAAAACCAGCCCAGTTCGTCTCCTCCCCCTACTGCACTACACAACCAGCCCAGCTCTTCCCCTCCACCCGCTGCATCCCAAAACCAGTCCAGCCTGTCTCCGCCTCCCTAACCTGTTCTTTCTCTCACCTATCCCTTCCTCCCACCCCAAGCCGCACCTCCACCTCCTACCTACTAACCTCATCACACCTCCTTGACCTGTCCGTCTTACCTGGACTGACCTATCCCCTCACTACCTCCCCACCTATACTCTCCTCTCCACCTATCTTCTTTTCTCTCCATCTTCGGTTCACCTCCCCCTCTCTCCCTATTTATTCCAGAACCCTCACCCCATTCCCCTCGCTGATAAAGGGTCTAGGCCCGAAACCGTCAGGTTTTGTGCTCCTGAGATGCTGCTGGGCCTGTTGTGTTCATTCAGCCTCATATTTTATCTTGGATTCTCCAGCATCTGCAGTTCCCATTATTGCTGAATTGCCATCCCTCTTGCTTGAGATGGGATTAAACTGGTGAGCTTGAAACATATTGCTTCCAGTTTCTTTTCCATGCCCTGCAATAGTTGTCCATGCTGTTTCAGACATGAATAACAAAAGCAGAAATAGTTGCTGGAAATGCTCAGCAGGTCTGGTAGCATCTGTGAAGAAAAACGAAAAGATTTAATATTTTGGGTTCCATGAGCTTTCCTCAGTTCTAACCCGAGACGGTAACTCTGTTTTTTCTTCTTCTCAGATGCTGCCAGATCTGCTGAGCTTTTCCAGAAACTTTGTTTTTGTTCATGATTTTGTGATTTTGGGTGTAATCAGAGTTGCACCAACAAATGTGGGAACTTGGCAAAGGTTACGTTGACACAGGCAGAGCCGTGATAAGCTGATGTTGTTTAGTAGATGTACACAACAAGGTATGAAACCAAGGCTGACGCTGACAGGAGTTTGTTCTGAGGCGCTGAACTGCAGTGAAGAGTCTGCACGAATAAAGCCATCGTTCAACTCGTCTGATTCCAGAGCCCTGGCAAGAAATGACCCGCGGATTCTCACTGAAATTGTTCACAGTCTTGAGTGGAAGAGGCCATGATTCAAAGAATGAAAGTTTACCTGATTAGGTCAAAAACCAGCTCAGTGAATGTGAATAAATCGATGTTGAGTTCCAGCAGAGGCAGGCGAGAGTGAAGCAGGCAGCTGGAGAAAAATGTGCTAAATTTGCCAGTGAAATTCACGGCTTCGAAAAGTGGGATCCATTGAAGTGAAGCAGTGACGGCGGTTATCTCTGCTGGTGCTTACCGTATGAATCACAATATCACCTCAGTCCCTATTCCTATTGCAAATCGACAAGATGTAGCACTTGGCATCGAGTTTTGGGCCAGTAGCGGAATGGATAACAAATCTGACTTCACGTCAGAAGATTGTAAGTTTGTTTCCTACCTGGCTCAAACATAACTGATGCCTTTTCTATCCTTGCAAATTGACACGTGATTCCAAAAAGGACTGCGTCCTGGACCTTTTTGTTGTCGGATTCCCAGCAGCTGAAGTAATTGGAAATCAAAGTTGCGCACAATGAGTACGTGGGACCATTGGAGCTCATTGTCTGTTTCATATCCGAGATAATAACAGCAGTTACCGTTGTCTTGAGAACTTTCTTGTGTTCTATTAAAAGCTCCCTTTCGTCAGAGAAAGGTGTGTGGGGACGGAGAGTGAACGTGAAGCACATGTAGCCAGTGTAATCCTGAGAACTCCGTTACCCTCCAGGAGACGTCTGTATATCTTCTACACTGGCTAAAAATGAGGATGAGCCCCTAAAATGGGTTGTAACACAGTTGTACCACCACGAACCCTCTGTCCCATTGGCTGATTCCAGGGATAATCTCACTGAATTTTCTCTCGAAACGTCACACAAAGCCTTGGGCAAATTCTGGAAACTGGGGCCAGTATAGTTGGCTGCCTGTTGGCATGCTCTGACATGATGGGTCGAATGGACTATTTTCACACTTTAAATATCAACGTCAGAGAGAAACTGATCTACAGCCAAACTGCGCAAAACTGGGGAAGTAAAAGCAGTGTCATTCAGCGAGAATCCCTGTGCCTTCCATTGCAGTGAAATAGTTCGAATTTGGTGCTTTCACCACCGCGGCCTTGGTTGGATTCCGAGTCAGGGATTAAAAGTTCGCATTTGTTAGTCTTTCATGACCGCAGCACTGCTGACTGGTTTTCAGAAGCAGGAAAACAGCTGTAAGGAAACCTATTTTATCTCAAACGACGTTCAAGCTAACCAACAGCAAAGAATTGCCCAAGTTGGAAATCTAAAACAAAAAACAATGCATTGATAGACAACCACAGCAGGTCTGGCAGCATCTGTGGAGAGAAACAGAGTTAATGCTTCCGATCCACTGAGGGTTCATCAGGACCAGGTTAGTTATTCACTTCTATATTATAATGTTCCTGAAATTATTATTTTTATCTGTCAAATCAGCATTTTTATCGAAATATCTCATTAGTTTCCAACCGTCAACTTTACAACTTTAAAAGCAAGCAAGTTTTCCTGACAATGAGAACTTTTAGGTTAACTTTTAGGAGAACTTTTAGGCACAATATCGTGGGGCGAAAGGCCTGCACTGTGCTGTACTGCTCTATGTTCTAAGTTCTAAATGGACTTAATCGGCTCTAATGCTGTTTCTGTTGCCCTGAGGTGGGGAAAGGTTCTGCTCAAATAGTTGCCTTTTCATTTCCTTTTCTGTCAGTTAGCAGCCACATTGAATTGCGAAATGGTTCTTTTCAGTGTCTACCTCAACATATGTCTCTTTTTGCCTCATTTTGTGTGTGTGAAGCCACCTCAGGCCTTTCAAATTCTCCGAATCTCCATCTTTCCATATCTCTCATTTCTGATTTCTGCTCTTCGAAAACTGTGAAATTCAGAGAGCGTTTGAGAGTGGAGGCGCTGAGAGTTATTCCCCTCGCTGGCTGTCGGATCTAGAACTGGGCGAATATTACTCGGATACTGTGTCTGTCCATGGGCCTGAAGTAAGGAGAGATTTCTTCCCTCAAAACATAATGAGTTGGTTGAATTTGAAATAAAATTCTTAAATCACCAGCAAAGAAAAAGCAACACCACTACAAGCATCCGATTACAGCGCTGTCTCTCCTGTCAGTGGAAAGTGAATGAATATTTTTATGGCAGAGAATGAGGGCTATCGGCTGGTGGTATCCGTGTCATTCGAACGTCATTGCTCAATCAGGCGGCAGTGTATCCTGCCTCAACCGATTGTCTGGCCAAACTCCATGGAGGAATACTGTGCTCCATCGACGGATCATCGCTCGTTGGATCAAGAGAAGACAGCTTTAAATAAGGAATGATGGATGTAAAGTTTAGGCACTGCAGGGAGTTGAACCCAGGATCTCCTGTTTACTAGACAGGCGCTTTAACCAACTAAGCCACAGTGCCAGCGGCAAGATTGATTTCCCTTTTCCCCCATTGATAGATGCATTATTTTAAGCGTGCAATCAGGAACAGGTTTTCTGTCCAAATTTTGCTGAGCGACAAATTCAAAGAAGCCCGCTTTTGCAAACACAGATATTTCACATTTGAAGGTTCTCCTCTGAAAGTGCACAGAAAGAGACAATCTCCTTTTCTATTGGTTTAAAAATGATCATTTCACCTGTTCAAACTGGACTTGCTCCTGACCAATGCAGCCATCCGATTAGAAAATGAAACTTTGGAGTACAGGTGCCTCGGATTTGGACGCGTCACTCACCGGTATAGGATTAACTGCCTGAATCTAATTACCACAGAGATGGAGGTGATGAGTTACTTCCTTGAACACTTGAACTCCTTAGCACATAGGAACAGCGAAATGTTTCCAACACCGAATGATGTGACACTTGGGGGGATGGTTGGTGGGAGGAGGGGTTGCAATGGTAGTTTTCCCGCGCATCGGCTGTTACTGTCCTTCAACATGGAGGGTACATCTCAGTGGTCTCCTTCTGGAAGTTTCAGGGGGTGTACTCTGTGTGCAATCAGGAACAAGTTTTCATTCAGATAATTCACAAGAACAGAAGTCAAAACGTATTTGCTGAGTGGAAATGGTATCGAGGCCAGAGCGATGCAAACTCTGAATGTTCACCAGGGAACAACAGTGCTCCCAGCAGGAACCATTGTGACCTAATTTGTGCACACCGTTGTGCCTGTTCTTCACGCCAGATCTATCTTGAGCAGCAAAGTTTCTATCTCCAAGTTCACAAACCACTCATATTATTGCCATGGGATTCAGTGTGAAGTATGCAGAGCAGTGATAATCTGATATTGTTCCGCAAATGTACTGCAAGGAACAAAACAGGCTGACGCCATCAGGAGCTTGTTTGGTGGCATTGAGGCCCAATGAAAGAGCGGAACAAATAATGACATCAGCCAGTTTTGCACTTTCCTGCAGTACATTGGCTGAATAACATCAGATTATTACAGCTCTGCTTTCTTCACATTGATCCCATTACAATATGGGCCATTTAGAAACTTGGAGAGAGAAACATTGCTGCGCAAGACTGCTCTGCAGTGAAATACGCACGCAAGTGTGAGTACAAATCAGTTCACAAAGGTTACTGCCACGATCACTGTTCCCTGGTCAGCATCCTGAGTTTGCATTGCTTGGACCTGGATACAATTCCCCATCAGCAAATAAAGATTTACTTCTCTTCTTGTCAATTATCCAAATGAAAACAAATTCCTGGCTACACACAGAATGCAAACACTGAACTTGCCAAAAGCAGACCAATGAGAGATTTTTGGTTTCATGTTGAAGGGTGATGACAGGAGAAGTATGGGAAACCTGCCACTGCACAGCCCTCTCCAAGCTCCACATCTTTCTGAGTTCAGAATATGTCGCTGTTCGTTCAGTGTCACTAGGTCTAAATCCTGGAACTCCCTCCCTCACGACATCACGGCTGTTCCTAAGAATGGCGTTCCTCAGAACTGGAGGGGTGACCGAACCTGCAAAGTCAACTCTGATGCTTTTCTTCACAGATGCTGCCAGACCTGCTTCGATTTGCCAGCAACCTCTGTTTTCATTCCTGATTTACAGCTTCAGCAGTTCTTTTGGTTTTTATTGTTTGGCGCAAAGTGGGCTACCATGCAGCTCCTTTCCTGCTTCTGAAACTCATTCAGCAATGCTGTCATCACGATAAATTAACAGAGAAAATCTTTAAGTTCCTGACTGGGAATTGATCGCAGACCATGGCATTGAGAGAACCAAATCCAAGCTACTAGACAATGAGAGAAGGTGCCCGAAGTGCTTGTATCTTGTCTCAATTACACTGTTTTTGCCTTTTTGTTCTTGATCATTTTGTCTTCCCGTCAGTTTCTCCCTGCCCTCGAGTTTTCACAGCGTTTGTAAAGGACAATTCTGCCCATCGTGTCAATGCAGCTCATCAGACTTCCATCTATTATGGTCCCAGTTTCTAGCATTTTGGCCCATGCCCTTGTGTGTTCGAAAGTTTCAGGGGCAAATGTCAATGAGATAATCCTTGTAATGAGCGAATGGGGCTGAGGTTTGCGATTGTAAAACTGTTTTACTAACCCATTGAGGAAGTCGTCCTCATTTTTAACCACATAGGGGGACAGATAGACAGATCGCCGCCAAAGACGGATGCCTCAGGATTACACCCGTTCCATGTGCTAGGTGTCGGCTCTCCATCCTGACACTAGTTTCGCTGACAAAAAGGAGCTTTGGGTGGATCGCAAGTGACTTCTCTAGGCAATGAGAACCCTTACTGTGACTGGGATATTAGACTGTCCATATGTCCCCCTCCAAGCATCTCAGAATTTTGAGTTAGAAAGACACCTTCAGGATCGCTGGGTCTAAATCCTGGCATTCTCTCCCTAATGGCATAATAGGTGTATTCCAATGCCAAGGAGTTCAAGAAATTGGCCCATCACCTCTATCTTAGGTTAGATGAGGTTAGGCATTGAGATTTCAGTTTGAGATTGTGATTTGACAAGAAACGTCGCTGTCCTTGCAAGTTTTATTTTTCCAAAATAAAGTTTGGGACATTTGTTGTGAAGACATGGAAACAGCCTCACCCTGTCTGCCCCACTACTGAGACGATTGTGTCACCAGATCTCCTGAAACTTGGGCCATCTCCCTTGGAGCCTTTGTAATTTCAGTCGGTTCCCAAGTATGTGATTGCACCAGAGCCAAGATTCGAATTGAATTTTGAATTTTATTTTGAATTCTGATCATTTCAATGTGTCAGGTCAGGTAATGACACTGAAAACATCAAAGTCACAGTCCCAACATCTTAAAGAAGGGAACAGTGTATTGACTGGCCTTGCTTAATTAGAAATTTTACCCTTCACTCTCTCCATAGTCTGGTTCACAAAGTATGTGGAAAGATTTACAGAGCTGGAGAAGAGTTATCTGCTCTGTTTCCTTTCCATGTTTCCACCTACCAACTAACAATTTTAGCGTTGTTAAATAATGTTTGGGTTGGGAGCGGTGGGTTCGAACAGTTTTATTAGCTGACAGTGATAGATTCTTTCCATTGACCAGTTCAATAAACAAAGTATTAAATTTAATGACACTTCAAGGAGCCATATTTACATTTATATAGCCCTTGTCAACTTCGGTGAGGAAGCCAGATTACCATGGGCAGACATTGTTTAAAACTTGATGTCTCTTCCTCTGAGTGTGACAAAAAATCGTAAGTCTCACAACATCAGGTGATAGTCCAACAGGTTTATCTGAAATCACAACGTTACAGAGCATGGCTCCTTCGTCAGGTCAAGTGGATGCATGTGGTATATTCACAACAAACACCCTTCAACACCTTAGACTGAAATGTATTCCATAAAGAACCACCTTCATTATCTCGCGAAAATTAAAAAAAATCAAAGGCAACAAGAGCTCATGCAGTATTCAAACCTGCAACTTCTCGTCCCCTCGACGTTCGCTTAAAGTGAGAATCAGACCACGAGACCAATGACCCACCCCAGTGAAGTCCTACTTCACAATAAATCAGGGGTCACTCAGACAGTGATGTGGTATCTACTTCGGATGTAAGAGACCAGATTGCAAGTTCTATCTGCTCCACTGGTGTGTAATGACATCTCCGAACAGATTTATGAGACAAAAATACTCTTCTCCGTTGCTTCGGGCAGTGAAAGTAACAATGAACATCTTCTTTTCGTCCTGGCTCCCTGCTCCGGGACGGCGCGACTTGTTCCTGCCCCTGGGACAGGGTTCTCTCCTTTGGCAGATGCATTAAACCATTTCTCTGCTCGGACAGGCAGTGCTAGTGGATGGTATATGCTCTGTAGCTCCGTCTCAAACGCTGGAAGAGAGAAGGAACAGAAGGAGTAGAATCAGGCTTGTGCAACAAATTGTAAACAGAGGCTTGGAACTTTGATCAAGTGACATTTACCAGAGACATACAGAAGCTTGGAGAGCTGATGGGAAATAGAGAACACGAAACTGGAGAATCGTGCCTTCAGCAACTTTTAATCGGATTTTTATGTGCTGCCTGTTTGGGTTTCAGGATTTACCTGCACACAATAATCCTGCAAGAAACATCTCAGCAATGCGTGTGTCTATTTGTTTACTGCCTCCAGGCCAGATGTTAATGTCTGACACCAACAGTCTCAAATTAAGAGAATGTGAGTGAATCACTCACACACTGAGAGACATCCTCAACAGCCCTAACTTGCGGGGCTGCAGACAGTACAACGTGGAAGGGAGGGTTAATAATGAGCCATTGTTCCTCCCCCACCCGCTCCCTCACAGGGACAGGGAGAGTGACGTCATAAACCCATGGTGTCGTTCCCGTGCGCGAAGAAACCGTTCAGCCCATCGAGTCCACAGCGACTCTCTGTCGCTTGTATCGTTCTGTGGTTCTTCACAATCGGTGATATTTGTCCTCATAACCCTGTCTCTGACATCCGGATCCTTTTGTCATTCACGTCTAAATCAGCGTGGGAATTACTGCCAGGCACCGTTACACACGGCGAGTCATCTCAGAGAGGAGACTTCACAACTCATTTTGTCACAGGCCAACCAAGAACAGGATTCAATCCATTAATACGTGATATGAGATAGGAGTTTCAGGTGCATGAAGCTGATTAAAAACTGCACGACACAGGCCTCAACCAAACACAAGACATGCAATTTGCAAGTAGCAGCGGATGGTTTCAATCCATCACCCTCTAGGTTATGTGCCCAGCCGTTTCCACTGTGCCACTCTGCTAGCTTCATGTACTACTTCTTTTCAGACAAGTACTTAGCTTTTCATCTGGAGTACGGCATGTTCATTCAAGTGTGACGTCAAGCAATCTTCACTTTTGTTCTGTTGCACAGACGTGCTACGGCTGTGTAAACATGACCATAACCTGAGTTCCCACATTCTCTCATTCGAAATATGATTTCACTCAGAATCACAAAATTTGCCACAACACAAACAGAGGCAATGCAGTCTGCCTCAGCTATGCCACATCTCCACAATAGGCAAATGATTGGCTCTTTTAGCAACTTTCTTTTGTCTTCATGTTGTACCGCTACGTTTTGGGCGCTGCGCAGGCTCAGCGGTTAGCACTGCTGCCTCACCACACCCGGGACCCAGGATGGCTCCCATCCTTGGGTGGCTGTTTGTGTGGAGCTTGCACATTCTCCACATGTCTGCGTGTGTTTCCCCGGGTGCGCTGGTTTTGACCAACAGTCCAAAGATGTTCAGGCTACTTGGATTGATCATGTTAAAATTACACATAGTGTTCAGGGATATGTACATTCTGTGAGTTGTGGGGCCTGTGTGGGATGATCTGTTGTGCAATGTGGACTTGTCGAGCCAAAGGGCCGGTTTTAACACAGTAGGGAATCAGTGATTTGTTACTTTTAACATAACAAATGCCATTTTGTGTCGACTGAACTGTCTGGCACTGTCAGAAAATGATTTACAAATCCTAACCACTCCTTGTGTGAAAGCATTCTTCCTCATGACACTTCAGTTTCTTTTTATAATGGTTATAAATCTCTGCCTAATCGTTCAAAATCCTTTCAGGCATGGCGTGGGAGCATTTTCACACCATTATTTCCTCGTTTAGAACCCTCGTGACTTGGAAAGCTTCAATCAGACCAGCTTTCAATCTTCTGTTCTCCAAGCAGAACCGTCTCAACTTTCCATTCTATCTTCATTGCTGACGTCCAGGTACATTTTAAACCTTTACAATTTGGACCTACCTTTGATGGTCAGCACAGCTAACACCTTCACTGACTCCAGATGAAATTATCTTGATGCTACCTGGCCTGCTGTGTTTTTAGAGGCTCCTCTTTGTCTGCCATTCGCATGAACCTGTTTCATCCTGTCTCCGATCGCTTCATGTCACTGCTTTCTGGAGTTTCACATGCACAACTGAGAAATATTGCAGCTGAAGGAATCGTCAAGAGTCAGACTGCCTCCACAAACATCCTGAAACTCCCATTGCCCCTTTGAACAAGTGTATCTCTTTCCTCTCTTTGCTGCAATGATACCTCTGCCCCATCCCAAAATCATGCAAATCGACCTTTTTTCAATGAAACTGATTTTCGAGAAAATTGATTGGACATTTTGGTGAAACTGAAGACAAGACATGGGGGCTTAAAACAAGGACATCTTATAGTGCTATACAGCACAAAGCCAAAACCAAGTGCCATGCCCCTAGACCAGTAAGCCAGGTCAGACAGGCCACCAGCTGTGACTTGCTGATCGTGAAAGGCATCCTACGTTCCTCCAGGAATTCCAAGTAGCAAACAGTTACAGAGCGTCGTATTCTCATTTTGTCTCCCTGGCACCTTGACAGTGCTGCTTATCCATTCCCCTGGGGTTGGGGTCTCTCACTTGGTCGAAGGCTAAACCATTGTTTTTCTCTTTGCTGCCAGTGCTGGAGGAGGACAGAGCCCATTCGCTCTCCTACTCCCTCTCAGTTATTTAGAGTGGGAGACGTCAGTTACAAGCATACACAGAAAATGATCAACATTGTGAACTTTCTTCAATTGTCTGTTATCCAAGAGATAGAAAGACGCTGAGCTGGCAGGAAAGAAAAGGACAAATGGCACTCTTCCCTTGGGTAAATTAATATGAATTTGCTTTTGTGCAGCTTGTTTGATGTTCATAATTTGTCTTCAAACTGCAATGCTACTGAAACGCTTTGCAAATCGGGTGTCAGTTTTTTTGCTGCCTCTGGCACCAACAGTCCCTGATAAGAGAATTCGAATAAAATACTCTGTCACTCAGAGAAGTCCCCAACGGCCCTGAGTTGCCGGGCTGCAGACAGTACAACGCAGAAAGGAGGGTTAATAATGAGCCATTGTTTCTCCCTCACTCGCTCCCTCACAGAGACAGCGAGTGTGATGTCATCAGCCCATGGCCATTCAGCCCATCGAGCCACGGTGACTCTAAATCGGCTGTATTTCTCTGAAGTGTCAGTGCTATACCTCCCTAATACCAATAGTGGTGTCTGCACTGTAATGCTCAGAGAATCCCTACAGTGTGGAAACTGACCCTTCATCCTAATAAGTCCACACCGCACCTCAAAGCATCCCACCCAACCCCATTCCTCCTCAAACTCACATTTCGCCAAACACAACAGGCAATTTAGCCCAGCCAATCCACGTAATCTGCACATCATTGGACTGTGGGAGGAAACCAGAGCACACGCAGGGAGCAGGAAGAATATACAAATACCACATTGACAATCTCCAGAGGTCAAAGTTGAAGCCTGGTCTGTCACGCTGTGAGGCAGCAGTGCTAACCACTGAACCACTCTGCCTTTCGGTGCTGTTTCAGACATGCTGATCCTCTTATCATTCACATCTCAAACAGCGCGGGGAATTACTACCAGAAATGGAAACAAAAAAAACTGCACCTGATGTGTTTCACCTTCCCCCGTTTATTCCCATCTCAGATCAGAGGTTTTACAGTTCAGTTCAGGGCAGACCACAGAGAACGGCAGAAGATCTTCACAAGCATGTCACCTCCCCTGTGTAAGCTTGGCCAGTGTATCAATATGACATGTTTAATTCAGACGCATGAATTTATGGCAAGCGGTAAACTGATCAAAACGCAGGGTGCGGGACAGTACACCGCAAGCCTGTAACAACTGGCAGAGAATGGTTTCGAATTTTCAATCTCTAGAGTAAGGGTCTAGCACGCTCCTGCTGTAACACTTGGTTGTTCTGGCGTGTGACTTTTTAAACAAGCATTCAGCTTTCATCTGGTGTGTGGGATGTAAATTAAAGAATGATGTCAAAATAGCTTGACCGTTGCTATGTAATGTTCTGTTTGTTTCGACGTGTTGTGCTTGTGTAAATATTACCTTTGTCGAAGTTCCCACATTCTGTTGGTCGAGCTGTGATTCCACTCAGAATCACAAAATTTGTCAAAACGCAGATGCAGGCCCTGTAGCTCGCCTCTGGGTGCACCGGGCGTCCACAATAAATATGTCTGTTTTAGTATCATTCTCTTGCCTTCTCCTTGTAACTCTGCACATTGTGGCTTTTCACAGAACTATCGAATTACGTTTTGTCTGGCATGAATCTGCCTCTTTGTCGCAGTCAAGCAGGGATTTCCAGATCAACTTCGTCTTGTATAAAAACATTCTTTGTCATGTAATTCTTACTTCTTTTCCTCATGACTTTAAACCTCTGCCTGATCGGTCTCGAACTTTACAGGCGTGTGAGCATTTTCACTCCCTTATTTCCTCTGTTCATACCCCTCACAACTTGGAAAGCTTCAATCAGACTGGTTTTCCGTTCTCGAAGGAGAACTATCTCAACTTACCAATCTCTCTTTCTTGCTGACATTCTTCACGCACGTCACCATTCACGTGAACCTGTTCCGCATTGTCTCCAATCACTGTCCGTCCCAGATTCCTGAACTTTCACACATACATAATTGAGCAATAATGCAGCAGAGAATTCATTCTGATGATTGACCTCGGACAAAGCTGTCGACTTTTCTCCGCCTCCTCACCTGCTGTGTTCCTCCAGCTCCACACTGTCACAATTTTGTCTCCGGCATCTGCAATTCTTGTGATGTCTGGAATCATTCAGATTGCAGCGCAAACATCCAGAAACACCTTGTTTTTTTTTTCGATTTGAGCAAGTGTTTCTCTGAGTTGTATTCACAATAACATGAGACCAGCTTCATTTTTCTGAAAGCTGGCTGGGAAGTTCAATGAAAGTGAGGATAAGAAATCTGGGCTCGTCCGGGATTCGAACCCGGGATCTCTCGCATGTCAGAGGCATATAATACCCGAAGCGAGAATCATACCTCTAGACCAACGAGCCATCGGCCAGCTTCGTACCCCTTTCAGAGTGAAGTACAATCCATTTTGTTTGAGGCAGCAAAGAATTTCAAGGATATTTTCTTCTCAAACTGTCGCCCTGCTCCCAAGACGGTGCTGTTTGCTCCATCTCCTGGCACCGGGTATTCTCCATTTATGGATTATTATGCCACATGTTTCCACTTGGATCACAGAAATTTTTAAACGATTTGTGAAGCTGGAGTTTCAGTTTCTGTTTAGTCTTTCCATGTTCCCACCAACCAACTGAATTTTGTTCCCAAAATCTTGTCACAATCTTCATGCCTGGGGCTGAGGGAGTTCAGATTGTTGGAGAAATTCTAAAGGCTGGGATTTTTTCTTTTGTTTCGAGCAAAGAAGGTTAAACGGAGATTTCATGGTGCCAGCCAGTGAGGAACTGTTTCCACAGGTAAGGATCAGTAGACAGGTAAATGGGATTAGAGAACATTCAAGATAAAGAGAGTTGCGCTTACAGAGGAATTTCCACCACCAGTGATGGTGTCTGTTGACGACTTGAAAGGGTTGTTTAAAACTTGCTTCCTTCTTCCCTGCACGATATGTTCACTGCAAACAATCTCAGGGGTCTCAGACTGAGCTCGATCTAATTGAAATCAGACCTCATTATTTTGATGTGTTTTGATCTACTTCCTGTAAGTTAGTGCATCTGAAATAAATATCTCATACTGATACATGGGCCAAGTTTACACAAGTGAGGCGACACGTATCTGAAGGTTCTGTCTGGCCTTCTCCTGTTCTCTGTCGGTCTGCCATGGTCTTATTTGTTAAAATTGTTCTCTGAGATCGCAGGAATAACAGACTCAAAGTAAAAAACAAAGGTTGAGGGAAGTGCCTGGTGAGTAAAGTGCACGTTTTCTGCGAAGAGGCTCGGTGAGGAGATTGCACCACTGTTGAAGAGGGTGAAGACATGACTGCCAAGCTGATTCGGTGTGCTGCGTGCATGATGTGGGAGGTCAGGGACACTGATGATGTTTCCGGCTCCTATACCTGTGGTAAGTGTGTACACATTCAGCATCTGAAGGAGGTTGTTGCAGCCCGGAATAAAGAACTAACTGACATCAGGCTTATCCGAGAGAATGAGAATTTTCTGGACAGCATCTTCAGCGAGGTCATTACACCAAGGATACCTGAAGGGAGAAGGGAGATGTCGATGATGAAGGAAGATATGAATGAAGTACAAGAGACCCCAGGAGAAGTGTCTATACTAAACAGGCTGACTGTCTTGGAAACTGTCGAGACAGACGACACTGCCAGTCTGAGAGGTGGACAGGTATGCGAGTCAAAAATTGGTGTTGAGGCAGAGCCGAGAAGTCAGACATCACGGAGAGCTGTGGTAATAGGGGACTCCATTGTGAGAGGGACTGACAGGGGTTTCTGTGGCAACAGGCGAGATTTGAAGATGGTGTGTTGCCTTCCTGGTGCCAGGATCCAGGCCGTCACTGACAGAGTGCAGACAATCCTCGACGGTGAAGGTGAAGAGCCAGAGGTGGTGGTGCATGTCGGTACGAATGACGTTGGGAAGAAAAGGAAAAGCATTCTACAGCGGGACTTCAGAGAACTCGGAAGACGGCTGAAAAGCAAGACGCCCAGGGTGGTTATCTCTGGTTTGCTTCCAATTCCTTGGGCTGGAGAGGGCAGGAGCGGAGAGATAATGGACTTGAGCCTGTGGCTGAGGCACTGGTACCAGAAGCAAGGATTTAAATTCTTGGATCACTGGGGTATGTTTTGGGGTAAGAATAAATTGTACAAGAGGGACGGTTTGCATCTTAATAGGTAGGGGACCAGTTTTCTGGCAGGCAGGTTTGCCACTGAAACACAGGTGTGTTTAAACTAAGTAACGGGGTGGGGGCAAACTGTAAATTTAAGAATCAAGTTAAAGAGAAAGTGAGAATAAGAGAAGTTAAGAAGGACAACAGAATCAACAGAGCGGAAAACTCAAGAAGCAATCGTACAGTACGGCCAAGTGAAATAGGGGTTGATAGGAAGGGTGAAGGGAGAAACAAATTAAAAATATTATATATGAATGCACGAAGCATAAGAAGTGAGGTGGATGAGCTAGAGGCTCATTTGGAAGTTGGCAAGTATGATGTTGTGGGGATAATCAAGACGTGGCTTCAAGTGGGCAGGGCCTGGGAAATGAATATTCAAGGCTCTATGTGCTTTCGAAAGGACAGACTGGTGGGCAGAGGGGTTGGGGAGGCCCTGTTGGTGAGCAATGATATTCAGTCCCTTGCGAGGGGGGACATAGAGTCAGGAGATGTCGAGTCAGTATGGATACAGATGAGAAATTCAAAGGGTAGAAAGACGCTAATGGGAGTTATCTACAGGCCCCCAAACAGGAGTCAGGAGGTGGGGGCAAGTTGAATCAAGAGTTGAAACTGGCCTGTCACAAAGCTATCACTACAGTTGTTATGGGTGATTTCAACATGCGGGTAGACTGGGAGAATCAGGGTGGTACTGGACCCCAAGAAAATGAATTTGTGGAGTGCCCCTGAGATGGAGTCTTAGAACAGCTTGTACTGGAGCCTACCAAGGAGGAGGCAGTTCTGGATCTGGTGTTGTGCAATGAACTGGATTTGATCAGGGACCTCAAAGTAAAGGAGCCATTGGGAGGTAGTGACCATAATATGATAAGATTTAATCTGCAGTTTGAGAGGGAGAAGGGAGAAACGGAAGTGTCAGTATTGCAGTTGAATAAAGGGAACTATGGAGCTATGAGGGAGGAGCTGGCCAAAGTTCAGTGGTGCAGTACCCTAGCAGGGATGGCAGTGGAACAACAATGGCAGGTATTTCTGGATATAATGCAGAAGGTTCAGGATCAGTTCATACCAAAGAGGAAGAAAGATCCTAACGGGAGGCAGGGGCGGCCGTGGCTGACGAGGGAAGTGAAGGGCTGAATAACGCTTATTCAGGGTTGAATAAGGGTTGTAACATAGCAAAGATGAGTGGGAAGCCGAAGGACTGGGAAGCTTTTAAAGAGCAACACCGGATAACTAAAAAAAGGCAACACACAGAGAAAAAATGAGGTACGAAAGAAAACTGGCCAAAAAAATAAAGGTCGATAGTAAAAGCTTGTTTAGATATGTGAAAAGAAAAAAAAACGATTAAGGCTAAAAGTGGGCCCTTGAAGTCAGAAACGGGTGAATTTATTACTGGGAACAAGGAAATGGCAGAGGAGTTGAACAGGTATTTTGGATCTGTCTTCATGAAGGAAGACACAAGCAATCTCCAAGATGCAATAGTGGCTGAAGGACCTAGGGTAATGGACGAACTGAAGGGTATTTACATGAGGCAGGAAATGGTGTTGGATAGACTGTTAGGACTGAAGGCCGACAAGTCCCCAGGACCTGATGGTCTGCATCCCATGGTACTTAAGGAGATGGCTCTAGAAATTGTGGACTCGGTGGTAATTATTTTCCAAGGTTCTATAGATTCTGGATCAGTTCCTGCGGATTGGAGGGTGGCAAATGTTGTCCCACTTTTCAAGAAAGGAGGGAGAGAGAAAACAGAAAATTATAGACCGGTTAGCCTGACGTTCGTGGTAGTAAAGATGCTGGTGTCAATTATAAAAGATGAAATTGCGACTCATTTGGATAGCAGTAACAGAATAGGTCAGAGTCAGCATGGATTTACGAAGGGGAAATCGTGCTTGACTAATCTTCTGGAATTTTTTGAGGATGTTTCTATGAAGATGGATAAGGGAGAACCAGCGGATGTCGTGTACTTGGACTTTCAGAAAGCCTTTGATAAAGTCCTGCATAGGAGATTGGTGAACAAAATTAGAGCACACGATACTGGGGGCAAAATACTGACTTGGATTGAAAATTGGCTGGGTGACAGGAAGCAAAGTTTAGTGATTAACGGGTCCTTTTCGGAATGACAGGCAGTGACCAGTGGGGTACCACAAGGTTCGGTGCTGGGACTGCAGCTGTTTATGATCTTTATTAATGATATAGACGAAGGCATTAAAAGTAATATTTTTCAAATTTGCTGATGACACAAAGTTGGGTGGCAGTGTGAAATGTGAGGAGGATGTTATGAGAATACAGGGTGACTTGGACAGGCTACGTGAGTGGATGGATGCATGCAGATACAGTTTAACGTGGCTAGATGTGCGGTTATCCACTTTGTTGGCAAGAACAGGAAGGCAGATTACTATCTCAATGGAGCCAAGTTAGTTAAAGGGGAAGCACAACGAGATCTAGGTGTTCTTGTACATCAGTCAATGTAAGCAAGCATGCAGGTACAGCAGACAGTGAAGAAAGCTAATAGCATTTTGGCCTTCAGAACAAGTGAAATTGAGTATAGGACCAAAGAGGTCGTTCTGCATATGTACGGGGCCCTAGTGAGACCACACTTGGAGTAGTGTATGCAGTTTTCGTCTCCAAATTTGAGGAAGGACATTCTTACTATTGAGGGAGTGCAGCGTAGGTTCACGAGATCAATTCCCGGAATGACGGGACTATCATATGTTGAAAGATTGGAGCGACTAGGCTTGTATACACTTGAGTTTAGAAGGATGAGAGGGGATCTGACTGAAACGTCTAAGATTATTAAGGGATTGGACACTCTGGAGGCAGGAAGCGTGTTTCCGCTGATGGGTGAGTCCAGAACCAGAGGACACAGGTTAAAAATAAGGGATAGGCCATTTAGAACAGAGTTCATAAAAATGCTTCATCACGGAGAGAATGTTGGATATCTGGAATGCTCTGCCCCAGAAGGCAGTGGAGGCCAACTCTCTGGAAACTTTCATGAAAGAGATAGATAGGGCTCTTAAAGATATTGAAATCAATGATTATGGGGATAAGGCAGGAACAGGATACTGATTGTGGATGATCAGCCATGATCGTAATGAATGATGGTGCTGGCTCGAAGTGCCGAATAGCCTCCTCCAGCACCTATTGTCTATTGTCTGTTGCTGAATATTTTTTTAAAAAATCAGTTGTAGTGTTTTACATGTGAAGGACTCCCTGCAGTAATTCCCCACACTGTTTCAGAAAGTCACGTCCTTCAGGTGAAATGAGAAGTTGTAAATGACGAGAGGATTGGGGACAGCATCACGGCACAAATACAGTTCTCCTTTATTAGGACTGATATTACCGATTATGAATAACCATGGAGAGATACAAGTAACAGAGAATTTCCGTGGAGTTGATGGGCTGAACGGCTTCTTCCTGCATGGGAATGACGCTGTGGGTTTATGACATCTCTGTGACACAGAGATGCCGTGAAAAGTTTCACTCCACCTGATCTAGGAGCAGTGTTGTGAAAGTGTGTGATTTCACATACACCTGTTGGGCTGTAACCTGGTGTCATGAGACTTCTGATTTTGTTTACTACCTCTGTGACAGAGCAGGTGAGTGACAAACAATGGCTCATTTTTAACCCTCCCTTCCACTTTGAACTGTCTGCAGCACCGCAGCTCAGGGACGTTGGGGATGACTCTCAGTGAGTGCGTGTTTCACCGGGATCCTCTTAATCTGGAACTGTTAGTGTCAGATATTAACCCCTGCCCAGTCGTAACAAAGAAACTGACGCCCGCACTGTGAAAGACTTTCTGCTAGATTGCTGTGTCTAGTCGAATCCTGAAAACCAAACAGGCTGCAAAGAAAGATCCCACATCAAGTTTCTAAAGAGAGTAGACTTCAGTTTCGGCTTCTCTCTTTTCTAGATGTTCTGCATCCTTCTCTCTGTCTCTGATTACTGTCATTTGATGGAAGTTTCCAAACGAGGTTTGTAATTTCCTGATGAATAATTCTGCCTCTTCTGCTTCTGCACCGTTCCAGTGTTCAGGAAAGCGTATACCTCCCCAAGCACTGCCTGCCCGTGGAGGGAAACAGTTTGATCCATCTACCATTGAAGACATCCCCGTGCTCGGGGAAAGGAGAGAATAGCAGCAGTCCAGGAGCAGGGGCAGAATGGGAAAAAGCTGTTCATTGTTTCTTTCACTGCCTGAACTGTGATTTTTTTACATACAAGCAACCGGCTCAAATGTGTTATTACGCACCGCTGGAGCAGAAGAAACCTGTCTCCAACATCCAAAGGTCACTGTGAACGTGTCAACCAGATTACAACAGAAAGCTAATGCTTGGTGGAACTATTCAATGGTGTAGAGGTGTGAGGATCGTTGATGAGCTGTGAGAGGTTCCGTGTTCCAATTGTCTGTAGCCGTGTCCTTTCTTCGCTGTCTGATGTCTTTTTGCAAAAATCTTTGGGAATATGTGAAGGTGGTTCGTTATGAAATCTGAGACAGTCTGAGATCCAAACATGTCTTTGCAGTGAAAATAAAACAGTTGGAGAAGACAGAATCTAACTGCCACTCACCCTGGTCAGTGGAAAGAATTTCTCACAATCAGCTCAAACAAACTGCCCAACCCCAACAATAACATGAAAAACAACGCAAAATTTGTTAGTTGGGAGTCACATCATGGGAAGGAAGCAACATAGACAACCCAGCCTCCAGTTTCAGTAATCTTTCAAAGCTCGTTGTGAACTAGACTCGGGGCAGAGTGAAGGGTGAACGGTCTGAATGAGCAGAGCCTGTCAAGGCATCTTCCCCATCTTTGTGAAGCTGGAGCATTGACTCTGATGTTCTGGATGTCATTAGTCGATCTAAGACATTGAAATAATCAGTATTCTTTGAAAAGATCAGGAATTCAAACAGGATCTCTGCGGCAGTGCAATGAGATGCTTGGAAACAGACAAAAAATGGAACAGCACGAAAAGAGATGGCGCGGGGTTCGGGGGAGCTTTTTCCCGTTGACACGGATGCCTCTGCAGGGGATGGGATAAAGCTATTTCCATGTTTCCACAATAAATGTCATAGGCTCCATTTTTGAGAGGAAAATTGAAAAAAAGTAGTTTTTCTAGTAAAATTACAATCAATCTGAAACTCACGGAATCATATCTTATAGACAATGTCCCAGAGTCACCACCGCCATCCCCATCCATGGATATGTCCTGTTCCACCTTCATGACAGACCCAGCATAGGTCGCAGCACAATGTGTCATATTTGAGGGAATTAACCTGGAGTTCTCAATATGGCATCCTCGCCCCATTCAGTCTCAGGGCATCTGGTTTAACATGGAGAAGGGAACGGCCTGCTGGTTCCCGCCTACTATTCTCCGCCGGCTGATGAATCAGTCGCCCTCCATGTTGAACAGCACATGGATGGAATACTGAGGCTGGTAATGATGAACTCTGCATTGGCGATTTCAATGTCCATCATTAAGAGTGGTTCTGCAGCAGCTGGTTGGATGCCAAATCACAGTCGTTCAATTGCTCCTGCTGGTGGTTAGAGAACCAAGAAGAGGGAAAATAAGCTTGATCTCATCCTCACCAATCTGTCCTCAGCAGCCACATGTGTCCAGGACAGTAATGGCAGGAGATAATCTTTGAGGGGACGATATCTCGCCTTCACATTGTGCATGTCGTCCGTTGTGTTACATGGCACTGTCACCATGCTAAATGGGACAGACTGCAAACAGATCTACAACTCAGCTTAGACATCTCTGCGGGGGTGTGGACGATCAAAATCAGCAGAATGGGGCTTCAAAGAAGCCACAGTCCCTGTTAGAAGATAAGTGGAGTGTGAGAGTTGAGAATATTGATCGTCTTGTGCTTATGGTTTTGATTTAAACCGAGAGCTCGGTAGATTTCTCAGAAATAATGTATTAGTGTGTGTTCGGCTACTTTTTTCATGTTGACTTTGAAAGAATATTGTTATAAGATTCCTAGGCCTGAATGTACTGGATATCAGCAGAATTTTTGACGAATGGAGAATATTTTCTCACAGCTAATTGACGGGTCGAAAATGTGTGACCAGGAAACAGTAAAAATTTTATCTCCCAAGTTATATTGGTGAATAACAGCAAAAAGAAAGCTTCCAGGAAAAACGCATCAGCTCTGGCAGCATCTGTGAAGGAAAACAAAAATACAATTAACATTTCAGGTCTGGTACACTTCCTCAAAACAGTTGTGAGAAAGGGTATGGGACCTGAAACATTAATTCTGTTTTCTTTTCTTTCACAGATGCTGCCAGAGCTGCTGAGCTTTTCCAGCAATTTGTTTTTGTTCCTGATTTACAGCATCCACAGTTGTTTCTGTTTCTTTTTTTTTTTGGTTGACATCTGAATGTGCTGACTAAATGCATTACACAGACTGACGCCAAACATTCTGTAAGATGCAGGAGATCAGGTGTCAGCCAGTTCAGACTTCATATTGCAACTAACAAAATGAGAATTTTCCTCGATCAGTTTTACTGTTCCAAACAAAAGGGTGGAACATTCATCATGGAAACATTTGCAGTAATCAGACTGTGATTTCATGTGAACTTCTTTGCATTAGGCATTGGCCGGTTGATCAAACAATGATTTTATAAATCAAAGCGGGGGGTGGGGTGTGGGCGTGGATGGGGGAGATGGTGGGGCTGTTCTCTTTCAATGGTTTTGACATCATGTCTGATCATTTTGGGCTTTAATCAACTGCTCACAGAATTATTATCTACCTTGATGGGTGCTGAGCTTTCAGTGAGAAGAAAGGAGAATGCCTCAAACTTGTTTAATTTGAAGATTGTGTATTGCATTAAATGATTTCGGTTGGCCATACAAATGTTTTCTGATGCAGGGCAGTCTGACCCTCAGTGAGTTATCTTATATAAACTCTCTGCGGGGCTTCCAGCTGGACCATGATGTCACATGGCATGAGCGGCGATGGCCTTCAACTACTGTGATGTAATAATGATGCTGGCTCCTGGAACATGAATATGAATTAGTCGTGGGTCACGTGGTACTGAATCATTCAATGAAATGTAATTACATCTCCATTTATCTTTTATTTCTACATTACAATCTCAGGCACTTCCGTGTCTGGCCTCAAACTAAGCTACTCTTCGGATTCTCTATTTGTATTAATGAGATTCATGGTGAGTTCTCTTCTTGAAATCGGAGAAATATTTATTTTTGGTGGCTGAATTTACTGAATAATATCCAAGGGAGGGACTAGAGTCTCTTTAGTTGTTTTTGTTTCTTTCTTAGATCATTTCTCTCTCGTTGCATTTGAAAAAAAATTTCAAGTAAGTTCTGGGTTCGCTCTGTGAAATATTTTCCTGGTTTACTGCAAATTCGGATCATGATGTAAGAGGGAAAAGGTAGATCAGGAGGGAAGTAAAATTAGGACACTGAAGTGGAGAAGAGCGGGGCAGATAGAAAGGCAGAGAGAGAATGAAGAGGAATGAAGAGAGCCAGAGACGTTGCCATGGTTTAACAGAAAATAAGGATACCCTTTGACGCCCTTTGCCATTTGTGGTTTAAAATCATTCTGTTGCAATTGCTTCCCTTAATCCTGTACAGGAGCAGTGTACGTGTGAGCTTGTGGTATGAAGTTTGCGCATCTGTTTCCAGATCAGACAGTTGTGTGCTTAAATCACGTCCTGCACATAATTTTCATATGCAAATAAGTTCCGTGAAAGCTTATGTTACAACAGAGGTTGCTGGTGATGATGCATGTTGACCAAAATCTTCTTTCCTGTTGTTTTAGATTGCTCTCAAAGATTCCCGATCTGTTTTACATGGGAACAATGGCTCAAGTTTGTGTCATGGATTTTTTTTGGTAGATTCTGAGCTCCCTCAGTATGAGAAGTAAAACATGAACTGTTCGTCATGGGTTTAAAACACAGCTGCCTCCCTCCTGGCAGCCGATTTGTTCAGTTGGGGATAGCACGGTGTTCATATCATTATCCTGGGATTTTACCACTTATTCTATCAACAACCAAATTCATGGTTTGATCTATCAGGAGATTCCAGCTCCTCTTCTGTTATAACAGAGTGACAGTGACTTCATAAAGTAATGCTTCCAAAAAAAAAGCAATTCCTTTCTTCACATTGGACACAGTTAAAGTGATCTTTATTCCACAACAGACGTAGAAACCAAAGTGTGACAGCCCCTCCCCACGTTCACAGTGAGCCTGAATTTTATAGACTATGTTGAGTGCAGGAAGACAGAATCAGAAGATATTCTTGAAATTCTTTGTTACTTTGGATCCCAGGAGCAAGGTGCAATGTACTCACACTAAGAAAGTTCCAGCTATTGAGCACCGGATCGGCAGTTCTGGCAATGGCTTGTTGGTCTAAGGGTATGATTCTGACTTTGGTGATTGTGGAGATGCGAGGGATCCTGTGTTCACTTCCCGATGAGCCCTGATAGCTGGCTTTCAGTTTTGCAAATCACCAATCAGCTTTCCAAAAAAGAACCTGTCTTCAAAAAGGTCGGGCTTCCCGAAGGAGGGATGAGACAGAAGTACCATTGTGGTGAGCGGGGCAAAGCAAAACACAATATATGCCTCATGATGTTTGCCCATGCCATTCGACGTTGAAAGATACCTCCATAAAAATGCCATTGAAACACATTAGTTGCAGTGAGTTCGGTGCACAGGGCGCCCTGCACTAATTCCCCACGCTGTTTCAGGCAACAGCGTCTTTCATGTGATATGGGGAGTTGTCAGTAACAGGTGGACAATGACAGGAGTAAATTGAATCAAATCAACTTAAACATCAGCCTATCGAAGACAGCATCACAACACAGACACCAGTATTTTGACAGATATAAACGATCCTAAAAAGAAAGGACAGAGAGATGCAGGCAGTAGGGAGTCGCTGTGGGCTCGATGAATTGTACAGCTTCCTTCTACACAGGAGTGATTTGGAGGAAGGTATAGGTGGTTTGATTCGCAAGTTTTCAGATGACATGAAGTTTGGTGGAGTAGCAGATCGTGCAGGAGACTGTCAGAGTTTACAGCAGAATATAGATAGACTGGAGAGTTGGGCAGATAAACGGCAGGTGGAGATCAATCTGGGCAAATGCGAGGTGATGCATTTTGGCAGATCTAATTCAAGAGCGAATTATACAGTAAATGGAAAAGACCTGGAGAAAATTGATGTCCCGAGAGATCTATGTTTTCAGGTCCATTTTTCCGTGAAGGCGGCAACACAGGTCAATGGGTGGTCAAGAAGGCACATGGCATCCTTCCCTTCATTGGGCGGGGTATTAAGTACAAGAGTTGGTAGGTCATGTTGCAGTTGTATAGGACTTTGGTTCGGTCACATTTGGAGTACTGTGTACAGTTCTGGTCGCCGCATTACCAAAAGGATGTGAATGTTTTGGAGATGGTGCAGAGGAGGTTCACCAGGGTGTTAGATAACAAAGTGTGGAGCTGGATGAACACAGCAGGCCAAGCAGCATCTAAGGAGCACAAAAACTGACGTTTCAGGCCTAGGCCCTTTCCGATGAATGCTGTACACCCGAAACGCCAGGTTTATTTGTGCTCCTAAGATGCTGCTTGACCTGCTGTGTTCATCCAGCTCCACACTTTGTGATCTCGGCTTCTCCAGCATCTGCAGTTCCCATTATCTCTGATCACCAGAATATTGCCTGGTACGAAGGGTGCTAGCTGTGAAGAAAGATAAAGTAGATTAGGATAATTTTCATTAGAAAGACAAAGATTGAGGGGGGACTGGATTGAGGTCCACAAAATCATGAGGGGTATTGACAAGGTGGATAGCAAGAAGTGTTTTTTTCCGAGAGTGGGGGAAGCAATTACAAGGGGTCATCAGTTCAGAGTGAGAGGAGGAAAGTTTGTGGGAGATATGCGTGAAAATTTCTTTAGGTGGAGGGTAGTGTGTCCCTGGAATGCGTTCCCAGCGGAGGGAGTAGACGCAGACACAATAGTGTCTTTTAAGATGTATCTGGACAGCTACATGGATGGGGAGGGAGCAAAGGGATACAGACCCTTAGAAAATAGACGACAGGTGTAGACAGGACCTCGATCGATGCGGGCTTGGAGGGCTGAAGGTCATGTTCCTGTGCTGTAATTTTCTTTATTATTTGTTCTTTGAATGACGCCTTGAGTGAGAGTTTCATTCAGATTCTCTTAATATGAGACTCCTATCTCCCCTCCCCCCACTCCATCCCAAAACCAGCCCAGTTCTTCCTCGCCTCCCTAACTGTTCTTCCTCTCACCTACCCCCTCCTCCCACCTCAAGCCACACCTCCATTTCCTTCTTACTAACCTCATCCCGCCCTCTTTACCTTCCTGTCCTCCCCGGACTGACCTATCCCCTCCCTGCCTCCACAGTGACAGTCATCTTTACTGACTCCATTCGTGCCTCTTTAACTTGTCTGTCTCCTGTCCACCTATCTTCTCATCTATCTATCCTCGATCCGCCTCCCCGTCTCTCCTTAATTATTTCAGAAATGTCTCCCCATCCTCCTTTTCAGATGAAGGGTCTAGGCCCGAAACGTCAGCTTTTGTGCTCATAAGATGCTACTCGGCATGCTGTGATCATTCAGCTCTATACTTTGTTATCTCTTACTGTCAGATATTTACTGTTGCCCAAGCACAGCAAACAAACTGATGCCGCTTTGCAAAAGTCTTTCTGCAGGATTGCTGTATGAAGACGAATCCTGAACACCAAACAGGCTGCACAAACAGAACTCATGTTGATTTACCTGACTGAAGAGTCTCCAGTGCGCATTTCTCTCTTTCCCAGCAACTGGACATCGTTCGTTGTCTCTGTCTTGGAAAACAGACATTTGGAGGAAGTTTGCAACCAAAGTTACTAATTTCCAGCTCATGAGAATAAAGCCAGTGTTTGAGATATCAGAAGAGCACATGCGTGTTTCCCTCCCCCAGCATTGCTTGCAAGTGGAAGAAAATGTTTCCATAACCCACCAGTGGGGAGTGCTCGGTCCCAGGGCAAGGGACTGACAATACTATCTCTGGATCAGCGACACAGAATGAGAAGATGTTCTTGAAACTTAACTCTGCTTCACGCCTGGTTCCGCACTAGAAATGCAAGGATTTTACTGGCTTGTTGGTCTAGAAGTATAATTCTTGCTTTGGGATTTGTATTCAGTTAGTATGTGAGTGGTCCCAGATTAAAATATCAGGCAAGCGCTTAGTTTTGTCAGTTCGCTTGATCAAATTTTAGAAAAGAAAAGCTGCACCTCGTGAAGTTGGACTTCTTGAAACAGGATGAGCTTCGGCAGCAGAGGTGTCATTGTAACAAACATGACTCGTGTTGAAATTGAAAACTCGGGGTTCAGGATGTTCACCCACGCAATCTGGCGTTGAATAAACACTCTGGCTTATCACAAAGATTTGGGCGGGAAACCTCAGGAAGGAGATCGCTATTTGATTGTAGATAACGCTGAAAAATTGCACGAGAAAGGAGCCGTGTATGTGGAATGTCAGCGATGAAGATAGATTGGAAGGTTGAAAGCAGGTCTGTTTGAAGTTTCCCAAGCCGTGAAGGCTATACACAGAATCAATAAGGAGAAACTGTTCCCCCGACTGGGAGGGGATCCAGTGTGATTAGGCAGAGGTTCATTTGAAAATGCAAAAGTGACATTAGGCAAAATGTTTTCACTCAGGGAGTGGTTAGTGTCTGTAATCACTGTAACACTGAGTTCGACAAAGCGTGATGCTCAATTATGTCACTGAAAAACCAATTCGCTGGTTACGTTAAAAGTAGCAACGTGCAGCATTACAGGAAGTAGTCAAGAGAATGACCCATTCCCTCTTTGTGGAGAACCCGCAGAGCTAAGGTGGGCTGCATGGCCTCCATCTGCACTGTGATAAGTTTATGATTCTGAGTGTAATCAGTGTTTGACCAGCAGAACGTGGGAAGTTCGACAGAGGTGATATTGACACAGCGGGACACCTAGCACGACACAATATTACACCACATGTACATGTCACAGGGAGGACGGCGCGGTCTGAATTAACGTGGGGTAATACTGCAGGGTAATCTGGGGGTCAGAAACAATGCACTTTACAATTTGGGTCATAACACAGTGAGAGATCCAGAGAAGGCCAACAGGTTCATCATACCTGTGACAGTTTAGTTGGGAACAAAAGCTGAGTGAAATATATGATAGATTTGTGCGGGTTTGAAGTGTTTACTGGAAGCGGGAAGCTCAGGTGGTATAGAGTAACATGTGACGGCAGGAGGAGTAAATACATTCTTCAGAACGTTGGAAAAATCTGATGTATTGCGTGCCGGTTGATGGCAGCATGCTTTCACCAGGCCACGCTGTGACAGAAGATGGGATGTCCCTGTCTCACGGGGTATTGCTGCCTCGAGGCAAATATTTAGCTCTTCAGCAGAGTTACACAGTCGGAAATTCATTTTCCAATGTGAGGGAGATCTTTATGTAATAGGGATTATATGCAAAAGCCTTTCACATAAATAAGCACGCTCCATCTCAGTGTGATGTGTGCTTCCTTAGCACTTAATTGGTTATTGTGCGTGTCATGAGGTACTATGTAACTTCTGCATGTCATTTACCTGACCCTTACCCTCTGGGTGTTGTGACGCAATGGGATTGTGAAACCAGAGTCAGGCTGAAAATACGCATGTTCATCTAAAAACCGATGGAAAACTAACAAAGACACACTGCACGGCTTTTTTGTGTATTCTGCATTATTTCCCTAAATCTCTGCTATTGTGTCTTCACTGAACAATTTCTGAACTTAATCTCCCACTTTATTTCAGCCACCCCTCACTTCAAATGGTACCATTGCCTTTATTTCGGTATAAAGTGCTCGTCTTAGATTCAAACTGCCCTCTCTCAAAGTAAACATGAAAATCAGTCACACTGTGATCACTGCAACATAGAGGTTCCTACACTCTGATGACATTGATCAGTCACGCCACATTGTCCCATTTGCTTGTAGAAGGTACTGTTGCAATGAAGTAATAATTTATCATGATGAAGGAGTAGCTCTCGAAAGCTTGTCATTTTAAATAAACCCACTGGGCTGTAAGCCAGTGTCGTGAGACTTCTGATTGCGTCCACGCCAATACAACACTAGCACTTCCACATCGTAATCACGAATGTGGTTGTTTCAAAAAGATGGAAAAGTAAGATAAACTGTCAAATAACGTGTTGTTAAAACACAGAGCAGGATGGTAATGAAAGAACAGCTATTGATAGTGTTCAAATAAATTTGAATGTCACTGAACACGATTCAGAAAATGTTACCATCCACAGATAAATGACAAGTAGGGAATGTAACAGGTGGGACAACGTTTACTGAGAACAACAACAACCTTCTGAGATTGTCTATGAGTTTGCTTTTTTTCTGGTTTCAGTTTTCCAGCATTGGTAGTTCTTTGTTACATATCAGCTTGATTATCGTTTGGGATAAAATAGATTACTTCACCGCACCTTCCCTGCTTCTAAAAGTTAATCAGCAGTGCTGTGGTCATGAAAACCTTCCAAAGAACAGAATAAGCTCCCCAACCGGGAACTAAACCCAGTTCACTGCCATGAGAGCACTGAATCCTGACTACTAGACCACCAGGGAAAGCATTCAAGCCTTTGCCATATTTTCTCAATGATACTGCTTCAGCCTTTTCAGTCTGTTGCCTATTTTGGCTGCAGATCAATTTGTCCCAATCTTCGAGTTTTTACGAGTGTGGAAAAAGACTATTCGGCCAACTTGTCTGTCCGTGTCTTCAGACATCCATCTATTCTAGTCCCAGGTTCACGCGTTTCTCCTACCACCTTTGTAGTTGTTAATGTGAGAGTGCAAAATTCAAAGAGAGTGCCCCTGCAATCAATGAATGGGACTGAAGTTTGAGATGACCAAAATATGTTAACACTTGAAGTAATCTTCCTCATGTTAAGCCACAGAGGGAGATACACAGATAGATCCTACAAGAGTGACAGAGGCCTCAGGGCTATATGAACTCCGTCTCCATCATCCCCACGCTGTGTCACCATACACACAGTTCCTCAGCAAAAGGCAGTTTTATGCGGAATACAAGCAGTTTCTCTGACAATGGGAGCCGTTGCCATGAGCAGAAATATGAAGTGGACAGTGAGTTGAAATAGTCCCACACTGATGTTGCTCATGGGCTACTTTCAGTTTCCAAAAGTCCGCGATCGAGTCACTACAGCTTCTCGGAATCTGACAGAAACACCGCTGGGTACACTTCCCGTTTCGGAAGCAACTGTCAATTTGCAATTCTAGGAAAGCTGTCAGCTTCATTCCAGAGAGGGAAGATGCAACATTCCAAACTTCCAATCCAAAGTCAGATGCAGTATCAATGACACCACTGGCTTCACACGTATTGCTGCATCATTCATCATGTCGACTTGTGAGGTTAACAGTGATATCAGCGGAAAGAGCATTCATAAGGTGAATAACCAGCAAACATAATCACTGCGACTGCTACACTTCAATGTTTCCCACTTTGTGCGGCGGTGAATCTCACTGGCCAACAAACACATTCGTCTCCCCACGCCTGCCTCACTGTCGCCCGTTTCCCTGCCACCTGTTACTCTGCTGAAACTTCCTATCATTTTGTTCACAGTCATTGCGAATTTATGCTTATAGTATGTTTATTTTTTAAATGATCTCCTCACAACTTAAAAATGTCCCCATGTCTTGAAATCTCCCATCCGACTGAAGAGAATAACACCATTATTACTAGCTACATGTCTCGTTATTTTATAAACTTCTGTCAGGTCACCTGTCAACCTCCCTAAGCGCCAGCTAAAAAAAAATCCAAGTCTATCCAAACTTTCTTCATAAATCAAACCTTCAATACCAGGTAACATCCGTGTAAACCTCTTCTTATCACTCGCCAGCTTAATAATGTGTTCCCTACAACTGTCGTCCGAAACTGTGCCCAATATTCCAGAAGAGGCCTCGTCAATGACCTGTACAGCCTCAAAATGACTTCCCAACTCCTAAATTCAAACAACTGAGCAATGAAATCAAGCGTGCCAAAAGCCTGTTTGACCACCCTGTCTACATGTGATGTAAGCTTCAAAGAATTATGTACCTGCACCCCAGGTCCCTTTCGAGGCACCTTAACAGTGAGACAGTCTGTGGGTGTTTGGGAAATAGTTTAGAATTTATTTGACTTTATATGTAGCAAAACAAGATTGGTAGTTCATTCTCTGTGGAGCATGATAAATGGAGCTGAACATTTTTGAATGAAAAAAGTAAGTTAGACCCTCTCGAGTCGGAAGGAACCCGTCGCTCTGAGACGCAATTCCTCCTTTAAACTGTTGCCTTAAAGGTTTAAACACATTCTGATTATGTTAGGTACATTTCGTATTGTCTGAAATCCATCCAAGAAATTCAGAAACAAGACTCTGTCTTTATACAAATCCCAACATTGCTTCTTCTCAGCAGCTCTTTGTTTTTGCTGATAAAAAATCCTGACCAAGGTTGAATGGAACACTTGCATGGTTGAATGAGATGAATCTAATTTCTTTTTTTAATTATTTCAATGAACTGGGCGAGCTTTCAGCAAACTATATAAATTGGAATGAGTTAACCAGCTTTTTCCCGCAATTTCACTCATGTGGTCAGCCATGTGAAAAAGTCTTCAATTTGAAATAAAACACTTATTATTTCCCTGCAGATATGTCTTTGCATTTTGAATACTTGCAGGAGGTTTCTCTATCGTTGAGTCATCTCCTAAATCACAGAAACTGGTATTTCCAATACACTCAAAATTGCCTTTCCTCATTACCTTCTCGAGCCCTGACAAGCTGAAACTGCCCCAGGTGAAGCTCGAATTCACAACTTGGGCATTGCGCACGCCTCGAGACTGATATATGAGTACTGTGCACTGACCGATTGTGCCAAAAGAGTGGCAGATTTTGTGCTGCCCCCATGTTTCTGGCTATACATTCACAGTTGGCAAACTGGATGTGACCGAGATTGCATGGTCATCTTCATTCGTGGTTTGAAGTTGTTCAAGGAGCTTGCTTAATTACACAGTGTTAAATTGCATTGATTGTTGAAATGCATATTTTCCTCCACTGTCCCCTGAGCCCTTAATGATTTTACCCTGTAGTAATCTGTCAGCTACATTCTTGAACAGGCTCAATAACTGACTTCCACAACTTCTGTTGCACCGAATTCCAAACCTTCCCCTCCCTTTGAGTTCTCTCACCTCAGCCTGCTGTTTGGGAAGAGTTCCTGTTGCGAGAATTTAACGTCACCGTGTGTCTGGTGCTGCTCCTGGTGTGACATCTGGCACGGCTGTCATTTCCCTTCTTACACTTGCTCACATGTTGCGCTGATTGTGTCATAAGGCTCAGGAATAGAGCACAGACCAATGCACAGCAAGATAAATGTATTTGGTAAAAAGCAGTTGATGTGGCTTTCTGTCCTGTTTAGTTTCTTTCCAAGTTTTGCGCCATTTAGCAGATTGAAACTGTGCACTTTGTAGTCAAATGTGGTTCATTAATATCTGTCCAGAGGAGAGGTTGTTGCCAATACTGACTCCTGGGAACTGCACTGTGCACTGTCCTTAAGTCTGGAAAACAATGCCTCACAGAAAAATAGTTACATTGCCCTTGTCATGAGGCTTTTCACGGCATCGTGCAGTTTCATCACAGAATTCCATTCAGCGACACTTGACCAGTTTCCTTTGACAAGTTCAGTCAGACGACAGGACCCACACTACAACCATTGTCATCAGACTTTACCATTACATCATTCAAGGGCTCATTCTCAGACCTCCATGGCAAGCGAATGCGTAAGAATGGAACACAAAGCTAAATTGAATTTCATTGTAAAGGTTGTTCGGTAAGAACAGACCAGAACTGGATTTAGAATATCACATGATCATGTGCAGCACCACAGCCAAACCTCCATTCCAGTAAGTCAGAAATCTACCCTTGAATCACCAATATTACATGGCCACATGCTCCATGTATCCAGTTGGAAGCATATGTGAAGAAGCATGCAGCCTGATGGAGCGCATGTGAGAATCCTCCACTGCCTGATCTAAAGTTGCAACAGGGGCTGCCTACTGCGGCTGTGAGAGGAATGGAGTAAAAATGATGAACTTGATATTCAGTGGGGTCAATTCACCATTGTCTTCAACATGATAGCAAATTTTGAGAGGCAATTAGACAGGCTCATGAGCAGGCAGGAAGCAAAAAAAATACGCTATCATGGGCAGGCAATTGGGATTAGCTCAGAATAGCTGTTGGCAGAGATGTATGCTGTCCCAACTGATTTTCCCTGCAACGGTTGACAACTCTTTGCCTGAAACAACACCAATGGATACCAACATAGGAAAAGGAAGAGGACATTCAACTCCTTCCACTGACTCACCATTCTAGAAAGTCATAGCGAATTTAAAGCTACAAAGATTTTTCCCACCCCATCCTCACTACCGTCATTGGGGATCTGAAATGTATAAGTTTCTGAATATATTCAAGGTGACAAATCAGAAGTATAACTTGAATGCTAAGTTGTTCTTGTCCGTCAAGTATACAGGTTTGTCGTATGAGCAGTCTATTCTGGTCCAATTAGTCTCTGAAAACTTGCGTGAGAAAGTGACGAACTTCCTCTGATCGGCAGCAGGGATCTGGGTGACTGGAGCTGATGTTTCAGCAACTTTTGCAGAACATGATTGATTCATTTGGAAACTAAAGTAAAAGTAGACTTTAGTGGAACTTGAGGCCACAACCTTTGAATGACAAATCTGTAGAAGTTTAATGCGCTGCTCATTATGGCACAGAGTTGCACGCCCTTAACTTGGCAATGGGATTGCTCGAAATAGATCATTACCCTCGGCCTAGTATATTCACAACGTTCATCAAGCATCAGTCACTCCATCAGTTTAATGACGACTCTTTGAAATATTGATTAGAATCTTGTGTCGAGTATAAGTTTACAATATTCATCAACAATTCCACTGGATAAATCTGTGATTGTGATCCCTCCTTATTTATTTTTCTTGTTTCATTTCATTCAGTGTAAATGTAAGGCAGCCTCACCCGGAGCAGCTTTTATTGACATAGAGCAGCAGGAAAAGGGTAAAGAGCATGTTTGAGCAAAATAGCCCTCTTTTTAAGGAAAAGGTCAATTTCTTGGATTGAGAAATGTCCGGTCCTGGGGAGCTTTCTCAGTTGTCAACACCAAATCCTGGAAATACGCAACACGTGAAGAAGCATCTCTGAAGAGTGAAATGAAGTGATGTTTTAACGCCATGAGCTTTCTCATATGGGTGACCCTGAACAGGGTTAAAGTTGGAGAAAAGCTGTTTTGTTCATTTTGCTTTAATCAACTTAATGTAAACTCACACAATTCATGGATTCATCCAAAATGAAATAGAGTCATCTCTTTGGAACGTTTAATGTTGTAATTAACGCTGGACCTCATTTATTTCAGCTTAAAGAAAATACTGCTGAGAAGAAGAGAGTTAAACTGAAAAACCAACGTGCCTTGTTCCTGGTTGGAGATCAATGAGTGCAAAGTGGAATAAATATCTTTGTGGTGATGCGGTCACATTTTAAGGTACTTGATCAAAGCTGGAAATTGGTTTCCAAGCAACAGTTCATAGTGGGATATTTCTCCTTTGCAATTTAAAAACAATGTCCGCTCAGTCTCATTCATACTTGTTCATGTGGAAAATGATGGCAAATCTTCCAAAGCCCTGAGCTTTTTATTTACGAAATCTTATTCAGCTGCACATGTTCACAAAATTTCCTAACATTTAAAGTCAATCAAATTAGAGATTACTTCTCCTTACTTAACCTCGGCCCCAACCCATCCCTTCCTCCTCAACGGGCCACAGCCTCTCCCTCTCTCCCTGTGAAATTCACTCTTTGTGTGTCTTTCAAAATATTTCGAAAAAATGACTTTTGGAGTGACAGAAATTCAGCTCCCATCTTTTCTTCATCTTTCATCGATGGTTTTGAATGTCTGGCTTCCAGATATTGATTCATTTGAAACACGGAACGTCCCTCCTATTTACTCTCTCTAAACCTCACAACATCTGGAAAAACTCCATAGGTATTCCCTGTATCAAGGATAGCAGTTCCCACTTTTCCGCCATCCACATCATGAATAAATCCAATCACCATAAACCGGGTCAGTGTCCTCTGGAATGTCTTTACACCTGATTAAACTCTGTCATGCCCTTTCTTCTTGAAACATCGAATCCCTACAGTGTGGGAAGTACCATTCAGCCAATCGAGTCTGCATTATCCCTCAAAAGAATATTCCACCCAGACCTAGCGGCCTCCCTATCTCCGCATTTATCATGGCTTAACTTACATGTCCCTGGACACTGTAGGCTAATATAGAAATGCCAATCCATCTAAACTGTGCAAACAGATGCTGACCACTGAATTACTGTACGTTCCTAACAAACTGTCTCTGTGTCATATCGAATATGTTTACACCTGTAAAGCCCAGTAAGCACCGTCAGTGTCCTTTCTAATGTTTTTATATCCTGGAAACCCAGTTTAGCGAAAGCACGCTGGACACATGAACAGAAACTTAGTGCATCAAAACTCTCCTCTGTGCCGTACAATCTCATTGGCGCTGCAGGAAAGATATTTGCTGTTTCTGCATTGAAATCTGCTTGGTTTACCCTGTCAATTCCTCAGATTTCAGCTTCCAGTGAACACTTCAATCCGGAATAAATACACCAAATAATTTTCATTTCAACACAGACACAAGGTGCAGCTTGCAGAAGGCATATGTTGGCACTTTCACTGACACTCTGTCTCCCCGGGAGCTGCAGTCCTTCCCCAGACTGACTCAGACAGTACTGTCTTTCTTGTGACCTGCCCCATTGGGAATGGAAGGACAGTAATTAATAACCCACACTTCTGAACGGAACGGACAGTTTCAAAGTCCTAAATGAGACACAAACTGAAAATTTGAGAGCATCGAAACCCTACAGTACATATGCCGATCATTCGGCCCTTGATTCTGCACTAAGCTTTCCTACCCCTGCACCCTATCCCCATAAACCTGCATTGACAATGGAGAACTGACCGTAACCCACACATGACAGGGCGAACACGCATAGACAAACTATCTAACCTACACAACTTTGGACTGTGAAAGGAAACCCATATTGACACGGCCAAAATATGGAAGCGCCACAAGGCTGGAGTCGAAGCTGTGTCTCTGTCACTGACAGGCAACATTGTGCCACTTCAAAACACTGGGATTGTTCCCAATGGGTAATTGAATGCTGCTCTCCAGGGTAATATGCAGAAGTACTAACCAGCCTACTACCGCAGGCTTCCAAACACTGGAAGGCCTTTCAGCCTAATGCATCTGCATTGTACAAAAGCAACCACTTACCTATCCTAATCCTGTTTTCCATCTCTTGGCCTATAGCTTGGTATGCCTTGGCATCACAAACCACATCTGAATGATTCGTGAAGTTAGGAAGGTTTCTGCCTCTATGGCCCTCACTGAGAGTGAGTTCCAGATTCCAAGTACACGCTGGCTGAAAGAAAAGGTTTTCCACGTATCTATTCAAACCTGTCTGCCTCTTGCGTTTCATCAGCTGCTCCCTGGTATCAATCCCTTCATCAAAGATAAACGGCTCTTCAGTCTCCCCTGTCCATTTTGTACATCTCAGTTATGTTCTTTGTGAAAGACCTCTGCTCTAAGAAAACAACCCCCGCTGCTCAAACTTTCTTCATAACTGACATTGAGCCCAGACAACATTCTCCTAAATCCTTTCTGCACCGTTTCCACTCCTATCATATCTCTCCTATGAAGGGAATTACAGTACTGCACACAACTCTGTCGCTGCAGCCAAATGATGAGATGAAATAAATGATGCAGACAGCCAGAGAAACTGGTCTTTTCCAATAAACACTCTTTTTCTCAAATTTACCCGGTGTCCTTTTTCCCGAAACTGATGCTCCAACAATCACTGGTCCATGTCAGTAAAAGCTATTCACCTCACAACTGTGCCAACTAAACGGATCAATTTATTTAAGGGTCCCCATGGTAAGATTGTGACGGGCCCAGCCAGCAACAGTGGCCGCAGCAGTACAGGCTGAATGGTGTCAACGTGGAAGCAAGTGACAGATTGTGCTGTGCCTCAGGGAAGTAGGAGGAGGGAGGTAAAAGAGAGTTAGTGATTGTAGAAGGGAGAAAAATCTGGGAGAAGAGATGGTCTTCTATTCTGATGCCTCGAATGCAGTCATGGGGGAGAGTGGGTGTTTGAGGGAATAAATTCATCACCTCAGAGAATAGTTTCATTCAAGTCAATTAATTCCTTATCAAAGTATGATTCACGAGGAGCAAAATGGGTAGGATACCCGCTGCAATGGCTCTGCCTCGAACTGACGTTACTGCGGCCAGAAGGCAGAGTACTAACGATCACAGCCGCACAGAAAATCGCATTTTAAAAGTGTGTTAAGAACAATGGCTGAGCAAGTGTTAGGAACAACACTGAGTACACAACAAGAGTGCTTGGCGAACAGTGGACTGACATGTGAAACTCAAAGTTAGCTGAATCTTTAATTTTGATGCTGCCAGACTCCATCATTGAGTGTGTTGAAGGCTGAGATTGATAGATTTCTACGAACATCAAAGGGCCAGGTGAGAGTGCAGGATATTGTTGAAATGTAAGTTTGAACAGAAATGTAGTTTAGCATGGGATACTCCACGAGTTCTCTCACACGAGGAAGTAACCAATGTTGTAGATGATTATGTAATTGCATTGCCGAGGCCCGTAATCAAAGAAACTCAATGGCCCAGCTGGGAAGATACAACCAGAAATGGGGTTGGCAATGAATACTTAGAGAGCCTTGTTTCCTGCCTACTATGCCACCAATTTTGGTGTCGTTTGTGAACTTACTATCCATGCCTTCTATAAGTTCCATTGCTTTCCGGTGTAGATCAATGATTTAGACTTATTTGTAATGGCTGTGATTTAGATGTTTGCAGATGATGCAACAATTAGTCACATATTTAACCATGAGAAAGCAAGATGTGGGCTGCACTGGGATGTTGAACAATTGAGAAGAAAATGGTGATAGGAGCTCAACCCAGGGAATTGGATGATAATGAAACTGGGAAGTGTAAACTATGTGAGTGCACAAAAACAGTAAGGACGCTGAGTGATTTAGAGTAAAGAAAAGCTTGGAGTGGACAGTCACAGATCCGTGAAGGTGCTTGGATGGGAAGATCAGGTGGTCGAGAAAGGGTTTGGGGGCTAACAGTTGAGAGACCATCTAGAGGGCTGAACTCACGTTTGGTCACTGCATTAATCAATTGGGAAAAAAATCATAAGGTAGAAAATGGGGGCGGGGGGGCAGAAATAGGCCATTTGGTCCATCAAGCGTTCTCCACCACTCAGTGAGATGAACACTTATACTGTTCCAAATCAGTTTCGAATGTTCCTTAGAGAGGAACTTACAGATGGAGTTGTTCTAATGCAACTTCTACTCTTGCCCACTCAGATGATACAGTCTGTGGGCTGCGTGAGTTACTCTAGTGCATCTTGTAGATGGTGTATTCTGTTGCCACTATGCCTCGGTGCTAAAGGGAGTTGATATTGAAAGTACTGAATGGGGTTCCATTTAAGGGGACTGCCTTTCCTGCACTGTGTCAAGTTTCTTGAGAGTTATTGGAGATGCATCCATCTTCATCCCTGTCGCTTTCTCACTCCATCCCCGTCCCTTACTCCCTCCCTCACTGCCCTTTGCTCACTCGCTCTGTCCCTCACTCACTCGCTCCCTCACTACCTCTCTCCCTCCCTGTCCCTCACTCCCTCCCGGTCCCTCCCTCCTCCATTCCCTCCCCATCCCTCACTCACTCCCCATCCCTCACTCCCTTGCTTCCTCCCCTTCCCTCGCTCATTCCTATTCTCTCACTCACTCCTGCCTCTTGCTCGCTCTCGCTCACTCCCTCACTGCCCGCTCCTGTTAAGTTTGTTTTCTGGGACCCTCACAGTCTTGTTCCAATAAGACGGCACTGACCTGTTCAGAAAAAACACAAATCAGTTATTACAAAGCAAGCAAATAGAGCAGGATGTAGTACCGATCGTTTGCGAAGTGACTGCTAATGACAGGAGGCGATTTCAAGTTGCCAAAGTGACATATTGTAATTTCAAACCGCCGAAAAGTCTGACTGAAACAAACGCCAGTGTCCTGGCCCCTTTCGCAGAAACAGAAGTTACGTTCTTTACAGGATCTCAGAAGTTCCACACCTTTGCAAACGCTGCCCACCTTATCTTATTTGAGACAGTTTCCGCATAGCTCTGTGCAGGAAGATAAAGATTTACAAAGTTTACACCGATTTCTATTCAGGCAGAAAATTTTAGGGCAGTGTCTGCATACCTCTGTGTAAGCAGACAAAGAGCATGAAATTACAGAGAATATAGAAATCAATGGGATGTTATCCCAATAATATCACCTTCCCTGTCCATCCCTCTACATCTGTCACTCCCTCCTCATCCCACACTCCCGGTCCCTCTCTCCCTCATTCCCTCTCTGTCTCTTGCTCCCTCCCCATACCTTGTTCCCTCTCTCGCTCCATCTCTGTCTCTCATTCCATCCAGCTCCGTCCCTCATTTGCTCCCCATCCCTCAAAGGAAGGGAAAAAGGGGGTTGGGAGAGATATTGTGAAGGACGGGGAGGGAGGGATGGAGTGAAGGACGGTAAGGGAGGGAGAAAGGGATGGGGAGGGATGGAGCGAGGTTCAGGGAGAGTGAGATGAACATAAGGGAGCCAGAGACAGATTGAGGGAGGAAGGGAACGAGGGACAGAGAGGGAGCGAGAGAGGGAACAATGTATGGGGAGGGTGGGAGTAAGGGACAGGGAGGGAGCGGGAGAGTGAGTGCCGGAGTGAGTGAGCGAGAGGCGAAATGAGGGAGCAAAGGACGGGGACGGACTGAGGGATCGAGGGACAGGGAAGGAGTGAGGGATGGGGAGGAAACAAGTGAGAGATCGCAGCTGGAAAGGGAGTGAAGGAGTTAGAAACGGCAAGGAAACGATGGACGGGGACGCTGCGAGGGTCAAGGAGGGAGTGATTGTGCGAGGGAGCAAAGTATCATGAGGGAGGGAGGGAGTGAGGGACGGTGAGGGAATGGGAGGGAGGCAGCGAGGGACAGAGAGATGCAGAGGGAGGGAACGTAGAGAGAAGGACAGAGGGAGCAAGGGACATGGGGCGAATGAGGGACAGGGACTGAATAGGAGGGAGGCAGTGAGGGATGGAGAGGTAGAGAGCGAAGAGAACAAGAGAGACGGAGAGAGGGAGCGAGAGACATGGAGGGAGTGAGGGGTGTGGAGTGCTCGAAGATGTGAGAGAGTGAGGGATGGAGCGAGAAAGAGGAACAGAGCGAGAGAGTGAGTGATGGAGAGAGGGAGCAACGGATGGTGATTGAGAAGGGTCAGGGAGGGAGGGAGTGAGGGACACGGAGGCAGGGAGGGATTGGGAGGGAGCGAAGATGTGAGTGAGTGAGGGATGGACCAAGAGTAAGGAACAGAGCGAGAGGGTGAGGGACAGAGAGAGGGAGCGAGGTATGGTGATTGAGCAAGGGGCAGGGAGGGAGAGAGTGAGGGACAGCAATGGAGGCAGCAAGGGAGCGAGATACAGGGATGGAGTGAGGCAGGGAGCAATGGACATAGAGGGACTGAGAGAGGGAGTGAAGGACGGGTAGGGAGCAAGGGAGGGAGGGTCATAGCAATGGGCGGGAGTGAGGGAGAGAGGGATGGGAGCAAGGGATGTAGAGGGAGTGAGGAACAGGGAATGAGCGATGGACAGGGTGCGAGGGGCAGGGAGGAGCAAGGGAATGAGAATGACGTGATGGATGGGAAAGGAGTGAGGGGCAGGGTGGACGTGAGGTAGCAAAGAACAGAGTGAGGGCCAGAGCAAGGGATCAAACGACGGGCAGGGGCGGAGTGAGGGACTGGGTGGGAAGGAGCAAGGGACAGGGAGTGAGCGAGGCACAGGCAGTGAGTGTGGGAATGAGGGATGGGGAGGGAGCAAGGGAGTGAGAGAGCATGTGAGCGAGGGACGGAGCGAGTGAGCGAGATACGGAGTGTGGGATGGAGCTAGTGAACGAGTGTCAGAGCGAGGGACCAAGGGGTGGGGAGGGGTGGAGAATGAGCGAGGTAGTGAGCAACAGGGAGGGAGGGAGCAAGGGGCGGGAATGGAGCAATGGACGTAAGGGCGTGTAGAGTGGGAGGGAGGGGGAGTGACTGAGTGGATGAGGGGGTGAGGGATGGGGCGGCAGCAAAACACAGGGAGGGAGCGAGTAGGTGAGGAATGAGGCAAGGGGGCAAAGGACGGGGAGGGAGAGAAGGAGTGAGGTGTAAGGATGGAGCAAGGGAGCGAGTGACAGGGAGCGAGGGACAGGGTTGGAGTGAGGGAAGGATCAGAAGAGAGGGTTTGGGAGTGTGTGGCGGGATAGAGGGAGAAAGGTAGGTGTCGGAATGAGTGATGGATGGAGAGGGAGTGATAGACGAAAGGGTGTGAGCAACGTGGAGGGAATGATGGTGGGGGAGGGGGCAAGGTACTAGGTATGAGCGAGGGGTGCGTTAGCAAGCGACAGGGAGGGAACAAGGGGCGGGAAGGAAGGGAGTGAGCGAGGGATTGATCAAGAGGGCAAAAGACAGGGAGCGAGGGAGTGAGTGAGGGAGCGGGAGGAAGGGAGAAAGGGACAGGGACGGAGGGAGAGAGGGATGTAGAGGGAGGGAGAAAGGGACAGGAAGGGAGGGAGTGAGGGATGGAGATGGAGGGAGGGAGGAAACGAGACATGGGCAGGGAGCTACCGAGGGATGGAGTGGGAGCAAAGGATAGAGCGTGGAATGGGCAGACAGGTAGCAAGGGATCGGAGTGAGTGAGTGAGTGAGTGGGGGGATGGAGAGGGGGAGTGAGAAATTGGGAGGGAGAGAGAAAGGGATGGGTAGAGAGTGAGGGAGTGAGGGACAGAGAGCGGGCCAGGAACATGGAGGGAGGGACGTGGAGGGAGGGTTCAAGGGATGGGGAGGGAGGGAGTGATCGAGGGACGGGTGAGAGGGACAGGGAGGGAGCGAGAAACGGATTGGGAGCGAGGGAGTGAGGCATTGGGTGGAGTGAGTGAGCGAGAGGCAGACCGGGGGTTGAAGCAAGGGAGCGAGGACAGGAATGGAGGAAAGGAGCAACGAACTGGAAGGGAAGGAGCAATGGACAGGGAGGGAGGGATTGAGAGTCAGCAAGGGAGTGAGGGAATGGGAGGGAGCAAGTGAGGGTTCACAGGTGGGGAGGGAGTGAGGGAGTTAGATATGGCAAGGAAATGATGGACGGGGATGCTGCGAAGGTCAGGGAGGGAGCAATTGTGTGAGAGAGCAAAGTATCGTGAGGGAGGGAAAGAGTTGGGGACGGTGAGAGAAAGGCAGGGATGCAGTGATGGGCGGAGAGATAGAGATTGAGGGAATGAGAGAGAGGAAGAGAGGGAAGAAGGGACATGGCGGGAGTGAGGGACGTGGAGGGAGCGAGGATGTGAGTGAGTTAGTGATGGAGCAACAGTGAGGAACAGAGCGACAGAGTGAGGGACGAAGAGAGGGAGTGAGGCACAGCGATTGAGCATGGGGCAGGGAGGGAGGGATTGAGGGGCAGGGAGGGAGGGAGCAAGGGAGCGAGGTACAGGGAAGGAATGAGGCAGGGAGCGACAGATATAGAGGGACCGAGAGAGGGAGCAAAGGACGGGTAGGGAGCAAGGGAGGGAGGGTCCACAGCAAGGGATGGGAACAAGGGAGAGAGGGGCGGAGCAAACGATGGGGAGGGAGTGAGGGACAGGGAACAAGTGAGGGACAGGGAGCGTGAGGCAGGGAGGAGAGAAGGATATGCAGGGAGAAGGACGGGGATAGGGAAGGAGAGTGGAGAAGCAAGGGACAGGGAGGGGTACAGGGAGGGAGAGGGAGGAAGCAAGGGACAGAGAGAGGGAGGGACAGGGATGGAGTGAGGGACAGGAAAGGCCAAGGGGGGAACGAGGGACAGGGAGGGAGGACCAGAAGCAAGGGACGGGGAGTGAGGAGTGAGGGAGGGATAGGGAGTTGAGCGGGAGGGAGGGATGGAGCGAGAGATGGCGAGGGAGTAAGGGAGCGAGAAATGAGGAGGGAGTGAGGGAAAGAGAGAGGGACAGGGTGGGACCGAGGGGCAGGGAAGGCAATAGGGAGGAGGGAGCGATGGACATGGTGGGAGCGAGGGATGGTGAGGGTGAGAGCGATGGCGAGGGTCCGAGGGACATGGAGGGATGGGGTGGGAGTGAGGGACATGGAAGGATCGAAGGCTAAGTGGCAGGGAGGGATGAACCTAGCGAGAGGGAGGGAGGGAGAGAGAAAGGCAGGGGCAGGGGCTGGGTTACAGTTTGACGGAGACCAGGAAATCAGATATAGGGCTGGGGGTCGGGGGAGAGGGAGCCAGGGCTGACAGAGATAAGTGAGGGGCACAAAAGGAAAGAGCAGAACAAGGAAGAGGAGCCACAGAGGGAGATATAAAAAGAGAGAGAGTGAGCAAGTGGGTCAGACACAGAGAGGTAGAGACAGGGAAACAGAGACAGAGTGAGAGGTGAGAGCGAGGCGGGAGGAGAGAGACAAAGGGTGCAGAGGGAGATGGGGAGGGGGATATGGAAGGGGAAGGGGATGGAGAGGGGGAAAGACTGTAATAGGAATTAGGGAGAAGTGGGGAAAGAGGGAAAAATACAGAGTGGGAGATGGGGATCACACAGGCAGAGGGTGAGAGAAGTGGGAGCACACATGCGAGGAGGAAGGAGAGAGAGAGACAGGATACAGGGAGAGAGGGAGGCAGTGGTTTGGGGAATGTTGGTGGAATGAGAGAAGGAAGGGAGTGGAGGGAGGGATGGGGAGGGTTGCAGAGAAGTGTGGGTCAGAGAGGGAGAGCGCGAGCGAGGAGGGACAGCAGAGAGAGAAAGAGACAGAGATTTCCGAGAGGTGAACGCAAGGACAGAGTGACTTAAACCCAACTCCTGAGATCAGTTCCGAAATCGTCCCATTCCCTTGGGGCTGAGTCTGTCTCTCTCCAGCTGAGCTTCTTCAACACAAACAACAATATAGTTTGCTGTGCTGCTTGGCACTTTTTAATGAATGTGAATTACATATTGAAGTTACGGATGCAATCAGTGGAATTTTACCTTTTCTCTTTGGCGTGTGAGTTGAGAGAAACATTGACAAATTTCCCTGGAACCCCCTGTGGGATAAGGTTGGGTAAAACGGCACTACCCTCAGTCTGTTACCATAGCGACAGGCTGCTTCATTGCTGAAACATTGCACTGATATGAGAAAATCCTGGATGGATGGATTAATGAGTCAATTTGTTTGATTGATGTATTTGGGTAAAGGGATATTTCAGCACATTCTTCAGCTGCTGCCTGAACTTAGTCTGGGTCACGGCATAAATCGCGGTGTTTGTGCAGCAACTGAGGAGCTGCAGCATGAAGCCCAACTCCTGCACAAAGTTGTCTAGATGCACAGATCTGTGCCTAATCCACCACATCCGGTACCATATAGAAAACACCATTAACGTTGACCATAACAGGATGAAATTGGCCGAGATCACAAACAGTAAAATGATGGATTTTTTTCGATTTGTCATTTCTGTGTCATACTGACCGTCCCCATTGGTGTGAGCCCGGAGTCTCCTGCGGGCTCTGTTGGTCACTAAAATGTGTCTGACGGTGAAAACATTGAGCAGCAGAATCAGGAGAAATGGGAGAGTCGGGGTTAGAATGTGGTGGAGGAACTCGATTGTGACCCAGGCAGGAGATAACAAAACATTGTCTGTTACATCACAAAACCAGGGCTGGTTCCCCAGCCAATACCAACCTGTGAACATAAAATACCGGAAAATGTTCTTTAAACAGCTCAGCACAGTCACTGTTCCCAGAACCACAGCCGCCGTTTTCTCACTGCAATATTGACTTTTCAGCTTCTGGCAACAAATGGCCACAAATCGATCAAAGGTGAAAGTGACAGTGAACCAGACAGAACAGTCAGTGGCTGCATAAAGCAGGACGGCGTGGATATTACACACGGGGATGGAGAACAGGAAATCAAACTGTTCCGGATAAACAATAGGAATGTGTCTCAGTATCAGGTCGAGGATAATGACCAGTAGATCCGCCACTGCCATGGCCCCCAGGTAACGTCTGACACATGGAGACAATCCACAATCTTTACAAAGCAGGATGTAGATCGTCACTACGTTAACTGCGAGGAAGGAAAACAAATGAATTACATATCAGGCTGGAGGCTAAGTTACCAGTTTGTTTCAGGGCCCAGTGACATTTTCAACTGAATTACTGATTTATTGAAAAAAGAAGCACAAATAACAAATAGCAATGTCTCAATTTTTTTTACAAAAATCGGAACATATAATACAAGAAGCTCTCCCTCACGAAAGACCCCAATGCACATCCATAAGAACAGATGGTTTCTGGAATATTTTCACACACACGAGCACTCGAGAGCAGGCAGAGGTCACTTCTTTACTGTTCCTAATAAGGAGTGTGAAGACGTTGCCTTCCTGAATGATTCTCTTCCAGTTCCCCGAAGACAAATGGATGTTGGAAATTTCTGCCTTTTCATCTAAATTGTTGCCAATTTCCAGTTGTGAAGAAACATGAACACAGGGAAAATGTATTCACCCCTTTAACGGCTTGAGGGGCTTTTGAAACAGCGTCTCCTTCTCTCTGGAATGGGATCTGATCTTTTGTTCAATTAACTGACATCCAACCGTTCACAAATAATTTGGTTACAGAATGTTCCGGGGAATGTCAGGTAAGGTATGTCCCGGGGAATGTCGGTCAATGAATGTGATGAAGTCATAAAGATCCACATCACAAAGGCCCTTCTGTCCATCAGTTTTGGTGAGACCCACTCAGCCTCGCGGTGGAAATCTCTCCCCAGACTCAACACAACTGGCAAACACAAATTAAAGGCATTGCCAGATCAGCTGAAGTGGTCAGTTATCTCACATTCACAATTCACCTCAGAGAACCAGCCCAGACACCACAAACCCAGATGAAATATCTGTTCAGCGTGGAGCACTCTGCAGACCAGGCCAGTGTCCTGCTCAATACAACCCGGCAATCTGTCCAGAGTGGGACACTGTGCAGGCCGCACCAGTGCCTTGATCTCTCAAACTGGAAGAGATGCCTGTCCTGTGTGGAGAGCTGAGCAGAACACACGAGTGCATTGATGTATAACCCGGACTAGGTATCTCTCCAGCACGGGGGGCTGTGAAGTGAACACCACTGAACTGATCTGTAAACCCGGAGCATTTACCCTCCCAGCGTGTAGATCCGTACAGACCACCCCAGTGCAGTGCTCGGTAACACTGTGTTAAATCCCCTCACAGCCTGGGGAAACTTGCAGCCCATGCTGGATGTGACAGGATGTGCGGCTCCCATCCATTTACAGCTCCATATCTCCAATGTGCCATGATAAGGGGTGCCATGTGTGTGAAACTCACTGCCAGAGAGAGATGGTGGGGAATCAGTTTAAATACGAACAAATGGGAGGGGCTGGATATAGAGACAGAGAGGGGGCGATGGAGAGACAGTGCTATGGAAGGATGTGCTGACTAGTTTTAGAATGCTGACAGGTGGACATTTTCATGGCATCTTGCAACATGGGTCAGTTTTTCAGGAATGATGCGTGAATAGGATATTGCTGTGAGTTCAGATGATGGAGAGTTTTGAATGAGCATTTGTTCTGCATTCGTGACTGAGAGTGTGGTGAGCACAGTCTTTGAATCATTGGGCTGAATCTAACAATAATTTGCCTCAGTTACATTTTAAATGAGTGTGACAGAGGGACAGTCTGCAGGAGGCCGAGCTAGTTTTCTGACGCTATCTTATCAAACTCCCCTCATTATCTACCTACCCCAGCACATGCCATTCCTCTCATTCAAAGCCAGACTGATTCTCCCACCCATCATGGCTGGTGATAGTTCCCATTACCTGGACGGCCCGGGTATTCCATGATCCCTGGTGCAGGTGACATTTTAAAATGCCAATGGGCACACATTTGAACTCTCTCAGTTTGGAGTGAGCCTGCACAGTTTACCCCGAGCCTGGCAGATAAGGGGCAATTTCACCAAGGTTTATCAAAAGGGACATAGAAGTCCTGCTGGATGGGCTAGTACAAAGGAGGGCCATTCTTTTAGCGGAGGAAACCACATCACCAGACCCACTGAGCATGGCCTTAGCTCACCACCCAGCTCAGTGCAGTGCCTGCAGTCTGAAGAAACACAGGACAAGCAACAAAAATCTTCCCCGCTCTGTCAGTAAAAGTATCACCATATTCTCTCGGCACCATCTCTCTCTCTCTCTCTCTCTCTCTCTCTCTCTCTCTCTCTCTGTCTCTCTCTCTCTCTCTCTGCCTCACACACACACACACACACACACACGCACACAAACACACACAAACACACACACACACACACACACACACACACACACACACACACACACATACACACACACACACAACACACACACACACACTCCTCCGCTACTCCGCTACACTGAAAACACTGCATGGATCCAACACTGTCGACTGATTCAACCCGGACACCTCACCACTTACCCCTCACCTACACCATCACTAACAGCAGTGCCATGCACATTCACCTTCATTCCCTCCCTCTCTTTCCCTCATTCCTGCCTGGAATAGGACAGAAAGGGCCAAGCAGGGCGGTGGTGTTCCCCAGGGATAATGGGAGCTGCAGATGCTGGAGAATCCAAGATAATAAAATGTGAGGCTGGATGAACACAACAGGCCAAGCAGCATCTCAGGAGCGCAAAAGCTGACGTTTCGGGCCCAGACCCTTCATCAGAAAAATACTTCCTAGTCTCACAACTTGTCGTTACGTCTTCAGTCATCAAGCATTGAAAATCTTCTAGAGTCACAGTCCCCATGGAACAACTGAAATACTGTCACACTCACTGGCGTGAGCAAATACTGATCTACTTACATGGAGTGACTCAAACAATGAAATGCTTTCCATGGAATAACAGAAATTCTGGGACACAGATGATAGAATGAATGAAATACTGACAAACTACAGAGCCAGGGAAGTTCTGATAGGCTCACCTTATTTGTGTAAGTATCAGTGCATTTGTGTGTGTATCTGTGTGTCTCTGTGTGGGGCAGGGCTGACAGTCTCCGTGCTCTTCGATGTGATGCAATGCCCCCCTCTGCTGGTCTCCACACGCCACTGCACAGGCATCAGCAGAGGATGAGGAGCATCAGTGATTTATTCAGAGAGGGCCTGGGAGGGCAACAGCTCACAACACCATCCAAACTGATTTCTTCCTCATGTACTTATCTAAATGTCTTTTAAACATTGTAGCTGCACCCTCTTCCACCACTTTGCCTGGGAGCTTATTCCATACACGAACAACTCTGTGAAATAATTGCCCCTCGTGTTTTTTTAAATGTTTGCTCCTCAAAACTTGATATATCCACATCGTCTTTAAATCATCCACGCCCAAGAAAAGATAACTGGCATTCAACTTATCTGTGTCCCTCATGATTTATAAGCCTCAATCAGGTCACCCCTCAACCTCTGACGCACAAGTGAGAAAAATCCCAGCCTATCCAGCCTCTCCTTTCAACTGAAACCATCCATTCCCAGACACATCTCGGTAAATCTCTGCTGATCCGTCTCCAGATTAATATTATCCTTACTGTAAAAGTGTGACGAGCACTGGACACAATACTTCAGACGATGCCTCACCTACATCCTGTACAACATGAAAATGACATCCCAGCTCTGAAACTCAAAATGTCTGAGCAAAGCAGGTCGCAAACTAAATGCCTTGTTAACCATCCTGTCTACATGTGACACAGACTTCAAACAATTATACCTGATGGCCTAGCCTCTGTTCTGCAACACTACCAAAGGGCTTAATTTAAATTGGATAAGTCCTGCCCTTGTTTGTTTTACCAAGTGTAATTTCTCACATTTTTGCGAATTAAACACAATCTGCCACGCCACAGCCCAGTGAGTGATATTCCCACCCCCAACACAACCCTGACATGTTTTGAAAGACCCTCCCATCTCCAGGAAGCCTACAAACTCCGGTCTTTATTTTCCCAAAGACCCTCAGCTTGTTTACCTTGTGTGGGCAGGAGGAGGTGGGTTGGGTGTGGATTGCAGATCAGCTGCTGGTGCGGAGACTCATTTTCTTCAGGTTAGAGTGGTTGCCATGGGTACCCGGATGGGCCCGAGTTCTTCCTGTCTCTTCATGGGGTACGTGGAACATTCCTTTTCCCAGTCCTATTCCAGCCCCCACCCACAACTCTTTTTCCAATGCATCGATGATATCATCGGTTCCGCTTTGGTCTCTCATCTAGAATTGGAAATCTTCAAATAACTTGCTTCCAATTTCCATCCTACACTCACTTTAACCTGGTCTACCTCTGACCACCCGCCCCACTTCTCTTTTCAACATTTCTGTTTCCATTTCTGGAAATAGACTGGCCACGAATGTCCATTACAAACTCACAGGCTCCCACAACTACCTGGTCTAAGCATCCCCACATCCCAGTTCCTGTAAAGACTCCATCACAATCTCTCAGTTCCTTCCTCTCCGTCGCATATGTTCAGATGAGCCCAACTTCGACGAGGGAGCCTCCGACATATCTACCTTCATTCTCAACCAAGGATTCCCCAGCTCTGTTGTCGACAGAGCCCACAACCAGGCCTGAACCATCTACCGCACTTCTGCCCTCACTCCGCTTCCCTCCCGCATCAGGGATAGGGTTCCCCTTATCTTCATAGACCACCCCACCAGCATTCACGTCCACATGATCAGGTACTATTTCCACCAATTTTAGCGAGGTGCCACCACCAGAGACATATTCTCCTCTCTTCCCTTGTCTGAAATCTGCAGGGACAATTTCCGCCGCGACACTCCAGTCCACAGTTCCTTCACCTCCAACACCTCCCCACAGCCCTATGGAACCTTCCCATGGAACCGGTGAAGATGCAACACCTGCCCAATTACCTCCTCCCTCCCCAGTATCCAAGGGCCCAAACATACCATCCAGGTGAAGCAACACTTCACTGGCACTTCCCAGAATCTCGCCTACTGCATTCAATGCTCCAAACGTGGTCTCCTCTACATTGGGAAAACAAAGTGTAGACTTGGTGATCACTTTGTCGAGCATGTATGTTCTGCTGGCAAAAAAGACCCTGAACTACCTGTTACCTGCCACTTTAACACACCACCCTGCTCCCTGGTCAACATCTCTGTCTCTGGCTTGCTGCAGTGTTCCAGCAAAGCCCAACGCAAGCTGGAGGAACAACACCTCATTTTCTACTTGGGGACCCGACAGCCCTCTGTTCTCAATATTGAATTCAATGATTTTAGGTCCTAAACTCTGCCATGTCCTAGCACGGTTGATAAATACTTTAGTGAACAGAGTCAATTAGAATATTGGAACAGGTTTGAGGGAATGAATGGCCTACATCTGCTCCATTTGTTGTGCTCTTTAATGAGGAGGTAACTTGCTGCAACGTTAACACACTTTAAGGAGCCTCCCAATGGAGTTTCAGAAAAGAACATCTCTTTCTCTTTAATATTGTGCTCTCTGTGGTTTTGGCATCCCCAGGGAATATTGAAGACTCGGTTCATAAAGATATTTAATCCTGACCTCAAAAGACCTTTGATGATCAGCAGAGTCAATATTTATTGCGAACAAACAGGAAAGGCGTGTTCAGCCACAAATAGATCAGCCATGATCTTTCTAAATTGAGCAGCAGGCTCGAGGCCAACTGGCCAACTGCAGTTCCTACCCTGTGCGTTGCTCTCTCACTCCATCCCTCGAGGATGTTACAGAGGAAAAGGAAGCTCCCATTCAAACAGTCATGGTTGTTACAATGAGTAGGAGATCATTCTACTCACCTCCAGAGTTACACAGGACGAGAATGAAGTACTCAGACATGGAGTCATCGAGACATAGAGATATACCACATGCAAATAGACCCTTCGGCCCAACTCGTCCGTGCTGTCCAGATATCCTAATTAAATCGAGGCCCATTTGCCAACATTTGGACCATACCTCTCTGAACCCTTCCTAGACACGTACTCATCCTGATGCTTTATAAATGTTGTAATTGTACCAGCCTCCATCACTTCCTCTGGCAGCTATTCCCATAAACACACCACCCTCTGCATGAAAATGTTGCCCCTTAAGTCGCTTTTAAACCTTCCCCCTCTCTCCTTAAAGCTATGCCCTCTCGGCTTGGACTCCCCCACCCCAGGGAAAAGACCTTGGCTGTTTACCCATCTGTGCCCCTTACGACTTTGCAAATGTCTGACATGTCACTCGTCAAAGTCATTTTATTTTATTGTGGACCAATTTTGGCAATTTCTCCACACAGCTCCCACAGCCAAACATGAAATTAATCCTCAAGATTGTCTATATTTGTGTGTTGTTAAAGGGACAAATGTTAACCAGAGTGATAGGAAACCTTCCCTCCTCCTCAATGTATGTCCGGGGAAAATTGCGCACATGATTGCGTGGGCAGACTAGATTTATTGCTGCATCTGAAAGTCAGCATTTTTTTTTACCATGCAGCATTCTACTCAAATGCCAGTCTATGTTCTATGTTTGTCTTTTAATCCCTCAAGGATCAGAATCATTGGCAGTCCTGCCACTGCCTGATGATCTGACAACAATGACCCTAATGGTGTATTGCTGAGCACAGATGCACTTTGACAACCAGCTACACAACACAGCACAGCCTCTGCAACCTTTCTAGGTTGCTACGCAGGGAGTCCTGGTTACCTAAGAGGAAATGCAGAATGGAGGTAATTCTTTATTTACTGTTTGGAAAGCTGCTACTCGTGGAATTCCTCAGGGATTGTTGTGAGGTCATCAACAGTTTACAATCTAGATTACTAGTTTGGATTAAGGGTTGATTGGATTGGAGCTCAATTTGCTAGTAAATCAGGACAGTCATCCAATAAGATGTCAAGTGGAGGCAGAGCATCTACAACGGTGGATAGACAGGGGATGATAATGAGCAAACTTTTGGCATTGCAAATAAAACAGTACAGTGTGAGTTATGGGAAGTTTGTGTTTTGGGGAAAGGATAAAACGGCAGTAAATTATTTAACTGGAGAGAGAACGCAGAGCTTGGTGCTACAGAGGGATTTGTGTACCCTAGCACATATCTAATACTGCGGTCCCTTATTTTAGACGTCCCAGCCAGGGGCATTATCATCCCTGTTTCCAATCTGTCTCACCTGTGTGAGTGCGAGATATTTAACTGAGATCTTCACTCATTTTCGTAAAGCTCATAGAATTTCAGCCCAGTAGAATCAAGCTCAAACAACAGGCCTGTGATCAGAGATATCATTCTGGTCATCCTTCATTGCACTTTCTCAGTGTCAGGTTCATCCTTCATGAGGTAAGGAAACCAAATCTGCACACAATACTGCACACTGTTCAAGATGAGGTCTCATCAAGGACCTGGTCTGCAGTCACACAAACAGCCTTCGATCACCACCCTCTGTCTCCAGCCACTAAGACCATTTTGAATCTGACTTGACAAGTTATCCTTGATGCCATTAGATTCTACTTTCTTTATGAGTTTCCCATGTGGAGCTTTGTCAAAAGGCCTCGCTGAAAAACCACTTAAATGACAACCTTGAAAAGTATCAATCACATTTGTCAGACATGACTTCCCTTTCATGCAGTCATCCTGAGTATCCTTGATCAAACCTTGCCTCTCTAAATGCAGAACAATTTTCTCTTTTCCTTTGTGGATTTGTTGGGACGAAGGGCCTTTTGCCACGCTGTCGGGATTCTATGATTCTATGATTCCCGTGGTTTCCCTGACACTGATCTGATGCTCACTGGCCTATCGTCGCCCGGTCTATCTCTGTCATTCTTCCTGCAAAACAGAACCACATTAGCTGTTCTCCAGTCCTCCAGCACATTTCCTGTCACAATTCTGAAATAAAAAAATGTGGATCAGAGCCTTCCCTCTCTTGTGTCCTGCAGCATCCTGTGATACAAATCAGCAAGACAAGGGGTTTGTCCAATTTTTTTCATCAGCCAAAACACTCAATCCCTGCATGTATTATATATCCATCTGCCCAAGGGCTTCACATTCCATCTTCTCAAATTGTGTCCCCAAATCCTCCTTCTCCCAAGTAAAAGAAATGCAAACTTGTAACAATCTATCAACGTTCAAAAACAAAAGTTGCTGGAAAAGCTCAGCAGGTCTGGCAGCATCTGGAAAGGCAAAAAAGAAGTGAGTTAATCCTTTGGATCCGGTGACCCTTCCTCAGAACGTAGAACTTACCTGCTCCTGCTAATACCATGGGATAACACATTAAATGAAGCCCATTTATCACTAAAAGATGGAAGCCCTCCACTGAGATAATTAGAATCTATTGAGGCGAACATTAATCACAGTCACCGAATAAACAGTTTCAGTTATCCCCTTAATAATAAAATGTGAGGCTGGATGAACACAGCAGGCCAAGCAGCATCTCAGGAGCACAAAAGCTGACGTTTCGGGCCTAGACCCTTCATCAGAGAGGGGGATGGGGGGAGCGAACTGGAATAAATAGGGAGAGAGGGGGAGGCGGACCGAAGATGGAGAGTAAAGAAGATAGGTGGAGAGAGTGTAGGTGGGGAGGTAGGGAGGGGATAGGTCAGTCCAGGGAGGACGGACAGGTCAAGGAGGTGGGATGAGGTTAGTAGGTAGCGGGGGGTGCGGCTTGGGGTGGGAGGAAGGGATGGGTGAGAGGAAGAACCGGTTAGGGAGGCAGAGACAGGTTGGACTGGTTTTGGGATGCAGTGGGTGGGGGGGAAGAGCTGGGCTGGTTGTGTGGTGCAGTGGGGGGAGGGGACGAACTGGGCTGGTTGAGGGATGCAGTAGGGGAAGGGGAGATTTTGAAACTGGTGAAGTCCACATTGATACCATATGGTTGCAGGGTTCCCAGGCGGAATATGAGTTGCTGTTCCTGCAACCTTCGGGTGGCATCATTGTGGCAGTGCAGGAGGCCCATGATGGACATGTCATCAAGAGAATGGGAGGGGGAGTGGAAATGGTTTGCGACTGGGAGGTGCAGTTGTGTTTTGCGAACTGAGCGGAGGTGTTCTGCAAAGCGGTCCCCAAGCCTCCGCTTGGTTTCCCCAATGTAGAGGAAGCCGCACCGGGTACAGTGGATGCAGTATACCACATTGGTAGATGTGCAGGTGAACCTCTGCTTGATGTGGAATGTCAGCGGCTTCCTCTACATTGGGGAAACCAAGCGGAGGCTTGGGGACCGCTTTGCAGAACACCTCCGCTCAGTTCGCAAAAAACAACTGCACCTCCCAGTCGCAAACCATTTCCACTCCCCCTCCCATTCTCTTGATGACATGTCCATCATGGGCCTCCTGCACTGCCACAATGATGCCACCCGAAGGTTGCAGGAACAGCAACTCATATTCCGCCTGGCACCCCTGCAACCATATGGTATCAATGTGGACTTCACCAGTTTCAAAATCTCCCCTTCCCCTACTGCATCCCTCAACCAGCCCAGTCCGACCCCTCCCCCCACTGCACCACACAACCAGCCCAGCTCTTCCCCCCCACCAACTGCATCCCAAAACCAGTCCAACCTGTCTCTGCCTCCCTAACCGGTTCTTCCTCTCACCCATCCCTTCCTCCCACCCCAAGCCGCACCCCCCGCTACCTACTAACCTCATCCCACCTCCTTGACCTGTCCGTCCTCCCTGGACTGACCTATCCCCTCCCTACCTCCCCACCTACACTCTCTCCACCTATCTTCTTTACTCTCCATCTTCGGTCCGCCTCCCCCTCTCTCCCTATTTATTCCAGTTCCCTCCCCCCATCCCCCTCTCTGATGAAGGGTCTAGGCCCGAAACGTCAGCTTTTGTGCTCCTGAGATGCTGCTTGGCCTGCTGTGTTCATCCAGCCTCACATTTTATTATCTTGGAATCTCCAGCATCTGCAGTTCCCATTATCTCAGTTATCCCCTTATTTACTTCACTTTTCGTATCACAGTAAAAGGGAACATTTACTCAGTCCGGATGGAATGTATGATGGTTACTGAGGGATGGACCATAAATTTTGCAATCTTTTTAATCCTTCTTCCTCGTAATTGGAAGTAGTGTTAGAACACTGCATGGGTGTATCTGTTCCACCCTGTTTATAAAATGAATCAGTGACAAAATAACAGACCAGCTGCATAAAATGACTGGTGGGGAAATTTCTAGTGATCAATACCCAGGGTAACAATATTTACTGTTCATTGACTTTGTGTAATGCTGCTCCTAGATGTCAGTGCCCTGTTATCAAATCCTTTCATCACCTTGAGACATCATTCAGTGCTTTGAGACTGCTCCTCAGGAACAGGAAGAAGAAGTTCTCACCCCATGTGCCTGTTACAGGGGCCAGGAGGAGGCCATTCAGCCCTCACCAGCCGATTACCACTTGGAGATGTGGACAGCTGGAATGTCAGCACATTTTGGAAAGGGAATCATCCAAAACATAGAGAAGTATTACTGCAGATGTACGCGGTGTTACTGAGAGGGCACCTCTCATTGTGTTCCATGTGCTTCTGTAACTGAGAAGGGAGGGATTATATCAGATCGAGTTTAATGGCTGCTCATAGCCCACGGGTTGCTGCTTCATTTAATGTTTCTGGTCTGTTACAGAGGGACAGGAGGAAGCCATTCGGCGTTTAGAGTCTGTTACTCAGGAATTGGAGGAGGCCATTCAGCCTCCCGACATTGATACATTAGAATAGGAGGAGGCCATTCAGCTTCACTAGTCTGTGACACAGGAATAAGAGGAGGCCATTCAGCCTCTCGAGACTGTTACAGCACAACGAGAAGCCACTCAGCCTCTTGAGCCTGTTACACAGGAACAGAAATAGGACATTCAGCATCTTGAGCCTGTTACACAGGAACAGGAAGAGATTATAAGTCTTTTAAACCTCCCTCATATCAGATGTTAATTTGCTCTGAAATATCTGTCCCAATTTACATTCTTCAGTTCCTGCCTAATATTGTCATAATTAGCCATTCCCCAGTTTAACACCTTCACCCGATAACTACAACTATCATTATCCATCAGTACCCTTAAGCTTACTGAATTGTGATCACTGTTTCTGAGCTACTCCCCTCCTGATACATTGACCACCTGGCCAGGTTCATTCCCCAATACTAGGACCAGTACGGCCCCTTTCCTAGTTGGACTGTCTACATAATGTTTCAAGAAGCCCTCCTGAATGTTCCTTACAAAGCCTGCCCAATCCGAGCCCCAAGCACTAATTGAGTCCCAGTCAATATATGGGAAGTTAAATTCTCCCATGACAACAGCCTTGTTATTTTTAGAGCTAGCCGAAATCTGGCAATCTGTTCTTCTATCTCCTACTGGCTGTTGGGAGGCCTACAGTAAGCCCCAAACATTGTGATTGCACCCTTCCTGTTTCTGAACTTTACCCATATTGCATCGCTGTATGAGCCATCCGAGGTGTCCTCCCGCAGTACAGCTGTGATATTCCCCTTAGCAAGTAGTGCAACTGCCCCAGCCCTTTTATGTACTCCTCTATCTGCCTAAAACATCTGTATCCTGGAACATTAAACTATCAATCATGTCCCCCCACTTAACCAAGTTCTGTAATAGCAACAACAACATAGTTCTAAGTACTAATCCCAGCTCTAAGTTCTCCTGCACTACCTGTTACACTTCTTGCATTGAAATAGGTGAACTTCAGTCTATTAGATCCGCTTTGATCAGCAACCACACCCTGTCTGTTCTTTCTCCGACTCTGACTGGCCCTATTCTCTCGTTCTCTTTCAGTCCATTCACTTTACATTGATTCCCACACCACTACAAAGCTAATTTAAATTTTCCCAGGTGACACCAGCAAAATCCTAGCCAGAATATTTGAGCCCTTCCAGTTTTGATGCAACCCGTCCTTCTTGTACAGGTCCCACCTGCCATGGAAGAGATCCCAATGGCCCAGATATCTGAAACCCTCCCTGCTACACCATCTGTTTAGCCACGCATTGAGCTGTACTATCCTCCTATTTCTAGCCTCACTGGCACGTGGCACAGGGAGTAATCCCTCAACTACAACCTCGGGGGTCCTGTTTTATTCACCTTTGACCCTACTCCCTGAGCTGCTGCTGCAGGACCTTGTCAATCATCCTACTTATGCAGTTAGTGTCAATACGTATCACAATCTCTGGATGTTCACCCTTTCCCTTCAGAATACTTTCTACCCATCGCACCATGGACCCTCGCAACATTCATCATTGAGTCTGTTTTACAAGCACAGACGCGCTTATCTGATTTCTAACTATTGAGACCCCAGAACTACTGCTTTAGTGCTCTTTGTCCTTCCCTTCTTGAGAACAGAGCCAGCCGTTATGTGACCAGTCTGGCTGCTGCAGCTGTTACCCTCTGATAGGTCACCACCCCCAAAACGGTATACTTGTTGGAGAACTTTACGACAATAGGGGATTCCGGTACTGGTTGCCAGTCCTTCTATCGTACACCCATCTATCTGCCTGCACCTTGGGACACCACATCTCTAAAACTAATGTCTATGATGTTTTCTGCCACCCTCAGTGCATCAGATTGCCGCTCCAGCCTATCGACGGGGTCTGTGGGAGGTTGCAATCAGATTCGCTTCCCGCAGATGTTGTCGTGTGAGACAGTGGAAGAGCCATGGGTCTCCCGCATCTCACATGTTGGTTGTGGTTTGTGGTTGAGAGAGATCTGCAGGCTCTCACCACATTAAGTCACATTTGGTGTGTGATACCGTGCTGTATGCCAAGTTGTTCACAAATCAGCAGCCGTAATGCTTTATGTCTGGAGGAGTTAGCCATTCCCACCAATTAGGACATTAGTCTGTCTTCTGGGAGATGGAAGATGCCTCAATAAGGCTTCACACAAACGATCCACTGTCCCTCCTAACTGTCAGCAAGTAACATTAAATTAACTGTTCTGAGGAAGGGTCACCAGACCCGAAACATTAACTCTGTTTTCTCCGTCACAGATGCTGCCAGAGCTGCTGAGCTTTTCCAGCAACTTTGTTTTTGTTCTGACGTTAAAGTAACATGTGTGCACCATGAACAATGGCACCAGGAGAAACCACATGAAGCAGTCTGTCTGTGCATTCTCTGGTTCATTGGCTTGTCATGGTAGAGCATCAATTACCTCCTTCTATTTCTGTTTATGTGGCTTGAGTGTTGGAATGACCGACTCCTGGTCCCAGGGAAAAGGTTCAAGGACCTGAATGGATGACCCCGGTACATTTTTAACAGCTCGATGTGCCGACTAGGCTCCTTGTCTTCCTGTGTAATAGGCAGGAGAGAGTTTATGGCCTGTGCCTTTTACTATCCAATAGTTTTGATGGGTTGAATGGCTTTCTCTTATTCCTGCGATACCAGCTTGAGGTGCTGGAAAAACTCCTCTTCTATTAGTTTGGAAATGAGCAGTGTATAGCAATATTGTTACATGAATAATACCGACACTTCAACAGCAATAAGCTTGAATGTTGTCCATGTTTTGCTCCACGTGTACACGGAATGTTTCAGGAACTGAGGGATGACATTGTTTTCTGAACATTGTGTGATTATCAGTGAACATCTCCACTTCTGATCTTTTGTTGGGAGGGGAAGTCTTCGATGAAGCTGCTGAAGATGCTTATGTTGAGGAGGCTACACTGAGTTCTCCTGCAGAGATGTCCTGGGACAGAAAGGATTGATGCTCACCAATCACACACATCTTTTGTTGTGCTATGGATGACTCCAACCAGTGTGAAGTTTAAAACACAATCCTATTGAGTTCAATTTTGTTCGGGCTCATCGATACCATTCTCAGAGAGGGTAGTGACGTTTGGGTCTTCTCTGTTCCAGAGCATCAGATGAGCTAAATCACTGAAATATTTGGTGGCGGAGGGGATGAGTTATTAATGGATTTGACACCTCAGGGAGTTAAGGGCTACAAGCAATTGTGAATGAAAGAGGAGATGAAGACTATAGCAGATCAGCCCTGATCTTATTGAAGGGAAAGCCAGGTTTGAGGGCCTGAATAAGCAACTCCTTTTTATGGTGTTCTCTTATTTTGTTATTGGAAAGTGAACGGCTGTTACTTCCCTGGAAGTTCTGTTCAGGAATGTCGCAGTCAGGGAGACCATGGGATTTTGTGCGTGCAGTATGCCGGGAGGGGGCGGGGTGGGGTGCTGATGTACTCATGGGGAATCTGGATCTACAACATAACCAATAAATGGAGACAGGGGAAACTATGTAAAGGGAGATGAGGGGGTCTGTGTCAGACCAGCATCCACTCTTTCTCCCAAGAATATTTTCCATCTCACACTAAACCATGTGCGACAGTCTTCAGAGGCCGAACTGTCTCTGTTTCGATTCACTGGGTACCAAGAGCAAGTGGTCTCCAACTCCTCCTGAGTAACAGCTTTGTGGGGTGGAATGGAATGGAACGGACAGAGGAGCAAGATTGCGATTTTAAACACTATGTCCCTGCTCCACCAGGAACTAAGATCGTGGCCTAAGTGTTCTCAGCTGCACTTTCCTGTCTGCAATTCATTATCCTTTACTCACTTTTTCTGACAAATATCTAACTAACACAGCTTTGAATAAATGCAAAAACACAGGTCCCACAGGCTCCTGGGGAAAAGAATTCCAACTCAAACAGCCCCTTGAGAATTTCTCCTCACCCTTGTTCAGGCCGAGGCTGGACGGTCACTGCTGTCATTTCTCGTCGCGTTCCTCCATTGGTCATGACAAATTTTAAATGTAACCAGCTTGAAGAAATAGCTAATTATATGGATTTCAGACTGGGCTAATTTCAGTGTGAGGGACAACTCAGGCAGGTGTCTTAAATTTGCAAAAATACCAATACATTTTCAAAACAAAGTTACTCAATCGATGATAGAAAGATAAATGATGAACAGTTTGGTCACTGTAATATATATTAATCAATATTTAGAGATAACAAGGTGTACAGCTGGATGAACACAGCAGGCTAAGCAGCATCAAAGGAGCAGGAAGGCTGACGATTTGGGCCTAGAATCTTCATCTGAAATAGGCCTGAAACGTGAGGCTTCCTGATCCTCTGATGCTGCTTGGCCTGCTGTGTTCATCGAGCTGTAAACCTTGTTATCTCAGATTCTCCAGCATCAGAAGTTCCTATTATCTCCACACCAATATTTATATGTCTATAAATACTGAGACACTGAGAAACGTGCACACACAAAGACGCATGCATACATGGACTCACACACAGACACACATGCCTGTGACACACAGAAATAATTTAAAAATAACTGTGCGGAATATCAGTTTGAAAGAGTTCTATCCAAACAACAGCTAAACTTATGACAAAAGAAATAATGTGATTGTTCCAAATGTTATTCTGACTCTGAAGTTATTTGCTCACACAAGCCGCCAACAATGAGGTTAGTTCATGGAACAGTTGGATTTGGCTGAACTTCATTTGCTTTAGGCAGTGGAGAGATTCCAGTGAATCCTCAACAGGAATCCTCCACGAGTGGCAAAGATGGCTAGCAGGTTTTCTGCTTTCACACATTGCTGTGAGGAGGAATAAAGAAAGAGAGGTTGCAATTTATTGCTGCTTCTCCGGCAGGCTACATGTTTTCCTCCTTGGAACTAAAATATACAATAACACTATCTGACCACAAAACTGGGCCATGTGAGATCTGCTTCAACATTTTCTGGACTGCATGAGTATTCCTCGCTCTTTGTTGGAACAACTTACATTCACAATTGTCTGACAAATGTTCATCCGATAAATTCATGTCTTATTAATATCTGTGTTAAAATGGATACATTGCTTTCATAAAACTGAATCATCAGTTTCACTGTCCCATACAAGAGGAAACATCCATCAGCTACGCACCTGATATGTGCCTCTTAAGATCATACATGGTGCAATATGAGCATCTCTCATTCTGAGGGCTAACTTGTCGCAATCTTGCAGAGGTTTGTTAAATTTTGAGGGGCGTGGATACAATGAATAGCCAAGGTCATTTTCCTCTGGTCAGAATGTTCAAAACTAGAGCGCATGGATTTAATGAGAGAGGGGGAAGATAGTAAAGAGATCTGACAGGTAACTTTCACGCAGAGGGTGTTGTGTGTAAGGAATGAGCTCCCAGAGGAAATGTTGGAGATTGGCACTGTTACAATATTTAAATTCATCTCAATGGCCACATGAATAGGAAGTGTTTAGAGGGATATTGGCCTAATGCTCGAAAATGGATATACATCAGTTTGAGATGTCTGGTTAGCACGGCCGAGTTGGACCAAAGGATCTGTTCCTGAACTGTTTGACTATTTGACTCGACAAGGCTTTCATTTCAGAAATGAGTAAAGTGAAATAAATGTGATAAGTTTCTGAAGCAATTTTGCATTTTGTTTTTCGTTTAGCGAACTGCAACTGCACGGAATATGTCACGAGTGGTCTCGGTGATGCCCCGTACACATGCAGTAAAAGAATCCAACGATTATACAAATAGCTTTTGCATAAAACAGCATCATTCCATATACTTCTCTAATCACTGGCTATATGTGCAGACTAACATTATAGGATTCACGTGCCAGGGCTCACAAACCCCTCGGTACCACCATGTTCTGCAATCTCTTTCCATTTATGTACTTTACTGTTGTTTTATCCTTCCATCACAGCACAGACTTCCCCATAACGTACATTATGCTATTTCTGCTGATGGTTTGCACACTATCCTTCCCTGTGTGAGTATCCCATTGCAGACTCTCTACTGCCACGGGAGATCTCACCACTACCATGGTGGATGAGCTAACTGAGCTCCAATCCAATCAGTCCCCTGATTTGGGTTAGAAATCGTTCATTGCCTCACACTGATCCCTGAGGCAGCCCACCAAGTTACAGCATTTTAACCTGAAAATAAACATTTATCCCTGCTGGCTATTGCCTGGTAGTTACCCTGGGTTCCCCTGTTCCTGTGTAGCAGCATAGAAAGGTTGCATAGCCTTGTCCTGTGCAGTGTAATGTACTCAAAGAGCAGGATGGCTTCATTCTATTTCTGTGTAAATCATTTGAGGGGAAGGAGGGTTACAGTGACGCTGACTGGCTATTTGGCGTCTTCCTCTATTTCTGAAACAGCGTCGAGGAGTTCCGTGGGAGAACAACACGTGGGTTAGGAGAAACAGTTGGCCATTTGGCCTCTCGGGCCTGCTGCACCATTCAGAGAGCTCATTGTTGTTGTGACTGTGGCTGTGCACCCCATTCCGACCTGTTCCCAATAAACATTCATTCTATTGTTCAACAAAGGTCAATGGAACTCAGCCCTGAATGTTTTCAGGAACCCAGCCTTCCCTGCTCCTTGGGGAGAACACCACAGATCATACAATCCTAAAGATGAAGCAACATCCCTATCTCAGTCTGAAATCGGAAGGCCTTCGTTCTGAAAATGTGCTCCCCTCAAACCGATCACCACTCTTTTTTGACACAAGGACACACCAATTAGGACTAGATATAGATCATTCAGCCCCTCAAGCCTGTTCACGTTTCCAATAACTGACTTCAGTCAAATACGTTTCAAATCTAACCTCCACTGTACTCATAGGAAGGCAAGTCCAGGTATCATAAGACCATAATCGCATAAAAAATTAGAGCAGAATGAGTCCACTCGGCCTGTCAAGCCTGCTGTGCAATTTGATCATGGCTGAATTGTTTCTGAACACAATTACCTTTCCTCCTGTAACTGTCCAGTGATCTCCTTTTTCATGAAAGAAACAGATCCATCTCTGTCTTAAAGACACCACTGTGTCTGTATAATAAAATGTGAGGCTGGATGAACACAGCAGGCCAAGCAGCATCTCAGGAGCACAAAAGTTTAGACACAACAGTGAAAGAGTGGGGCGGGTTTGACTCTAATTTCAATAGATTTGCTGCAAACACAATGACCTCACTGCACAGGGATGCAGACAGAGGTACACACACTAATACACACAGCATATACACACAGAGATGTTGACACACGATCAAATACAAACACTTAAACAAACCCATAGAAACTGTGTCCGTATATATGGGTTTGTTTAAGTGTTTGTATTTGATCGTGTGTCAACATCTCTGTGTGTATATGCTGTGTGTATTAGTGTGTGTATCTCTGTCTGCATCCCTGTGCAGTGAGGTCATTGTGTTTGCAGTAAATCTATTGAAATGAGGGTCAAACCCGCCCCACTCTTTCACTGTTGTGTTCACAGTCACACAACGTCTCCCCCTGCTGGCCTCCGAACACCGCTACACAGTTGGCAGTATCCTTTGGGACGTCGTAAAACATTGAATCTCTGACATTGTCCAGCCTTTTGTTCCTTCAAATAATATCTTTGGAGGCACAAGCAATTTCGTTCGATGCCTAGCGATGTTTGTCCTCACATATTACCATCATAATCGGGTCTATTTGAGGACTTATCAATCTTTACTTACTTTTAATTTGGAAGAGTCCATTACCAAACTTTGCTAGCTATAGAGCATGGAATAAAATTCAATTCATCTCCTTACGAAATGGTTCAGCCAGAGTTGTTTGGATACAGTTGCAGTGGAACTATTCTTTAATGTGTACATGAAGAGTCACGAATAATGTCCATGTACAAATCACTTCCACATTGCAGAGAGGGCATAGACATTTCTCCACATGAGAATTTCCAACTCTTCAGGACATCAGTACAAATGCAATCCTTCCAATACCACCCTTGTATTTGTGTGTCTGTGTGTATGGCTGTGTTGATGGGCTGTCAGTTTCGATGGTGCTCTGAATGCTCTCCTCCTGCTCTCCCTCACTGACTGAATGAATTTTCACCTACTGTTGCCTTCGGTGCATAATGGTGTAGCGGCCAGCAGAGGGAAACATTGCACCACATTACACACCCGACTGACTGCAAGACCCACTGGCGGACACACAGACACAAACATGGAAATACCCGCACAACCATAGATATGGAGACACTAATACAGAAACAGTGATATACAAAGAAATACATTGACATTTATATGGACATGGCGAGTTTGGCAACATGTATTTTGTTCCCTGATGATTTTCTCAATATTTCACTCAATCTATCTGGTGTGTGTAAATGTTTCTATTGCTCTGTGGGGAATGTGTCAGTATTTCTGCATGGAGTGTGACTGTATTACAAATTGAATGCCTGTAGATACCAAACCTAGAGGAACTGTAAAGTGTGTGAAGGACAATATGGAACTCCAAGAGGACAGAGAGAAGTTAGTCAGAGATAATGGGGACTGCAGATGCTGGAGAATCCAAGATAACAAGTGTGAAGCTGGACGAACACAGCAGGCCAAGCAGCACCTCAGGAGCACAAAAGCTAACGTTTCGGGCCTAGATGAAGGGTCCAGGCCCGAAACGTCAGCTTTTTGGTCCTGAGATGCTGGTTGGCCGTCTGTGTTCATCCAGCTTCACACTTTGCGATCAGAGAGAACTTGGTATTGTGTTCAAGTAGATGGCAGATAAGAGCCAATGCAGAACAGTGTGAGGTGATGCACTTGGTAGAAAAAACATTGAGAGACAGTATAAAATAGGCTGTACCGTTATATAGGGGGTGCAGGAGCAGAGGGTCCTTGATGTATATGAGTACAGATTAGTGAAAAGTTCAGGACAAGTCACCTTGAAGAAGGTAGCAGAGTGTTGACGCTAATTGGCTGATGTGTGCTGATCTGCATCAGTGCAGTCGGTGCTTCCAGAAGGTGGTTTTTCTGTACCACAGTCACAATAACAGCAACATCACCATTGCTGCTGGAGGTGACTGAAGATGCTGTGGATGAGATGACCTTGTGATATTATTTCTAGTCTATTAATCGAAGGACCCAGGTAATGACCCACACCCTGATTCAAATCCTGCCATGGCAGATTGATGAAATTGATTTCATTGAAATACCTGGAATGATGAAACTATTAAGTCATCATTGATCGTTGGGAAAACCCATCTGGCACATTAATGGCCTTCAGGGAAGGAAATCTGCTACTCTCACCTGATCTAGCCAACATATGACACAAGACCAACAGCAATGTGGTTACCCTCAACTGCCTTTTGGAATGGCCAAACCAGCCGCTCAGTTATATCAATCACCACAAAGTTCCAAAGAAACGACACTTCTGCAAGCAATGTGCAGAACGTGGAAGAAAGTGATTCAAAAAAGCAGCTCACAAATACCATCTCAAGGGCAACAAGGGAAGAGAAATAAATGTTGGCCCATCCAGTCACGCCCACAGCCCTTTAATGAATAAATGAAGATGGCCACAATCAAGGAGGATAGACTGAGGGAACATAACATATTTCAGAGAGGGAGTTAGATGTCGATCTATATGGGCATGATATTCAGGAATATGGGAAAAGGTGAAAAATAAAAGCAATTAATTTCACATGTTATTTCCATCCCAGCTGATCATCAACAATCCCTCTCTTTGCTTTCTTTTTCCTTCTGGCTCTCTGTTTCTCCATTTATTCAACTCAATCCTTCTCCCTTTCAAAACAAACATCCCTGTCACCAGCATAAATCACAATAGTTACCAGCTGATTTCAGTTCAGATGTCTGTTCAGTGAAATTGAAATGCTAACTCTGTTTAAATTTCTTCAGAGCATGACAAACCTGCTCACTTTACTCAGTACATTGTTTCTGTTTGTTTCAGATCTCTGATACTTCCTTTCTTCGATTTAACAGTTTTTTAAAAATTTCATGGGAGGTTGAAATCACTGGTTAGAGCAGCATTTGTTAACCATCATTAAAATACCTTTCACTGTGACCATTCAACAAGGCAGTTGTTAAGGGTTTGAATTAACACTCAACCCAGAACAAGAAAAAAACTTTAAGATAATCAAATGTGAGGCTGGATGAACACAGCAGGCCCAGCAGCATCTCAGGAGCTCAAAAGCTGATGTTTCGGGCCTAGACCCTTCATCAGAGAGGGGGGTGGGGTGAGGGTTCTGGAATAAATAGGGAGAGGGGGGAGGCGGACCGAAGATGGAGAGAAAAGAAGATAGGTGGGGAGGAGAGTATAGGTGGGGAGGTAGGGAGGGGAGAGGTCAGTACAGGGAAGACGGACTGGTCAAGGAGGTGGGATGAGGTTAGTAGGTAGGAGATGGAGGTGCGGCTTGGGGTGGGAGGAAGGGATGGGTGAGAGGAAGAACAGGTTAGGGAGGCAGAGACAGGTTGGACTGGTTTTGGGATGCAGTGGGTGGAGGGGAAGAGCTGGGCTGGTTGTGTTATGCAGTGGGGGGAGGGGACAAACTGGGCTGGTTTTGGGATGCGTTGGGGCAAGGGGAGTTTTTGAAGCTGGTGAAGTCCACATTGATACCATTTGGCTACAGGGTTCCCAAGCGGAATATGAGTTGCTGTTCCTGCAACCTTCGGGTGGCATCATTGTGGCACTGCAGGAGGCCCATGATGGACATGTCATCTAAAGAATGGGAGGGGGAGTTGAAATGGTTTGCGACTGGGAGGTGCAGTTGCTTATTGCAAACTGAGCGGAGGTATTGTGCAAAGCGGTCCCCAAGCCTCCGCTTGGTTTCCCAAAGTAAGGGAAGCCACACCGTGTACAGTGGATGCAGTATACCACATTGGCAGATGTGCAGGTGAACCTCTGCTTAATGTGGAAAGTCATCTTGGGGCCTGGGATAGAGGTGAGGGAGGAGGTGTGGGGGAAAGTGCAGCATTTCCTGCGGTTGCAGGGGAAGGTGCCGCGTGTGGTGGGGTTGGAGAGCAGTGTGGAGCGAACAAGGGAGTCACGGAGAGAGTGGTCTTTCCGGAAAGCAGACAGGGGTGGGTATGGAAAAATGTCTTGGGTGGTGGGGTCGGATTGTAGATGGCGGAAGTGTCGGAGGATGATGCATTGTGTCCGGAGGTTGATAGGGAGGTGTGTGAGAATGAGGGAGATCCTCTTTGGGCGGTTGTGGCGGTGGCGGGGTGTGAGGGTTGTGTTGCAGGAAATGCGGGAGACGTGGTCAAGGGCATTCTCGACCACTGTGGGGGGAAAGTTGCGGTCCTTGAAGAACTTGGACATCTGGGATGTGCGGGAGTGGAATGCCTCATTGTGGGAGCAGATGCGGCGGAGGCGGAAGAATTGGGAATAGGGGATGGAATTTTTGCAGGAGGGTGGGTAGGAGGAGGTGTATTCTAGGTAGCTGTGGGAGTTGGTGGGCTTGAAATGGACATCAGTTACAAGTTGGTTGCCTGAGATGGAGACTGAGAGATCCAGGAAGGTGAGGGATGTGATGGAGATGGCCCAGGTGAACTGAAGGTTGGGGTGGAAGGTGTTGGTGAAGTGGATGAACTGTTTGAGCTCCTCTGGGGAGCAAGAGGCGGCGCCGATACTGTCATCAATGTAACGGAGGAAGACGTGTGGTAAGGGGCCAGTGTAGGTGCGGAAGAGGGACTGTTCCACGTAACCTACAAAGAGGCAGGCATAGCTGGGGCCCGTGCGGGTGCCCATGGCCACCCCATTAAAAACTTTTGATTCTTTACCGGAGGAGATCAGTAAAATGTGATTTTTTTTTCAACAAAACGCTGCTGGTGTTATGGTTGCTATTTGTGAAATTCACTTTGGTTGCAATTCTTATCATTAGAATTTAAGTTCGTCCACCAACTGTGCTGTGATCTGAAACAGCATGTTGAGTGTAATAACCAGTGTTGCAGAATTACTTGCCGACTGACTTAACTACTGCAACATGGAGTCCCTATCGCTAGTTACTTTGAAAACAAGAACAAGGGTGTGATCAAATTACTTATAACTTGGAAGACTGGCCAGAAGAGAGCCGGAAACGTAAAGTCTGAATTTTACCATGGCATAGGTAATGATTTATCCAGCCACAGCACAGAGGCAGATGGGAAAATTGGGGATATTATGGAGCTGGTTGGACCAGTTTGGTGGCAGAGACAATATTGAGACATAAATCAAAAAAGGCCCTCAATGTAGTGAACAAGTCTTATTCTCAGGTGCTTGTGAAGAATGAGTCTGAAATTCACAGAAAATGAAGAGAGGTTTCAATTAAAACTGAAGGTAATTGTTTCCATCTTTTCCAAATATAGATAAGAGAAACAGCAATAAAGTTGTATATGCCTTATGAAAGTAATGCCTGGACAGAGATAGAGAAACTTACCAGGAACACCAACAATAGCGAGAATGGGATAGTAAACGGTCTGAATAATCAACAGTACACCTAGTATCTGATCTGGTAATGTCGACCAATACTCGGTAAGGTAGAGAAGACCAACCGATAAACTCCTGTCCATTGTTGTAACATTCCAGTCTATTGTTGTCAGATTCTGATCCATAGTTGTAACATTCCAGCCTATTGTTCTCAGATTCTGATCCATTGCTGTAACATTCCAGTCTATTGTTCTCAGCTTCTGAACCATTGTTGTTACATTCCAGTCTATTGTTCTCAGATTCTGATCAATTGCTGTAACATTCCAGACTATTGTTCTCAGATTCTGATCGATTGTTGTAACATTCCCGTCTGTTGTTCTCAGATTCTGATCTCTCCTCCCTCTCTCTCTGCAGCTGCAGATCCCTGTCAGTTCTGTAGCTGATGCCCCTGCTCACACTCTGGGATAAGACATTGAACGTCACCCTTTTGTAATAGGAGAGGGAAAGCATCCTGCAAAACAATTAAAATCCATAGAGACTGACATCAATCAGTCACTGAACAAACAGGTCCAGTTAACCCCTTTCAATACACCTTCAGTGAACCTTCACAATTAAAACTGGTCTGGATTGCATGTTAACCTCGTTGGCTCTAGGTCTTATATACCATTGCTAATTAGATTAGCTTCGATTAGGTTCCCTCAAGTGTGGAAACAGGGCCTTCGGCCCAATAAGTCCACACCAGCCCTTGAAGAATCCCACCCAGAACCATCCCCCTATAACCCACACACCCCTGAACACTAAAGGAAATTTATCATGGCCAATCCACCTAATCTGCACATCTTTGGACTGTGGGAGGAAACCGCAGCACATGATGGAAACTCACGCAGACACGGGGAGAATGTGCAAACTCCACACAGATAGTCGCCAAAGGCTGGAATCGAACCTGGGCCAGTGGCACTGTGAGGCTGCAGTGCTAACCACTGAGCCACCGCATCGCCCCCAATTGCTCCAACAATGCCTGTGGTGAGGGAGAATGATGAATGTTTTCATTTTGCAGACTAAGTTGTTCTGTCTTGTTGTCATGTGCAATGCTGTAACCCCCTGCATCAACACCTCCCCCGCAAAAAAGCATAATCAAAATGTTATTACTTTGCCGATTACTCCTACAGAACCAGCGAACAAAAAAAAAATCACTGGTAGAGTTGGGCTGACCTTGTAGAGGAAGTGTGGATTTCACACTGCTGTAATAAAACAACATTGTATCATCAAAATGCAAAGTTCTTAATTGTTGTTTACGTGCTTTAAAGCAGTAACATTCACATTGTTTGATTCAATTGACCAAAACTAAAATCAAGTGTGGCATGTACAATGATGTTGTTCATAAAAGTCAATGGACTAATGAGTCAGGATCAGAATGAATGTGACATTGGTTCGGAGACAGAGGGGAACTGGGGCATTGGCTGTAGAGACTGGAGAGGAGGACAATGATCCCAATGTCACCAGTATTTCATTCACACTTATTCTGATAAACGGAATGAAATGTAATGTAGAGCAAGGAAATAGGTTATGTTTGGGAGATGGAATGCCAAACAACAATGTGAACACACCATGATAATTTTAAATGTGATGTAGGAAAATAAGTATTATGTATACACTGTTTAATCATGGAGTATGCAGAATGATAAAGTTGTTCATGTATGCACAGGATATTCAGAATTAACAGCAGACGAAGATTTCAAAATGTTAGGTGTATCGGGAGATTCCAGGATAATAATAGTAGGGATATCGTTCACCCGCAGCTGGTGCAGAGGTGATGGGCTGCGTGACCACCACCTTTGCTGGAATTATTCTGAGATTTGTATGAAAAGTTTTCAGAGCCTGAGTGGAAACGCTTTCAGTAAAGGACACAGGTTGTGCTGTCATGAGTAATCTATTTCTGTTGTCTCATGAAGTGCAGCTGCCTCGAAAATTTATTTTCAATCAAAATTGATTTCCTGAAATTAATGCATTTCAGAGGATATTCACAGAATTTTTTTTGGAACATAAAGAAGAAACGGATTCTGGTGTAATACAAGTGTAATCGACACAATAGCTCTAACGGAAACAGGAATGGAAGATATTGTACAAATATAACCAAGTTAAGCTTCTGGGCCGATCAAGAAAAGCAAAATGCTGGAGATTACGGAAATCTGAAATAGAAACAGAAATTCGTGGAGAAATGCAATAGATGTGGCAACATCTGGAGACAGATTTTGAATTCACATATATAGTCTGTTATGAACCTGTTCCGAGAAAAGTCATATTGCAGATGCTGCTAGACCTGATAATTTTTATTCCAGCATTTCATTTTTTTTTCTTTTGGACTGCCACAATTGGACTGTCTGACCTGAACCAGAGCAGTGAAGCTGCCATTAGATTTGACCCTCAAGTATTTATGAATGGTCATGAAATGGGGCATTGCAAAGTTTCTTTAATAAAGATCCCTAATATTTATGGTGTGTTACATTGAGATAAATGGCCATGAAAGGTCTGAACTCAGTGGCACTGACATCGCACAATCAGTCCTCTCATTGGAAACGATGGGGATCCTTACCTCAATGTCATGCCATGCTTCTGATGTCACTGAGGTTACACTCATGTATTAAGGTCTTACCTTTCTGGGACTTTAGACTAAACTTTGAAAGCATAAAGTATCTTGATATTTCTAATAGGACACACTCATCCATGAGTTTTAACGGGACTAGCAAAGGCTGAGTTTATTTGTCATTACCAATAGCTCTGGAGAAAGTAATATAAAGCTGCCTTCGTGAAACTCTTGGAATTTAAGTGGTGCAGAATTATACACAGAGCTGCTTATAAGGGAATCCAAGATTTTTTTGTTCAATATCTCATAGTCAAGGAACAGAAATTCAATGCCTATCCAGTATGATAAGTGACTTGAATGACTGCTTTCAGAGATTGATTTTCCCATTGTTCAGTCGAGGACATTACCAGTGCAGGTTTCTCCCCAGTTTGCATTGATCACATTTTTGTTCAGGGTCCTCGATGCCACAATGAGTGAAGTAAGATGGGTGGCATGGTAAGTTACTCAAATCTCACCTCAAATGATGTTGGAACATCAGCTGAAACAATAAAGAGGGAAAGTACGGAACTCCGTGCTCACTGCCCTCACAATATTCCAAGGAAATTCTCGATATGGACTTCCGATTCTGTCAGGAGATGTTTTTCCTATTTGTGATGAGGCTAGTTGGTGTCTGGAATGCACTGCTTAGGAGGGTGGTTGAGGCAGGTAACATGCCAAACTATAAAAAGCATTTGGAGCAGCACCTGGTGGCGCAGCCTCAATGGGCCTTTTCTCAATTGTCTGATTCTATGTGGTAGTAAGCAAGAAAGGTCTGATATATTCCGAAGTACGAGTCCTTGTTTGTCTGTGCCATCAACTGCGCTCAGAAAGTTTTTCAAAACCACATGACTCATAGATTATCAGCACTTACTCAGTCTAGGACAGCCCAGCTATCTGTGAAAACATCCAGGATTTTTCAAATAGTCAGTGCCAGTTTATTCCAGCTGTTTATCACCATTATTTTAATGAAACCAATAAAATGAATATAGCTTTCCCTTCATTGTAATAAAGTATTTTCGCTGTTATGGCACCATTCCTCAAAAGAAGTATCATGAGTTGTAAGAGCGTGGAATGATTTGCCAGCAGCAGTTGTGGAAGGTAGGTCATTGGGGTCATTTAAGAGACTGCTGGACATGCATATGGTCACAGAAATTTGAGGGTGCATACATGAGGATCAATGGTCGGCACAACATCGTGGGCTGAAGAGCCTGTTCTGTGCTGTACTGTTCTATGTTCTATGTTCTATGTTCTAACTCTTTCTTCCCATGTGCACATTTTGAGAATGTATTTGATATCCTGCCAGTTTTGAATCCTCACTTCCCTCCAGTGCTGTTTCCATCATCTGCTTCCTTGTTCACATCACTCGAATGTGCATTTCCAAAGAGAATGTTTCTGTTTGAGCCAAGACTGTAATGCTTGTAAACGAACAGAGCATATTGACAGTGGGTGAAAACATCAGCATCCCAGCTGTACTGAAACCGATTCCTCAGCACTGTTTCACAGTCCTCAGTTATTGCAGTCATCTATGTTGTTATTTCAAATGAAGTGGGCACCATTCAGGTTTAGCTGATGAATTGCAAACAAGAATAGTCCTTCAATGTTGCTGGGCAGGAATGATCTCCAACAAGAGGCAGTGCAAAAGCAGCAAACCACCCACCTTGATATTCAATGAGATAATCAACTTCCAGTGACAAATATCCTGCATGTAACTATTCATCAGAAATTCATCAAATCATTGAGTCATAAAGTTGTGAAGAATGGGAAAAGATCCTTCTGTTCACCTCATCCATGCCAACTACATATCCTAAATAAATCTTGCCCCATTTACAGCATTTGGCCCATATCTTTCTAAACCCTTCCTAATGATACACCCATCCTTTCATACGTTGTAATTGTACCAAACTCTAGCACTTCCCCTTGCAGCTCATTCCACACACACACCTACCTCTGTGTGAAACATTTACCCCTGAGGTCCTGTCTAAATCTTTTCCAGCTCACTGTAAACCCACACCCTCTAACTTTGACTCCCCCACACTGGTGAAAACACCTTGTCTCGATACCCTATCCACTCCCCTCCTATTTTTATAAACCTCTGGTTGAGGTCACCCCTCAGTCTCCAAAACTTCAGGCAAAAGCCTATTCAGTTTCTCCCGACAGCTCAAACCTTCCAACTCTAGCAGCATTCTTGTAATTCTTTTCTGAACCTTTTCAATAGCAGGGAGCTGAGAATTGCATGCAATATTGCAAAAGTGGCCTAACCAGTGTACAGCCACAACAGGGTCTCTCAAATACGATACACAATGCACCGGCCAATAAAAACAACTGTACCAAACACTTTTTTCACTGTCCGATCTATCTCTGACTCCGCTTTTAAGGAACTATGCGCCTGCACGCCAGGAATCATTGTTCAGCAATAATCCCCAGGACCTTACCATTTAGAGTATACATCCTGCCCTAATTTGGTTTCCAAAATGCAGCACCCCACATTTATTCAAATTAAACTCTATCTACCAGTCCTTGGCTGATTGGCCCATCTGATCAAGATCCCATTGTACTCTGAAGTAGTGTCCACTGCATTTCCAATTTGATGAACTTCTAGCTGGAAGTTTTCAAGGTCAATTAATGCCGGTCTAGCTACAGTATAATCACAAATGAATTTTAAAAAAGGTCTGATTTTCTATTGATCTATTAAGCTAATCACTGCCTTTGATATTGTGGGATATATTTTCAAAACTCCGTTCATGCATAAATTGAAAGAACAAGCCAAATCACAGCTCAGGTCACAGATAATTCACGATAACGCAGCATTTAAGAAGCAGCCGGAGGAGCCCTCAAAATGCCGGGGGTTAGTTGCAGTAGACTTCAAGGTAAGTGTAATTAATGTAGTTTTAATTTTTGACTGGAATAGACATAGAATAGAGAACATAGAACAGAGCACAATACAGCGTAGAAAAGGCACTTTGGCCCTTGATGTTGTGCCAGCCTGTGAACTAATCTAAGCCCACTCCCCCCAGACTATCCCATCATCATCCCTATGCTTATCCAAGGACTGTTTAAATGCCCTCAATGTGGATGAGTTTACTACATTGGCAGGCGGGGCGTTTCATGTCCTTACCACTCTCTGAGTAAAGAACCTGCCTCTGACATCTGTAATAAACCTATCACCCCTAAATTTGTAAATATGCCCCCTCGTACAAACTGACATCATCATCCTCAGAAAACGGCTCTCACTGTCCACCCTATCTAATCCTCTGATCGTCTTGAATATCTGTATTAAATCCCCTGTTAGCCTTCTTCTCTGTAGTGAGAACAGGCCCAAGTCCCTCAGAATTTCTTCATAAGGCCTTCCCTCCAGACCAGGCAACATTCTGGTAAATCTCCTCTACACCTTTTCCAATGCTTCCACATCCTTCCTGTAATGGGGTGACCAGAACTGCACGCAATATTTCAAGTGAGGCCGCACTAGCATTTTGTACGTTTGCAGGATAATATCACGGCTCCAGAATTCAACCCCTCTAGCAATAACACCTAACACACCGTAAGCCTTCTTAAAAGCACTATCAAATTGGGTGACAACTTTCAGGAATCTATGTACATGGACACCAAGATCCCCCTGCACATCCACACTACCGAGAATCTTTCCATTGACCCAGTATTCTGCCTTCCTATTATTCTTCCCAAAGTGAATCACCTCACATTTATCTGCATTGAACTCCATTTTCCACCTTTCAGCCCAATTCTGCAGTTTATCCAAGTCTCCCTTGTTAATCTGGAGCTCCTGTTTTCGTGCTGAATGACTCACTGGCCTTAATGTTTGAAAACAGAAAATGCAGTCTTACAATTTTCACAGATTGTGAGCATCAAGTGGTGAGGATTACAATCTCCAAGACCACACAGCATCCTGGCTTGAATCTATATCATTGTCCATTCACTGACACTTCTTCAGAATCCTGAATGTCTCCATGAAACATATTTGTTAGTGTCCCTGGGTTTCACCATCATATTCTGAATGGAAATTAGACAGGGTCAATAAATGCTGGTCTTGCCAACAAAACTCATCTCACCAGAACAAATAAAACTAATCTGTACTATTGAATGCATATATTCAGCCCAATCTGATTACTAAAGCAGTTTTAATGAGATTTTAACTTTGTTCTATGTCTCTGATCTTTCTGAAAAACCATGAAACTTTCCTGAGTATTTTCATAGTATCGTTTAAAAATCGTATTTGGAAATTGTACCCATCATTCTGAAAGAAAGAGCCTTCATGGCCATGTGTAATCTCTCCCTATTTTCCAGTATCTGAAGACAATAGAAATATAGAAACTTGGATCAGGAGTAAGTGATTAGAAAAGTCAAACCAAATCCGTCATGTGATGAGCTCTTGAATGATCTGGTTGTGGCCACAAATAAACATTCCTCTCCACCCCTTATAACATCAATGTGCTATTCTCAGTTAAGAATCTGTCTGCCTCTCCCTTAAGAATATTCAATGATTTATCCTCCATCCATCTCTGGAAAGACTTCCATAAACACACAATCCTTTGAAAGAGTAAAGAAAATAAGCCACCATTGTCTAACTGAGATATTCTCCAGTTTACAGTCCATCCATCGGTGGTAATCGCTTGCACAAATAGAAACATTGTTTCAGCATTCAACTTGAAAAGACTGCTCGGAATATTTTGGGTTTAAACAAGATCATGTGCCACTTGTCTAAAGACCAATAAATCCAGGGCCAGTCTGGTCATGACTTCCTCTGAGGGTAAATACTTCTCACAGGAATCAGTTCAATCAATCGTCTCTGTACGGCTTCTGATTCCATCATACCCACAGCTCTCTCAAAGCAGTCTCACCATTACTCTGGAAAACTGTCCAAAAACTCCCCTATTTCTGAATGCATTCCGTTTTGGAATGTTTCAGCATTTGCATTGCCTCCCGAAAACCGGATGTACATGCAAAGTTTTATTTTGCAGCACAGGTTCCTGGCTCCTCTCTACCTCAGTTTTGAAATATCTCATTTGAAATAATACACAAATTTTCCTTGCAAACCTTCAAAGTGTTCAAACACAGACACATTTTCCCTACTGTGCTTCAGACACCAATATTTTTTGTTCACTTGACACATCTACACCTCTTTTTAGGCTCATGCCTGCTTCGTATTTCCCCTTTCTAATCTTTTCAATGTTTATATTCGTCCATGATGCAGTCAGAATATTTTGCTAAGTATATAAATTGTAGCTGCTTTTTAGGAGAGGCAAAGGTCTAGTGGTATTATCATTGGGCTGCTAGTGCACAGAACCGGGTAATGTTCTGGAGACCTGTGTCAGAATCCCACTATGGGAGATTGTTGAATCTGAATACAACAAATATCTGGAACTAAGAGTCTAATGATGACCACAAATCCATTACCGATTGCTGGGGGAAAAAAACCCACTTCCTCACTAATGCCTTTTCGGGTAAAAAACTGCCATTCTTATTTGTTCTGGCCTACATGTGACTCCAGACCGACAGCAATGTTTTTGACTCTTAACTGCCCTCTGGGCAATTAGGAATGGGCAATAAAGCATGGCCTGGCAAGTGACACTGTCATCCTTTGAATGAACAAAGAAAACAAAATTCCTTTGGAATTGACAAAATCATACCTTTACTCCACAGACAAACTGTCAATTTGTGACAATGCTAACATGCTGTGCAGTTCCATCACCCAATTCCCCGTCTGCAGTGCAGAAAATAAATTTGAAATCTCAAAACAATGGTCAGCTCTCTTTATTTCTGAATTGGTCATTTGCCTTTTTGTTATAAAATTGGCATATTAATTAAGGACTTTCTGTCTGACTGTGACATTTTGACTTCGTTTACTCAAGGTAATTAAACATCAGGAATTAGGGACGAGAATAGGCCGCCTGGTTCACAGACCTGTTCTGGCAATCAACAAGTCCTGATTGTGGTCATTTATCCACATTCCTGTCTTGTTCAACACATACCAAGCCAGCTTGCATCTCCATTAACTGCACCCCTCGACTACCACCATCCGAACCATCACTGAAGTCTAAAAACCAAAGAACTTCAGATGGAACAACATTGGAACATAGGGATTAACAGCGGAAGTAGGCAATTAAACCCTTGGAGTCCACAATGACACTTAATGTGATCATATCTTATCTTCTCCCGTCTCAACTCAACGTTCCTGCCTGCTCCCCACAACCCTTTATCCCGCTTTTCATTAGAAACGCGTTTATTTATTTATTGATACTGTTGATTGACTTCGCCTCCACTGCACTCTGGGGCAGTACGTTCTGCAGATTCACAACACTCTGCAAGAAGTAATTTTTCCTCATGTTAATTTTGAATCTGCCTCTTCTCATTCTATCTCTCTGATGACTTCTTCAAGTTGGTCCCATAAGAGGACATGTTGCCACCCTCCACCTTATCAACATCCTTCAGCATTTCATATGCCTTAATCAGATCGTCCATTATTCTTTTGAACTCCAGTGAGTGTAAGCCAAAGCTATTCAACCTCTCCTCATATAATAACCCTTTCATCCCTGAAATCAAACCGCTAAACCTGCTCTGAACAGACTCCAGTGTCAACCACATCCTTCTCAAGTAAGGGAACCAAAACAGGACACAAAGCTCCAGGCGTGGCCTCACCAGAGCCCAATTGTAACAACCATTCATTACTTTTATAATGCAGTTCTTTTGCAATAAAGGCAAGGGATTCATTTGCCTTTCTTATTGTATACTGCACCTGCATACCTACTTTGACATTCATAGACAGACACACCTAAATTCTTCATCATTGACACACTTTGAATCTGCTTCCACTTAACGAAGAACTTACTCTTTATTTTTTTCTGTCCGAAATAGAGCACCTTGCACTTATCCACATTAAACTCCATCTGCCAAAGTCTGGCCCATTTGCCTACCCTATCAATATTCATTTGTAACAAAAACAAAGTTGCTGGAAGAGCTCAGCAGGTCTGGCAGCATCTATGGTGGAGAAAACAGAGTTAACGTTTCATGTCTGGTGACCCCTCCTCCAAACTGTGCAGAGGAAGGGCCACCGGACCTGAAACGTTAACTCTGTTTTCTCCTCCACAGATGCTGCCAGACCTGCTGAGCTTTTCCAGCAACATTGCTTTTGCTCCTGATTTACAGCATCCACAGTTATTTTGTTTTTTCTATTTAATATTCATCGGTAAACGCTTCATCTCTCCATCACAGCCTGCATTACCACCTGTTTTAATATCATTCATGAATTTTGCTGTATCATATTCTGTTTCTGTTTCCCGATCATTTGAATAAATTGTTCATTGCTAAGTCTGAGAACTGAAAATTGCAGCACCTCACTAGTTTCAGTTCACCATGCAGAGAATATCCCATTTATCCTGGTGCTAGGATTTTTTTCAGCCAGCCAATCCTCCATCCAAGTCATTACTCAACTCTTAACTATATAGGATCTAATTTTCGGGATCGGTCTTTTATGCAACACCCTCTTAAATGTATTCTGGAAGCCTAAATATACCACATTCACTAGATGTCCAATATTCAGCTTTCTAATTGCATCCTCAAAGAACTCCAGCAGATTTGACAAAAATGAACTACCCTTCATGAAACTGTGCTGACAGTGGTGAATTAATCATTGTTCTTTTTTCCCAAGTGTTCAGTTATCTCCTCCTTTAGGATTGTCTTCAGCAACTGCCCCACTTCAGAGGAAAAGCATGCTGCTGTGTACAGTCCCATATTTTGTCTATCTCTTTTATTGAATGAGGGTGTCAGATTAGAAGGTTTCCAATCCACTGGTACCTTTCCAGAATCCAAGGAATTTTCAAATACCATAATGCATCCAAAATCTCTGCTGCCACCCCCACTAACACCCTACAATGCAGGCCATCAGGTCTCAGGGATTTATCTGACTTTAATCCAACAGATTACTTGATACCTTCTCCCCGGTCACAGTAATACAATAACGATGCTCTGCAGTTTCTGCAGTTTTTTTAGTGGAAAAGAATATTACCTTCCACTCTGAAAACAAAGTGTTGATTAATGCCAATTCTGAATTTCATGGTGTTACGTGGCAAATTTCATCCTCTAAGGAGTCAACATTTACGTTCACTGTTATGTTCCTGTCTCATATAGTTGTAGAAGCGTTTAGTGGAAGTGTTCACACTCTCAGCTTGTTTCCTTTTGCCATTCATCTCAGGTCTTTTTATGTTGTTTTTATTAACCCCTTAGTGATATTTACATTTTTCTATATCATTCCTTCACTGGATGTGAGCTTCACTGGCTGGGGCAGCATTTATTACCCATCCCTAATTGCCCAGAGGGCAGTTAAAGGTCAGCCATATTGCTGTGAGTCGAGAACCACATTTAGGCCACACCAGCTAAAGAAGGCAGTTTCCTTCCCTCAATGATATCAGCGAAACAGATGGGGTTTTCCTGACAATTGATTCATGTTCATAATCAGTCTCGTTATTCTAGATTTTAATTCAAGTTCCACCTCTGCCACTGCAGGATTTGAACCCAGGTCCCCAGACCATTATCTGGGTTCTTTCAGTTAACAGTCCAGTGATAATACCACAAGGTCAGTGCCTCCACCAGTCCCCCAGAGAGCGAAAAACTTCTGCAGTATGATATGTTCTAGTTTTTGTCTTCATGTTATCATTGACTACCTTGTCATGTTTGACAATTCACCTTGAAACAATTCCAGTTTCTTTCAGCGATGTCCTTTAATTGAGAGGTATTTAGCATCTCCCTGAGTATTTTCCCCTATTCTTCAACTGTCCTGCCCTTTAATGTTATTACCCAATCCACTTGTCTGAACTCCTCCCTCAGGCCTTCATTATCATCTTTTCCCAACACCAAAACTCTCGTATGTGACTCTGTCCTCAGTCTTTCAATCTCAGATTGAAACTCTCACAGGTTGTGGTCACTCTTCCAAAAGGATCCTTAATGACAAGACTATTTATTATTCCTTTCTCGTCACATAACACCCAATCTAAAGTAGCCAGTCCCGTGGTTGGCTCCATGACATGTTGCTATAGGAAACAATGCCTGATACACTCTATGAATTGTTCTTCGAGGCAGCCCTTGCCAAATTGATTAATCCAGTCAGTATGTATGTTCAAACTGCCAATAATTACTGTGTCGTTCCCTCAAGCCCTCATTATTTGTAGGTTTATACTATGCCTTATACTTAGGAAGCACTGTGGGGTGGGGCTGAAAATTAGTCCGATGGAGAGGTTTCTTCCCTTACTTTCCACCCAGACTGGTTTATCATTTTGATCCCTCATGCTGATAGCATTTCCTAACACAGTCTTGATATCATCCTTAAATGAAAGGGCAATTCTACCTTCTGCTCCTTTCTGTCTATCTTTTTGGAATAATGAGTACCCATGGGCATTTTAACTCCCCAACCCTGATCTACCGGTAACCATGTTTCAAGTCCCCACTAGGTCAGGCCTATTTATCTCTCGTTGTCTTGACAGCTTGTCAATTTATTCCAAATGCTGCGTGTATTATGTACAAGGCGATGAAAGCAAATGTGCCAAATGACTTTCTAACCACACTGTCTATACACGATGCAAAACTCAAAGAATTATGTACCTGTACAACTGGGTCCCTCTGTTCTACACCACTACCCAAGGCCCTAAAATTAATTGTATAATCTCTACCCTTGTTTGTTGTACCAAAATGCAATATCTCACATGTATCCAAATTGAATTCCATCTACCGTTTTTCAGCCCATTGACTCATTTGATCAATATCCTTTTGTAATCGTTAAAAAAATCTTCTTCAATGTCTATTATGCCACCAATTCTGGTGTAGTCCACAAAATAACATGCCATCAATATTCTGATCCAAATCATTTATATAAATGACTGACAAAAACGGGCGCAGAGCCGATCCCTATGGAACAGCCCCGGCGACAGGCCTCCAGTCCAAACAATTTCTTTTTGAACGTTTAACAAATGCTTCACTCTTCAAACATTTAACATGATGGCAGTACCAGTCATGGTTGGAATATTATAATCACCTACAATTACAATCTTATTATTCTTACATATAACTGACATCTCTCTGCATATTTGCTCCTCTGTTTCCCTCTTATTAATCGGGATGTGTTTCGTACAATCCCAGCAAGGAGATCACTCCTTTCTTCTTATTTCTAATTTCAACCCATATTTTCACTGGATAATATTTTAGAAATATTTTCTCTAGTTACAACAGTGATGTTTTTCTTAATCAAAAATGTCTCTTGTCCTCCTCTTTTGCCTCCCTTTCTCTCCTTCCCATATCCCCTGCATATTAACAGACTCCATCGAATATAGACCGAGTCCTCACGGCTATTTTTATGACAAGCCTTTCATCCTGGGATCATTCTTGTAAACCTGCTCTAGACTTCCTCCAATGTCAGCACATCCTTCCTTAGAGAATTCTTGGGGTAACTGGTGAACTAAAACTGCATTGCCAGGCCATACAAATACCATGGCTACAATAAAAAAATTTAAGGCAAGGCAGTCTACTCTGGGTAACTCACTTTCTGTCCAGGTTTGGGCTGAAAATTGGTAAGTAACATTTGTGCTGTGAAATGATCACCTCGAAAAGGGGCAGCATGGTGGCTCAGTGGTTAGCACTGCAGCCTCACAGCACCAGGGACCCGGGTTCGATTCCCGCCTCGGGCAACTGTCTGTGTGGAGTTTACACATTCTCCCCGTGTCTGCGTGGGTTTCCTCCAGGTCCTCCGGTTTCCTCCAACAGTCCAAAGATGTGCAGGTTAGGTGGATCGGCCATGCTAAATTGCCTGTAGTGTTCAGGGGTGTGTAGGTTATAGGGGAATGGGTCTGGGTGGGATGCTCCAAGGGGCGGTGTGGACGTGTTGGGCCGAAGGGCCTGTTTCCACACTGTAGGGAATCTGATCTAAATTGTAATACCCGAGGTCTGTTGGAACATTGTAAAGGGCCCACAACTGCTCACAATATTCCAAATGCGGTCTGCCCAGAGCTGCTAGAGCCTCAGAAATACATCTCTGCTCTTGTACTCCAGGCCCCTTAAAATAAATATTAAAATGGCATTTGTCTTCTCCACTACCAACTGAACCTTCATGTTAACCTTCAGAGAATTCCTGAACTAGGACTCACATGCCCATTCACGCTTCTGATTTCTAAAGACTTTCCCCATTTAGAAAATGGTCTACACCTTTATCGTTCCTACCAAATTGCATAACCCCACACTTTCCCACATTGTTTTCCATCTGCTGTTTCTTTGTCCACGCTCCAAGCCTGTCCAAATCCCTTTGCAGACCCACCCCAACTTCATCAACATTACCTGTCCGAACAACTATCTTTGTGTCAGCTGCAAACATGCCAACAATACTTTCAGTTCCTATGGCCTGATCATTAATGCATACAGTGAATAGGCGTGTTCTCAACACTGACCCCGATCCTCTCCCACTCCAAGTTCCTCTGCAGTCAAGGAGAGATATCCTAAACAAAGGCACCACACAGGCAACATAGCCTTTGGAACTCTCATTTCTGGCACCAGAGAAGTGTGTGTATTTCCCTGATGACACTGTCCCCAGCATCAACTACACTTCTTTTACTCTCCCCCTCCTGAATGACCCCTCTATCACAGTGCTGTGGTCAGTTTGCTCATGCATACAGGGAACAAGAATCTCAAACCTGTTCGACAAGCTCAAGGGCTGACACTCCATCAACACTCCCTTTGTTTTCCTCTACCGGTCTCCCTCATGGTCACACCTTTTTGTTCTTAATCTGAAGGGGCTGGGTGCCTCCTGAAACAGACCATCCAGGTAATATATTCCTAAGCTTGATGTTATTTTTAGTCATTAACAGGATGAAGGTGGCACTGGCAAAGCGGCATATGTTGTCCAACCGTAATTTCCCAGAGGGCAGTTGAGACTCAACCACATTGTTGTTTGTGTGGAGTCACACGTCGGCCAGAACAGTTAAGGATGGCAGTTTCCTTCCCTAGGGGCATTGGTGACGCAGACGGGATTCCTCCCCAACAATCAACAGTGGATTCATTGCCATCACTAGATTCTTCATTCCAGATATTTAATTGAATTCACATTCCACCATCTGCCATGGTGGGATTCAAACCCAATTCCGCAGAATATTCTCTGGATCTCTGGATTAACAGTCTAGCAATAATACCACAAGACTTTTGTCTCTCCTGAGTGTGTGGCTGTGTTTGGAGCTCAGGCTCCAGCTCATCAATCTGAGCCAGAGTTCCTCAAGGAACCAAAACTTTCTGTGAATGTTGTCATTATGAACCACAATGGGGTCCACCGGCCCCCATGTAACGCAGTTACAACACATCACATGGACCAGTATCTCTATTTTAGTTACTTGTTAATTTGATTTTTTGAATGGACTGAAACAAAGTCCATCATTGATTGTGAGATTAATTGACCGCATTCATAAAGTCAGGAGGTATGGGATACAGGGTGATTTGGCTGTCTGTATTCAGAATTAGTCACTGACAGGAGGCAGAGAGTTGTTATAGGTGGTAAGTATTCTGCCTGGAGGTCAGTGCTGAGTGGTGTCCGGCAGGGCTCTGTTCTTGGGCCTCTGATCTTTGTAGTTTTTATAAATGACTTGGATGAGGAGTTGAGCGGTAGGTTACCATGTTTGCTGATGACACAAAGGTTGGAGTTGCCGTTGATAGTATCGAGGGCTATTGCAGGCTTCAGTGAGAAATTGACAGTTTGCAGAGCTGGGCTGGGAAATGGCAGGTGGAATTCAACCTGGATAAATGCGAAGTGATACATTTCGGAAGGTCGAACTGAAATGCTGAATATAGCATTAAAGGCAGGATTCTCGGCAGTGTGGAGGAACAACAGGATCTTGGTGTTCAAGTGCATAGCTCCCTCAACCTTGTCACCCAAGTGGATAAGGTTGTTCAGAAAACATAAGGTGTTTCGGCTTTCATTAACAGGGGGATCGGGTTTAAGAGCCACGAGGTTATGCTGCAGTTTTACAAAACCCTGGTGAGACCACACTTGTAATATTGTGTCCAGTTCTGGTCGTCCTATTTGAGAAAAGATGTGGAGGCTTCGGAGAGGGTGCAAAGGAGGTTTACCAGGATGCTGCCTGGACTGGAGGGCTTGTCTTATGAGGAGAGGTGACTGAGCTCGGACTTTTTTCTCTGGAGAGAAGGAGGAAAAGAAGTGACCTGATCGAGGTGTACAAGGTAATGAGAGGCATGGATAGCGTCGATAGCCAGAGACTTTTCCCCAGGGCAGGAGTGACTGCCATGAGGGGTCATAGTTTTAAGGTGTTAGGAGGAACGTTATAGAGGAGACATCAGAGGGAGGTTCTTCACCCAGAGAGTTGTGAGCGCATGGAATGCTTTGCCAGTAGTAATCATGGAAGCAGAGTTGTCGGTGACGTTTAAGCGACTGCTGGGCATGCACATGGACAGCAATGAATTGAGGGGAATGTCGGTTAGGTTATTTTATTTTTGGGTTAGGATTATACCACGGCATAACTTTGTGGGCCGAAGGGCCTGTACTGTGCTGTACTTTTCTATTTTTCTATGAACAAGTCATCAGAAGTTGAATTTGGCAGATATCTTGAGAGACTGTGGCCAGCAGAGAATAGAGATGAGAATGATTGCTATCATGGAGGGGTTTGCAAAGAAGGATAAGAATTTTGTTTTAACATAGAACATAGAACACAGAACAGCACAGCACAGAACAGGCCCTTCAGCCCACGATGTTGTGCCGACCATTGATCCTCATGTATGCAACCTCAAATTTCTGTGACCATATGCATGTCCAGCAGTCTCTTAAATGTCCCCAATGAGTTTGCTTCCACAACTGCTGCTGGCAACGCATTCCATGCTCTCACAACTCTCTTTGTAAGGAAACCGCCTCTGACACCCCCTCTATACTTTCCTCCAACCAGCTAAAAACTATGAACCCTCGTGGTAGCCATTTCTGCCCTGGGAAATAGTCTCTGGCTATCAACTCTATCTATGCCTCTCATTACCTTGTATACCTCAATTAGGTCCCCTCTCCTCCTCCTTTTCTCCAATGAAAAAAGTCCGAGCTCAGTCAACCTCTCTTCATTAGATAAGCCCTCCAGTCCAGTCAGCACCCTGGTAAACCTCCTCTGAACCCTCTCCAAAGCATCCACATCTTCCCTATAATAGGTCGACCAGAAGTGGACACAGTATTCTAAGTGCGGTCTAACCAAATTTTTACAGAGCTGCAAAAAGATCTCACGACTCTTAAACTCAATCCCCCTGCTAATGAAAGCCAAAACACCATCTACTTTCTTAACAACCCTGTCAACTTGGGTGGCCATTTTAAGGGATCTATGTATCTGCACACAAGATCCCTCTGTTCCTCCACACTGCCAAGAATCCTATCCTTAATCCTGTACTCAGCTTTCAAATTCGACCTTCCAAAATGCATCACCTCGCATTTATCCAGGTTGAACTCCATCTGCCACCTCTCAGCCCATCTCTGCATACTGTCAGTGTCCCGCTGCAGCCGACAACAGCCCTATACTGTCAACGACACCTCCAACCTTTGTGTCTTCTGCAAACTTGCTGACCCATCCTTCATTCCCCTCATCCAAGTCATTAATAAAAATTACAAACACTAGAGGCCCAAGGACAGAGCCCTGTGGAACACCACTCACCACTGAACTTCCAGGCAGAATATTTTCCTTCTACTACCACTTGCTCTCTTCTGTTGGCCAGCCAATTCTGTATCCAGACAGCCAAGTTCCCCTGTATCTCATTCCTCCTGACCTTCTGAATGAGCCGACCATGGGGAACCTTATCAAATGCTTTGCTGAAGTCCATATACACCACATCCACAGCTCAACCCTCATCATCTTTTCTAGTCACATCCTCAAAGAACTCGATAAGGTTTGTGAGGCATGACTTACCCCTCACAAAGCCGTGGTGACTCCATTTAATCAAGCGACGGTCTTCCAGATGGTCATAAATCCTAACCTCAGAACCCTTTCTAACACCTTGCAGACGACAGACGTGAGACTTACTGGTCTGTAATTGCCAGGGATTTCCCCATTTCCTTTCTTGAAGAGAGGAATTACATTTGCCTCTCTCCTGTCCTCAGGTACGACTCCAGTGGAGAGTGAAGATGCAAAGATCTTCGCAAGTGGCGAAGCAATTGCATTTCTCGCTTCCCAAAGCAGCCGAGGACAAATCTGTTCCGGGCCTGGCGACTTGTCAATCTTAATGTGTGACAACATTTTCAGCACGTCAGCTTCCTCTATCTCTGTCCATTCCAGCATGCACACCTGCTCTTCAAAGGCTTCATTCGCAACAAATTTTGTTTCATTTGTAAAGACAGAAGCAAAAAATCTCATTTAGGGCTTCCCCTACCTCCTCAGACTCCATACACAAGTTCCCTATGCTATCCCTGATCGGCCCTACTCTTTCTTTGACCACTCTCTTATTCCTCACATAAGTGTAAACTGCCTTTGTGTTCTCCCTAATCCGTTCTGCCAAGCCTTTCTCGTGCCCCCTCCTGGCTCTCCTCAGACCATTTTTGAGCTCCTTCCTCACCTACCTGTAATCATCTCGAGCTGAGCGTGACCCTTGCTTCCTCCACCTTATGTAAGCTACCTTCTTCCTTTTGACAAGAAGCTCCACCGCTCTCGTCATCCAAGGTTCCTTTATCTTACCCCTTCTTGCCTGCCTCAGAAGGACATATTTATTCATCACTCGCAACAACTGTTCCTGAAAAAATCTCCACATGTCCATAGTGCCTTTACCATGGAACAATTGCTCCCAGTCCATGCTTCCCAACTCATGGCTAATCGCTTCATAGTTTCCTCTTCCCCAATTAAATATCCTCCCATTTTGCCTAATCCTCTCCTTCTCCATAGCTATGTAGAATGTGAGGCAGTTATGGTCACTATCACCAAAATGTTCACCCACCACAAGATCTGATACCTGCCCCAGCTCGTTTCCGAGCACCAAGTCTAGAATGGCCTCCCCCCTCGTCGGCCTGTCAACGTACTGAGTTAGGAAACCCTCCTGAACACAACTTACAAAAACAGCTCCATTCAAAACTTCTGCTCGAAGGAGGTTCCAATCGATATTGGGAAAGTTAAAGTCACCCATTACAACAACCCTACTATGTCCACACTTTTCCAAATCTGCCGACCTATGCTTTCTCCAATCTCCCTGTTGCTATTGGGGTGCCTGTAGTAAACTCCTAACGAGGTGACTACTCCCTTGCTGTTCCTAATTTCCATCAACACTGACTCGGTAGGCAGATCTTCCTCGACAATGGAAGCTTCTGTAGCTGTGATACCCTCTCTGATTAATAGTGCTACACCCCCTCCTCTTCCCCCTGTCCCTATTCTTTTTAAATGCTCTGAACCCTGGAACATCCAGCAACCATTCCTGCCCCTTTGAAACCCATGTCTCTGTTATGGCCAAAACTTCATAGCACCAGGTACTGATCCATGCTCTAAGTTCATCACTTTTATTCCTGATACTCCTTGCATTAAAGCAAACACACTTTAACCGATCCCTTGGTTCCTTCCCACTACCTGGTCTACCTCTTGCTACTGCCTCACCTGCATCAACTCTCACCTCCGGTATACAGCTCAGGTTCCCATCCCCCTGCCATACATCTTTAAACCCTCTCGAACTACTCGAGCAAACCTTCCACCCATGAATATAAACTCTGGGGACCCAGGTTCAAATCCCACCACAGCAGATGGGGGAATTTGAATTCAATAAATATCTGTAATTAAAAATCTCATATTAACCGTGATTCCATGGTTGATTGTTGGAAAAACCCACCTCGTTTACTAATGCCCTTCAGGGAAGGAAACTGCTATCCTGACCTGGTTTGCAACACATGTGGCTCCAGACCTGCAGCAATATGGTTGACTTGGAAGAGCCCTCTGGTTAATTAGAGATGGGTAATAAATGCTGCCGAACCAGCAACGCCCTCATCAAATGAATGAATGAAAAAAAAAGATCAGAGCAGGTGAATGGCCTCTCTCTAGGGGCAGCACATCAGTGTTTCCACAGAGCAGATGAGTCGGGAATCCCTTCCCACATTCAGAGCAGGTGGATGGTCGCTGCCTCAGGTGACTGCATTGATGAAACTCCAGCACTGACAACGAATGGAATCCTTTCTCACAGCCCTCACATTTCCATCGTTTCTCCATATTATAGGAGGTCTTGTGTCTCTGTAACTTCCTTCAGTGAATGGTGTGATGTTTCTTTCAGCTGTGAGGCTCAGTGAAGGCACATCAGTAAACTGGAAGACTCTCACTTCGATATATATGTCTCAGCACTTTTCCGGACAAACTGTTGTCTCAAATCTTTTGAAACTGACATTGCTTTATCTATATTTTCAAGCCAATGATATTCAAGTGTGGCTTATTTCAGTGGCTCCATTGGATCTTTACATGATGGTTCTTTTGAGATTTCTGTCTGAAAGTCTTCCCCTTCTCAAATTCTGGAAAAAAGATTGTTATGTTTATTATTATCAGATTAGAAATTAGGTTAGAAGTTCAAAAAATCAAATCCAATTGACAATCACTTCTTGAGATAATGGGAACTGCAGATGCTGGAGAATCCAAGACAACGAAATGTGAGGCTGGATGAACACAGCAGGCCAAGGAGCATCTCACGAGCAGAAAAGCTGACGTTTCGGGCCTAGACCCTTCATCAAAGAGGGGGATGGGGTGAGGGTGTGGAATAAATAGGGAGAGAGGGGGAGGCGGACCAAAGGTGGAGAGAAAAGAAGATAGGTGGAGAGAGTATAGGTGGGGAGGTAGGGAGGGGAAAGGTCAGTCCAGGAAAGACGGACAGGTCAAGAAGGTGGGATGAGGTTAGTAGGTAGATGGGGGTGCGGTTTGTGGTGGGAGGAAGGGATGGGTGAGAGGAAGAACAGGTTAGGGAGGCGGAGACAGGTTGGACTGGTTTTGGGTTGCAGTGGGTGGAGGGGAAGAGCTGGGCTGGTTTTGGGATGCGGTGGGGGAAGGGGAGATTTTGAAGCTGGTGAAGTCCACATTGATACCATTGGGCTGCAGGGTTCCCAGGTGTAATATGAGTTGTTGATCCTGCAACCTTCGGGTGGCATCATTGTGGCACTGCAGGAGGCCCATGATGGACATGTCATCGAAAGGATGGGACGGGGAGTTGAAATGGTTTGCGACTGAGAGGTGCAGTCGTTGGTTGCGAACTGAGCGGAGGTGTTCTGCCAAGCGGTCTCCAAGCCTCCGCTTGGTTTCCCCAATGTAGAGGAAGCCACACCGGGTACAGTAGATGCTGTATTCCACCTTGGCAGATGTGCGGCTAGCCGAACTCGTCCTCACCCTCAACAACTTCTCTTTTGACTCCTCCCACTTCCTACAGACTAAGGGGGTGGCCATGGGCACCCGCATGGGCCGCAGCTAGGCCTGCCTCTTTGTAGGTTATGTGGAACAGTCCCTCTTCAACACCAAACAGGCCCCAAGCCCCACCTCTTCCTCCGGTACATTGATGACTGTATCGGCGCCGCCTCTTGCCCCCCCCAGAGGAGCTCGAACAGGTCATCCACTTCACCAACACCTTCCACCCCAACCTTCAGTTCACCTGAGCCATCTCCAGCACATCCCTCACCTTACTGGACCTCTCAGTCTCCATCTCAGGCAGCCAGCTTGTAACTGATGTCCATTTCAAGCCCACCGACTCCCACAGCTACCTAGAATACACCTCCTCCCACCCACCCTCCTGCAAAAATTCCATCCCCTATTCCCAATTCGTCCGTCTCCGCCGCATCTGCTCCCACGACAAGAAATTCCACTCCCGCACATCCCAGATGTCCAAGCTCTTCAAGGACTGCAACTTTCCCCACACAGTGATCGAGAACGCCCTCGACCGCGCCTCCCGTATTTCCCGCAACACGTCCCTCACACCCCGCCCCCGCCACAACCGCCCAAAGAGGATCCCCCTCATTCTCACACACCACCCCAACAACCTCCGGATACAACGTATCATCCTCCGACACTTCCGCCATCTACAATCCGACCCCACCACGCAAGACATTTTTCCATCCCCACCCCTGTCGGCTTTCCGGAGAGACCACTCTCGCCGTGACTCCCTCGTTTGCTCCACACTGCCCTCCAACCCCACCACACCCAGCACCTTCCCCTGCAACTGCAGGAAATGCTACACTTGCCCCCACACCTCCCCCGTCATCCCTATCCCAGGCCCCAAGATGACATTCCACATTAAGCAGAGGTTCACCTGCACATCTGCCAATGTGGTATACTGCATCGACTGTACCCGGTGTGGCTTCCTCTACATTGGGGAAACCAAACGGAGTCTTGGAGACCGCTTTGCAGAACACCTTCGCTCAGTTCGCAACCAACTACTGCACCTCCAAGTCGCAAACCATTTCCACTCCCCCTCCCATTCTTTCGATGACATGTCCATCATGGGCCTCCTGCAGTGCTACAATGATGCCACCCGAAGGTTGCAGGAACAGCAACTCATATGCCGCCTGGGAACCCTGCAGCCCAATGGTATCAATGTGGACTTCACCAGCTTCAGAATCTCCCCTTCCCCCACCGCATCCCAAAACCAGCCCAGTTCGTCCCCTCCCCGCACTGCACCACACAACCAGCCCAGCTCTTCCCCCCCACCCACTGCATCCCGAAACCAGTTCAACCTGTCTCCGCCTCCCTAACCTGTTCTTGCTCTCACCAATCCCTTCCTCCCACCCCAAGCCGCACCCCCATCTACCTACTAACGTCATCCCACCTCCCTGACCTGTCCGTCTTCCCTGGAGTGACCTATCCCCTCCCTACCTCCCCACCTGTACTCTCTCCAACTATCTTCTTTTCTCTCCATCTTCGGTCCGCCTCCCCCTCTCTCCCTGTTTATTCCAGAATCCTCACCCCATCCCCTTCTCTGATGAAGGGTCTAGGCCCGAAACGTCAGCTTTTGTGCTCCTGAGATGCTGCTTGGCATCTGTGTTCATCCAGCCTCACATTTTGTTGTCTCTGACAATCACTTCTTGTCTGGGCAGATTCTGCTCCCTTCCTGGGTTCACTTCCTTTCCGCTGCTGGAAGTAAATAGTTTCACACCAGAATTTAAACAAAAAACTGGATAAACTGTTTTCTCAAAGATATCGGAGAGAGGAAGATGTTTCAGTCTGGGTGAAGCTCAATCTTCATTCAGAGAGAGAGGAGCAACAGCGTTGATTGGTATCTCTGAGCAGCTTCAGAAGTTGGTTGTCCCACATTTTCATTGAGACAACACAGAGGGCTCTGATTTGTTGGAGGGCTAGAGTGCTTCCGGTCCTCCAGCTCTTCCCATTGGTCACATTACCGAATTATGACGGATCTCCCCAGAATGGGTTTGCTGGTGTTTCATCCAATCAATGCTGCTTCTAAAGATCTTCTCACAGCCAGAGCATTTAAATGGTCTCTCATCCGTGTGAATAAGCCCATGTCCGCTGTAATTGGAGGGCCGAGTGAATCCCTTCCCAAACATGGAGCACGTAAAATGTTTCTCCCCAGTCTGAATGGCTGGTGTTCAGTGAATATCAGATGTCCGAGTGAATCTCTTCCCACACTCAGTGCAGTGGTACGGTCTCTCTCTATAGTGGCCATGCTGGTGTATAAGAACATGTACTGATTTAATAAATCCCTTCCCACACACTGAGCAGGCAAATGGTCTCTCTCCAGTGTGACAGGCGTGTCATAAGTGAGCGGGGAAGAACAAGTGAATCCCTTCCCACACATGGAGCAGGTGAATGGCTTCTCCCCACTGTGAACACATCGATATTGAGTGAGGCTGGGTAACTGACTAAACTGACTGAAGCTCTTCCCACGCTGAGAGCAGATGGATGGTCTCTCTCCAGTGTGAGACGGAAAATGTGGCCTTCGTCGGGATGATGATATGAATCCCCTCCCACACACGGGGCAGGTAAAAGATCTCTCTCCCATGTGACCTGATTGTGTGACATTAGAATGGATGAAGATGTGAATCCCCTCCTACACACACAGCAGGTGTCAGTCCCTCTCCAGTGTGATCTCAATTATGTGACATTGGGCAGGGCCATGAATTCTGTCACTTGCCGGACATAGAGCAGATGAAGCTTCCTTCCCCGTGAAGGCTTTTGTGTGACATTAAGCTGGATCTCCAAGTGAATTCCTTCCCACGTGTGGAACAGCTGAACGAATTGTCCCCTGTATGAACAGGTCGATATTGAATCGGACTGTTAGAGCTCCTAAAGCTTTTCCCACAGTCAGAGCATTTAAAAGGCCTCTTGTCAGTGTGAACCCACTGGTGTGACACGAGGCTGGGTGAGTGAGCAAATCCCTTCGCACACCTTTAGCAGGTGGATGATCTCTCCCTGGAGTGACTGTGACAGTGAGCTTCCAGCTGGCCTGGGTATCTGTATCCCTTCACACAATCCACACATTTCCACGGTTATTCCATGATGCTGATCTCCTGACATCTCTCCAGGTTGGATGACCTGTTGAATCCTTGTCCATAACCACAATGTGTGTACAGTTTCCCTGCTCTGTGGATTTTTATCTCCCAGAACGTTAACTGGATGATGTTGAATAATCTCTGCAGTTAGCTCACTGGAACATTCAGAATCAGGTGTATCAGTGTGCGGGTGTTGGCGCTCTCCCACTCACACTGATGTTTGAAATCTTTTCCCACAGACATACCACATAAACATGTTCCCTTCTGGTCCTGATGAATTCAAAACCTTGGTTGGATCTTGACACTGTGTTTGATTTGACTCTCCCATCTTCAATGTATTTCTTTCTATTACTCTGTGAAATATTTACAAACATCATCCTGCCTGCACCGGGTAAAATCTCAGAATAAACACATTCACTTCCTGAGGGACAGTCTTCCTTTATTGCTCCCTCCCCAAAACTTATGACCCACACTAAAAGATGTGAAAATTAGTGCCAAAAGCAAAAGCAACATTCCTGAATAAATCACGTTGTTCTTCCCAGTGTCTATGAGGCATTGTATACCCTGAGATACCAACTTGTGACGGGAAGTACCCAACCCAGTGGTGCGCTCGACAAGCTCCCTGCCCAGAGAGAGGACACAAAAGACAGATGATACCCTTTGGGGTTAATAGAAGCTGCCGATGCTGGAGTCTGAGCTAACAAGGTGTGGGGTAACAAGGTGTGGAGTTGGATGAACACAGCAGGCTGGATAGCTTCAGAGGAGCAGGAAAGCTGGCATTTCGGGTCTGGACCCTTCTTTCAGAAATGAGGGAGGAGAAGGCCGCTCTAAAATAACTAGAGAGACAGGGAGGTGGTGATAGAAGATGGATAGTGGAGCAGATAGGTGGAGAGAAGATGGACAGTTCATGGAGGTGGTGATGGAGACAGTAAAGGTCAATGTAGCTAGGAAGTGGGGATGGGGGCTTGGTCAGTGAGGAGGGAAGGGCGGGTAGGTGGGAATGAAGGTGGACAGATCAAGGATGTGGGGATGAAGCTAGTACATTTGGGACAGGGACGGACAGGGAGCGATAGAGTGAAACAGTGACAGGGAGCATGGGACAGGGACAGAGGGAGAGAGAAGGAACCAGGGATAGTGCCATTTACAGGGAAAAGGGCGGACAAGGAGGGGGAAGGCCAGGGAGGGAGGGACAGGTAAGGTGTGAGGGGCAGGGATCGAGGGACTGGCAGGGAGTGATGGACAGGGACAAAGACAGGGAGCAAGGGACAGGAACAGGGAGGGGGAAGGGAGGGAGCGAGGGATGGGGAAGGAGCGAGTCAGCGAGGCTCCGAGTGAGAAACAGAGGGATGGAGCAAGGGAGTGAGGGATGGGGAGAGAGGGGGTGAGGGACAGGAGGGAGGGAGGGATGAACAGAGAGCGAGGGATGGGGAGGGAGAGGCGCCAAGTGAAGGAGTGAGGGATGGGAACAGGGCCAGGTAGGGAGCGAGGGCCTGGCAGGGAGCGAGGAACAGGGACAAGGACAGGGAGCAAGGGACAGGAACAGGGGTGGAGTGAGGGACAGGGAGCAAGGGAAAGGGACGGAACGAGGGACGGTGAGGGAGGCAGCAAGAGATGGGGAGGGGGCGAGTGAAGGAGTATGGGACAGGGAGGGAGCAAGGTACATGGAGGGAGCGACAGGGAGGGAGTGATGGAGAGGTAGCGAGGAAGTGACAGAGGGAGCAAGGGTCGGGTAGGGAGAGGGATGGAGAGGATGGTGGCGGCGAGGGATGGGAAGTTGGGGAGGGAGGGTTGGGGAGCGAGGTAGTGAGGCACAGGAGTGAGGGACAGGGAGGGACCAAGGGATGGGAGCAAGTGATGGGGAGGGTGTGAGGGATGGGGAGGGAGCAACAGGGATGGAGCGAGGAAGAGCAGGACAGGGAGGGAGCGAGGGAGAGAGGGAGAGAGAGGGGCACCGAGGGATGGGGAGGGAAGATGCAAAGCGAGGGAGTGAGAGAGGTGGAGGAAGTGAGAGGCGGTGAGAGAGCGAGGGAGGAACCAAGGGGCAGGGATTGAGAAATGCAAAGTGAGGGATGGGGACCCAGAGCCGTGCACGAGGGAGCAAGGGATGGGAGCGAGGGAATGACGGGCAGGGAGCGAGGGATGTTTGGAGAGGGAATGAAGAACGGGGAGGGATCAAGGGACCGGAAGGGAGTGAGGGCGTGAGGGATGGAGCAAGGGATGGGGACAAAAGGAAGGAGCAAAGAACTGGGGAGACTAGAAACAGGGAGGGAGGGAGCAAGAGACAGAGAGGGAGTGAGGAAGGGGGCGAGGGATGTAGAAGGAGCAAGAGAGAGAGTGAGGGATTGGGATGGAGTGAATGAAGGAGGGACGGAAACAAGGCATGAGGAGGGAGTGAGTGAAGGAGCATGGGGCAGGCAGGGTTTGAGGGATGGGGAGGGAGCGACGGAGACGGAGTAAGAGAGAGGGAGCAAGGGGTGGGTAGGGAGAGATGGGGAGGGAGGTTGGCCATGAGGGGCGGGGTGGGAAGGATCCGGATTTGGGGAGTGAGGGACGGGGAGTGAGGGATGGGAGCAATGGACGGGGCAGGCATGATGGATGGGAGCAAGTGATGGGGAGGGAATGAGGAATGGGGAGACATCAAGGGAGGGAGCAATGGGGAGGGAGTGAGCGTCAGGGACAGAGCAAAAGAGAGAGAGTGAGAGAGCGAGGGGTGGGGAGGGAACGAGGGTCAGGAAGGGAGTGAGGAATATGGAGGTTGAGAGCAAGGGACTGGGAGGGAGTGAGGGATGGGGAGGCAGAAAGAGTCTAGGAGGGAGCGAGGTTCAGTGAGGGAGTGTGGGATTGGGAGGGAGCGAGCGAGGTAATAAGGGACGGAGATTGAGCGAGAGACGGAGTGAGGGATGGAGTGAGTGAGCGAGGGACAGGGCGGGAGGGAGGAAATGAGGAATGGGAAAGGATGGAGAAAGGGATGGGGTGGCAGGGAGCAATGGACGGGGAGGGAACAACAGACGTAAGGGAGTGAGGGACACGGAGGGAACGAGGGATGGGGAGGGTGTGAGTGAGTGAGGGACAGAGTGAAGGAGCAAAGGAAGGGGAGGGAGGTATGTAGGGACAGAGACAGAGCGATAGAGGGAGTGAGGGATTGGAGCAAGCGAGGGACTGGAAGCGACCAAGCATTGGGGATGCAGCAAGGGAGCAAGGGACTTGGAGAGAATAAGGGAGGGAGCAAGGGACGGGGAGGGCGCAAGGGATGGAGCGAGTGATTGAGGGACATGGATGGAGTGAGGGAGCAAGGGACGGGGAGGAATGGAGTGAGGGATGGGAAGGGGGAGAGAAAGGGACGGGGAGGGACGGAGAGAGGGACAGGGAGGTGTTGAGAGAAGGACGGAGAGGGAGCGATTGAGGGACCAAGGGACAGGGAGGCGAGGGATGAGGAGGGAGTGAGGGAGGGAGTGAGGGGCTGAGTGGGACGGACAGAGGGACACAGCCAGAAGGGAGCAAGGGGAAGAAAGCAAGGGTGAGGGAGCGGGGCAAGGGAGCTGTCAAGGGAGCTAGCAAGGGACTGGAACCGAGCAGGCGATGGGGAGGGGGAGGGTGGGAGCAAGGGATGGAGAAGCAGCGAGGGACAGGGAGGGAGAGAGGGATGGGGAGCAAAGGATTTGGAGGTAGGGGAGTGACAGGGAGTGAGCGAGTGAGAGGGAACAATGGAGGGAGCGAGTCAGAGGGTGCAACGGATGGGGAGGGACAGAGGGATAGGGAGGGAGCGAGGGATGGAGCGAGGGACATGGACTGGGAGGGACAGGGAGCAAGGGATGTGGTGGGAGTGAGGGATGAGAAGGGGGCAAGGGATGGTGAACGAGCGAGGGATCTTGAGAGAGTGAGTGACAGGGAGCGAGGGACAGGGAGTGAGCGATGGTTTGGAGTGAGGGAGGGAGGGACAGGGAGGGAGCGAGGGGCGGTGAGGCAGCGAGGAATGGCAAGAGAGTGAGGGAGGTTGAGGTTGTGATGGACAACAAGGGACGGGGAGGGACGGGGTGGGAGCGACTTAGTGAGTGACAGGGGTGGAGATCACGAGTGACAGGGAGGGAGGGAGCAACGGGGAGGAAGGGAGGGAGAGAATAACAGGGAGGGATGGAAAGAGAGAGAGCCACAGGGGCCGGGGCTGGGGTACAGTTGCATGAGGTCCAAGGAGCCAGATACAGGGCAGGGAGCCAGGGGGATGGGGGAGAGGGAACCACGGGGTGACAGAGATAAGTGAAGGACTTGAAGAGAGACAGGAGGACAAGGAGGCGGGGGCAGAGAGAGAGAGAGAGAGAGAGAGAGAGAGAGAGAGAGGGGAGAGAGAAAGCTGGTCAGAGATACAGAGGTAGAGACAAAGAAACAGAGGCAGAGTGAGAGGAAAGAATGAAGGAGGGAGGAGAGCGACAAAAGGTACAGAGGAGGATGGGGAGAGAGATAGAGAGGGGGAGGGGACGGAGAGAGGGAAAGACCTTGACAGGGGATTAGGGAGAGGTGGGGTTAGAGGGAAAATACAGAGTGGGGGATGGGGATCACACAGGGAGAGGATGAGAGAAGGGGAGTGGATATTCGAGGAGGAGGGAGAGAGAGACAGGACGCAGGGGAAGAGGGAGGGAGTGGTTTGGAGACGGTGGATGTAAAGAGAGAAGGAAGGAAATGGAGAGAGGGATGGGGAGCATGGTGGTAAGAAGAAATTTGGGTCAGAGAGTGAGACAGTGAGCAAGGGGGGACAGGAGAGAGAGAAAGAGACAGAGATATCCCAGAGGGGAACACAAGGACAAAGTGACACCAACCCAACTCCTGAGCTCAATTCCAAAATCCTCCCAATCACTTGGGGCCAAGTCTGTCTCTCTCCAGCTGAGCTTCTTCAACACAAAGACAAACAACAATATAGTTTGCTCTGCTGCTTGTCACCTTTTAATGAACGTTAATTACATATTGAAGTTATGGATGCAGTCAGTGGAATGGTGCCTCTTCTCTTTGGCCTGTGAGTTGAGAGAAACATTGACATGTTTCCCTGTAACCCCCTGTGTGATAAGGTTGGATTAACCAGCACTACCCTCAGTCTGTTACCATGGCGACAGGCTGCTTCATTGCTGAAACATTGAACTGAAATGAGAAAATCCTGGATGGATTGATGAATGAGTGAATTTGATTGATTGATGAATTTGGGTAAAGGGATATTTCAGCACATTCTTCAGCTGCTGCCTGAACTCAGTCTGGGTCACGGCATAAATCGCGGTGTTTGTGCAGCAACTGAGGAGCTGCAGCATGAAGCCCAGTTCCTGCACAAAGTCATGTAGATCCACAGAGTAATATCCCAAATATGACATCCGGTAGCATATAGAATACGGCATTAACATTGACCATAACAGGATGAAATTGGCCGAGATCACAAACAGCAAAATATTGGATTTTTTTTTCGATTTCTCATCTCTATGTCACACTGACCGTCCCCATTGGTGTGAGCCCGGAGTCTCCTGCGGGCTCTGCTGGTCACTAAAATGTGTCTGACGGTGAAAACATTGAGCAGCAGAATCAGGAGAAATGGGAGAGCCGGGGTTAAAATGTCGTGGAGGAACTCGATTGTGACCCAGGCACGAGATGATTGAACATCGTCTGTAACATCACAAAACCAGGGGGCGTTCACCAGCCAATAGCGAGCTGTGAGCATAAAATACCAGAAAATGTTCTTTAAACAGCTCAGCACAGCCACTGTTCCCAGAACCGCAGCCTCCGTTTTCTCACTGCAATATTTACTTTTAGGCTTCTGGCAACAAATGGCCACAAATCGATCAAAGGTGAAAGTGACGGTGAACCAGACAGAACAGTCAGTGGCTGCATAAAGCTGGACGGCGTGGATATTACACACAGGGATGGACCGCAGGAAATAAAACTGTTCCGGATAAACAATGGTAATGTGTCTCAATATCAGGTCGAGGATAATGACCAGTAGATCCGCCACTGCCATGGCCCCCAGGTAACGTCTGACACATGGAGACAATCCACAATCTTTATAAAGCAGGACATAGATCGTCACTACGTTAACTGTGAGGATGGAAAACAAATAAATTATACATCAGCCTGGAGGCAAAGTTACCAGTTTGATTGAGGCCCCAGTGACATTTTCAAATGTATCGCTGATTTACTGAAAAATAAAATGAAGCTGAAATTTTTAAAAAAGTAATGTTTCATTTTGTTAAAAATGCAACATAAAATACAAGAAACTCTCCCTCCTGAAAGGCACAAATGCACATCCACAAGTACAGATCGTTTCTAGAACATTCTCACATACTCAATCACTCGAGAGCAGGCACAGGACATTTCCTCATGTTGTCTTCCTGGAGGATTCTCTCCAGTTTCTTGATGACAAACGGAGGATGGAAATTTCTGTCTTTTCGTCTAAATTGTGGTCAATTTTTGGTTGTGAAGAATCATGAACACAGAGAAAATGTACTCACCCCTTTAACTGCCTGAGGGGATTTTAAAACTCTGTCTTGCTCTCCCTGGAACGGGATCTTTTGCGTCCGGGTCTCATCATTTGTTCAATTCACTGACATCCAACTGTCCACAAATAATGTCAGTTACAGAATGTTCCGGGGAATGTCGGTTACAGAATGTGATGGAGTCACAAAGACCAACATCCCAAAGGCCCTTCTGTCCATCAGTTTTGGTGAGACCCACTCAGCCTCGCAGTGGAAATCTCTCCCCAAACTCAACACAACTAGCAAACACCAATTAAAGGCATTGCCAGATCAGCTGAAGTGGTCAGTTATCTCACATTCTCAATCCACCTCACAGAACCAGCCCACACACCACAAACCCAGATGAAATATCTGTTCAGCAGGGAGAACTGAGCAGACCAGGCTAGTGTCCTGCTCAATACAACTCGGCATTCTGTCCAGAGTGGGACACGGTGCAGGACTCACCAGTGAAACAGACATCAGTCCAGCACGGGGAGCTGTGCAGAACACACCAGTGCATTGATCTATAAACACGGACCAGGTATCTCTGCAGCACAGGGGGCAGTGAAGTGAACACCACTGAACTGATCTGTAAACCCGGAGCAGTTACCCTCCCAGCGTGTAGATCTGTACAGACCACCCCAGTGCAGTGTTCGGTAACGCTGTGTTAAATCACTGCTCAGCCTGGGGAAACTTGCAGCCCATGCTGGAAGTGACAGAGTGTGCGGCTCCCATCCATTTACAGCTCCATATCTCCAATGTGCCATGACAAGGGGTGCCATGGGTGTGAAAATCACTGCCAGAGAGAGATGGTGGGGAATCACTTTAAATATGAACAAATCGGATGGGTTGGATATACAGACAGAGAGGAGATTGAGAGATTGTGTCATGGAAGGGTGTGTTCAAAACTTTAGAATGCTGACATGTAGAAATACTCCCCAACACTGAAAACACTGCATCGATCCAACATTGTCGACTGACTCAATCCGGACACCTCACCACTTCCCCCTCACCTACACCATCACGAACAGCAGTGCCATGCACATTCACCTTCATTCCCTCCCTCCCTTTCCCTCATTCCTGGAGGAACAGCCTGGAATAGGACAGAAAAGGCCAAGCAGGGCAGTGGTGTTCCCCACATCGGTTCCCTCGCCCACCTTCCCCCGCCGCATGGGTTGGGCCCTGGAATGAGCCGGACAGAACCAGGACGACCCGTGTGGAGATTCAAAATATCCACATCCCACCGACCAAGTCAGAAGCGATGTTCAGTGAAGGACAATTCTCACTTTAACCCCACTGTCAGTTCCATTCCCACCTGGCAGAGCTTAGAAACCGTGCCCGCGATGCCATCTCCCTTTTATATTGAGCCGGTACAAATGGAATCCCCATGGTCTTGGTGGGCAGGAGGGTGGGCTCACAATACATCGTCTCCACCAGCTCCCAGGAAGGGAACATGGAGCCTCCGTCCTACACCTCCTCTTTCAGACAGCTCAGATGCTGAAACTAACCTGTAATATTTAATCGTCTCCCAACATGTCCTCACATCTTCAATAATCAAGCATTGAAAATCTCATAGAGTCACAGTCCCCGTGGAACAACTGAAATACTGTCACACTCACTGGAGTGAGCAAATACTGATGTACTCTCATGGAGTGACTCAAATAATGAAATGCTGTCCATGGAATAACAGAAATCCTGACACACACCAGATGGAATGAATGCAGTTATGAACAAACCACAGAACCAGAGAAATTCTGATAGGCTCCCCTTATCTGTGTAAGTATCGGTGTATTTGTGTGTGTTTCTGTGTGTCTCTGTATGGGGCAGGTCTGACAGTCTCTGAGATAATGGGAACTGCAGACGCTGGAGAATCCAAGAAAATAAAGTGTGAAGCTGGATCAACACAGCAGGCCAAGCAGCATCTCAGGCGCACAAAAGCTGACGTTTCGAGCCTAAACCCTTCATCAGAGAGGGGGATGGGGTGAGGGCTCAGGAATAAATAGGGAGAGAGGTGGAGGCGGACCGAAGATGGAGAGAAAAGAAGATAGGTAGAGAGGAGGGTATAGGTGGGGAGGCAGGGAGGGACTAGGTCTGTCCAGGTAAGGCGGACAGTTCAAGGAGGTGGGATGAAGTTAGTAGGTAGGAAATGGAGGTGCGGCTTGAGGTGGAGGAAGAGATGGGTGAGAGGAAGAACAGGTTAGGGAGGCAGAGACAGGCTGGGTTGGCTTTGGGATGCAGTGGGGGGAGGGGAAGAGATGGACTGGTTGTGTGATGCAGTGGGGGGAGATGGATGAACTGGGCTGGTTTTGGGATGCGGTGGGAGAAGGGGAGATTTTGAAGCTGGTGAAGTCCACATTGATACCACTGGGCTGTAGGATTACCAAGCGGAATATAAGTTGCTGTTCCTGTAACTTTCGGGTGGCATCATTGTGGCACTGCAGGAAACCCATGATGGACGTGTCGTCGAAAGAATGGGAGGGGGAATTGAAATGGTTCGCGACTGGGAGGTGCGGTTGTTTATTGCGAACTGAGCAGAGATGTTCTGCAAAGCGGTCCCCAAGCCTCCGCTTGGTTTCCCCTATGTAGAGGAGGCCACACCAGGTACAGTGGATACAGTATACCACATTGGCAGATGTGCAGGTGAACCTCTGCTTAATATGGAAAGTCATCTTGGGGCCTGGGATAGTGGTGAGGGAGGAGGTGTGGGGGCAAGTATAACATTTCCTGCGGTTGCAGGGGAAGGTGCCAGGTGTGGTGGGGTTGGAGGGCAGTGTGGAGCAAACAAGGGAGTCACGGAGAGAGTGGCCTCTGCGGAAACCAGGCAAGGGGGGAGATGGAAAAATCTCTTGGGTGGTGGGGTCGGATTGTAGATGGCGGAAGTGTCGGAGGATGATACGTTGTATCCGGAGGTTGGTGGGGTGGTTTGTGAGAACGAGGGAGATCCTCTTTGGGCGGTCGTGGCCGGGGCGGGGTGTGAGGGATGTGTTGCGGGAAATGCGGGAGATGCGGTCAAGGGCGTTCTCGACCACTGTGGGGGGAAAGTTGCGGCCCTTGAAGAACGTGGGCATCTGGGATGTTTGGGGGGGTGGAATGCCTCATCGTGGGAGCAGATGCGGCAGAGGCGGAGGAATTGGGAATAGGGGATGGAATTTTTGCAGAAGGGTGGGTAGGAGGAGGTGTATTCTAGGTAGCTGTTGGAGTCGGTGGGCTTGAAATGGACATCAGTTACAAGCTGGTTGCCTGAGATGGAGACTGAGAGGTCCAGAAAGATGTGGGATGAGCTGGGGATGGCCGAGGTGAACTGCAGATTGCGGTGGAAGGTGTTGGTAAAGTGGATGAACTGTTCGAGCTCCTCGGAGGAGCAAGAGGCGGCGCCGAAACAGTCATCAATGTAACGGAGTAAGAGGTGCGGTTTGGGGCCTGTGTAGGTCCAGAAGAGGGACTGTTCCACATAACTGACAAAGAGGCAGGCATAGCTGGGGCCCATGTGGGAGACCATGGGCAACCGTTTTATCTGCAGGAAGTGGGAGGAATCGAAAGAGAAGTTGTTGAGGGTGAGGACGAGTTCGGCTAGGCCGATGAGGGTGTCGCTGGAGGGGGACTGGTCGGGCCTGCGGGACAGGAAGAAGCGGAGGGCCTTGAGTCCATCTGCATGCGGAATGCAGGTGGATAGGGACTGGACGTCCATGGTGAAAATGAGGTTTTGTGGGCCAGGGAATTGGAAGTCCTGGAGGAGGTGGAGGGCGTAGGTGGTGTCACAGACGTCGGTAGGGAGTTCCTGGACCAAAGGGGAGAAAATGGAGTCCAGATAGGTGGAGATGAGTTCGGTGGGGCAGGAAAAGGCAGAGACAATGGGTCAACCAGGGCAGGCAGGTTTGTGTATTTTGGGAAGGAGATAGAAACAGTCCGTGCGGGGTAGGAGAATAATAATGTTGGAGGCTGGGGGTGGATCGTCTCCTGAGGTGATGAGGTCATGAATGGTGTTGGAGATGATGGTTTGGTGCTCGGCAGGTGGGGAGGGTCATGATCAAGGGGGCGGTAGGAGGAGGTGTCGGAGAGTTGGCGGTTGGCCTTGGCGATGTGGAGGTCAGTGCTCCATACTACCACTGCGCCACCCTTGTCTGCGGGTTTCATGGTGAGGTTGGGGTTGGAGCGGAGGGCTGCCCGTTCTGTAGGGGAGAGGTTGGAGTGGGTGAGAGGGGTGGGGAGGTTGAGGCGGTTAATGTCTCGACGGCAGTTGGAGATGAAGAGGTCAAGGGAGGGTAGGAGGCCTGGGGGTGGTGTCCAGGAGGAGGACTTGTGTTGGAAACGTGTGAAGAGGTCAGTGGAGGGAGGGTTAGGTTCCCGGTTGAAGAACTAAGCGTGGAGGCGAAGGCGGCAGAAAAACTGCTCTATGCCCAAACCATCCACAAACCTGCCTGCCCTGGTCGACGTATTGTCTCAGCCTGTTCCTGCCCCATCGAACTTCCCGCAACACAACCCTCATACCCCGCCCCCGCCACAACCGCCCAAAGAGGATCCCCCTCGTTCTTACACAACACCCCACCAACCTCTGGATACAACGCAACATCCTTCGACACTTCCGCCATCTACAATCCGACCCCACCACCCAAGACATTTTTCAATCCCCACCCTTGCCTGCTTACCGGAGAGACCACTCTCACCGTGACTCCCTTGTTCGCTCCACAATGCCCTCTAACCCCACCACACCCGGCACCTTCCCTTGCAACCTCAGGAAATGCGACACTTGCCCCCACACCTCCTCCCTCACCCCCATCCCAGGCCCCAAGATGACTTTACATATTAAGCAGAGGTTCACCTGCACATCTGCCAATGTGGTATACTGTATCCATTGTACCCGGTGTGCCTTCCTCTACATTGGGGAAACCAAGCGGAGGCTTGGGGACCGTGTTGCAGAACATCTCCGCTCAGTTCGCAATAAACAACTGCACCTCCGAGTTGCGAACCATTTCAACTCCCCCTCCCATTCTTTCGACGACACGTCCATCATGGGCCTCCTGCAGTGCCACAAAGATGCCCCCCTAAGTTGCAGGAACAGCAACTCATATTCCGCTTGGGAACCCTGCAGCCCAGTGGTATCAATGTGGACTTCACCAGCTTCAAAATCTCCCCTTCTCCCACCGCATCCCAAAACCAGCCCAGTTCGTCCCCTCCCGCCACTGCATCACACAACCAGCCCAGTTTATCCCCTGCCCCCACGGCATCCCAAAACCAGCCCAGCCTGTCTCTGCCTCCCGAACCTGTTCTTCCGCTCACCCATCCTTTCCTCCCACCCCAAGCCGCACCTCCATCTCCTACCTACTAACCTCATCCAACCTCCTTCACCTGTCCATCTTCCCCGGACTGACCTATAACCTCCCTACCTCCACACCGATATATTTTTTTCCGCCTATCTTCTTTTCTCTCCAATTTCGGTCCGCCTCCCCCTCTCTCCCTATTTATTCCAGAACCCTCTCCCCATCCCCCTCTCTGATGAAGGGTCGAGGCCCGAAACATCAGCTTTTGTGCTCCTGAGATGCTGCTTGGCCTGCTGTGTTCATCCAGCTCCACACTTTATTATCTCTGACAGTCTCTGTGCTGTTTAATGTGATGCAATGCCACCCTCTGCTGGCCTCCACATGCCACTGCACAGGCAGCAGCAGAGGATGAGGTCCATCAGGGATTTATTCAGAGAGGGACTGGGAGGACAGCAGCGCACACCACCATCCAAATTGATTTCATCTTCATGTACTTATCTAAATGTCTTTTAAATGTTGTAACTGCACTCACTTCCACCATTTCATCTGGAATTTTATTCAATACGCGAACCACTCTCTGTAAAATAATTACCCCTCGTGTCTCTTTTAAAATGTTTGATCCTCAAAATTTGAAACATCCCCACAGCCTTGAAATCCTCCATCCCCAAGAAAAGATAACGCACATTCAACTTATTTTTGCACCTCATGACTTAGAAGCCTCAATCAAGTCACCCCTCATCCTCCTGTGAACAAGTCAGTAAAGTCCCAGCCTGTCCAGCCTCTGAAAACACTCTGAAGTGGTGATGTATCCGGATTGAATCAGGCGACAGTGTTGGGCCCATGCAGTGTTTTCGGAGTAAGCGAGAATGCCTACATGTCAGCGTTCTGAAACTTGTGAACACTTCCTTCCATGACACTGTATCTCTATTTCCCCCTCTCTGTCTATATATCCAACCCATCCCATTTGTTTATATTTAAACAGATTCCAAACCATCTCTCTCTGGCAGTGACCCCCATGGCACCCCTTGTCCTGGCACAGGCAGCACAGTGGCTCAGTGGTTAGCAATGCAGCTTCACAGCACCAGGCACCTGGGTTCAATTCCAGCTTCAGGCAACTATCTGTGAGGAGTTTGCACGTTCTCCCCGTGTCTGTGTGGGTTTCCTCCGGGTGCTTCGGTTTCCTCCCACAGTCCAAAGATGTGCACGCTAGGTGGAATGGACATGCTAAATTGCCCGTAGTGTTCAGGGGTGTGTGGGCTATAGGGGGATGGGACTGGGTGGGATGCTTCAAGGGGTGGTGTGGACTTGTTAGGCCGAAGGGCCTGTTTCTACACCGTAGGGAATCTAATCCAATCCTTATATCTCAAACCATCCATTCCCACTGCCATCCCGGTAAATCTCTGCTGTTCCCTCTCCAGATTAATATTATCCTTACTATAACAGTGCGACCAGAACTGGGCACAGTACTTCAGAAGATGCCTCACCAATATCCTGTACAACGTGAAAATGACATCCCAACTCCCAAACTCAAATGTCTGAACAAAGCAGGTAACGAACTAAATGTCTTCTTAACCAGCCTGTCTGTATGTGACACAGACTTCGAAGAATTATACCTGATGGATTAGTCTCTGTTCTGCAACACCACCAAAGGCCCTAATTTAAATTGTATAAGTCCTGCCCTTGTTTGTTTTGCCAAAAGCAATGTCTTGCATTTATGCAAATTAAATAAATCTGCCACACCACAGCCCAGTGAGTGATATTCCCACCGTCCCCCACACAACCCTGACATGTTTTGAAAGACCGTCCCATCTCCAGAAGGCCTACAAACTCCAGTCTTTATTTTCGCAAAGACCCTGAGCTTGGTTTGCGTTGTGCGGGCAGCAGCAGGCGTGGGGTGGTGGTGGTAGTAGTGTGGATTGCAGACCAGCCTGTGATGGGGCGATTCATTTTCTTCAGGGTAGAGAGTTTGCCAATGGGCACCCAGATGGGCCCTAGTTATGCCTGTCTCTTCATTGGGTACGGGGAACATTTCTTTTCCCAGTCCTATTCTGCTACCCTCCCCCACCCACAGCTCTTTCTTCGCTGTATCAATGATATCATCGGAGATAGTAGGAACTCCAGATACTGGAGAATCTGAGATATCATCAGTACTGCTTCTCTCTCTCGTCTGGAATTGGAAAGCTTCACATGTTTTGATTCCAACTTCCACCCTGCCCTCACTTTCACCTGGTCTATCTCTGACCCCTCCCTTCCCTTCTTCAACATTTCTGTTTCCATTTCTGGGGATAGACTGGCCACTAATATTCATTACAAATCCACTGTCTCCCACAGCTACTTGGGCTGTACATCCTCACACCCTCCTTCCTGTAAAGTCCTCTAAATGTCTTGCATTTATGCAAAGTAAACACAATCTCCCACACCACAGCCCAGGGAGTGATATTCCCATCCCCCACACAACCCTGACATGTTTTGAAAGACCCTCCCAGCTCCAGAAGGCCGACACACTCCGGTCTTTATTTTCGCAAAGGCTCCCTCCATCCCATTCTCTCAGTTCCTCCGTTTCCAGAACATATGTTCAGATGAGGCTAACTTCAACAAGAGAGTCTCCAACATGTCCACCTTCCTCCTCAACCAAGGATCCCCCAGCTCCTTTATTGACAGGGCTCACAGCCAGGTCCGATCCATCTCCCACACTCCTGCCCTCACTCCTTCTCCTTCGTCCCTCAACTGCAGTAGGGTTCTCCTCAGCCTCACCAACCATAACACCAGCATCCACATCCAGAAGATCATCAGACGCCATTTCTGCCACTTTCAGTGAGATGCCATCACCAGACCACCTCTCCCTTGATAACAAAGTGTGAAGCTGGATGAACACAGCAGGCCAAGCAGCATCACAGGCCTGCCTTCTGCAGGGACCGTTCTCTCCGGGACACCCTCATACACACCTCTTTCACCCCCGATAATTCCCCACAGCCCTACGGCCCGTGCCCTGTAACCGATGAAGGTGCAACACCTGCCCATTTACCTCCTCCCTCCCCAGTACCCAAGGGCCCAAACATCACTACCCAGGTGAAGCAACACTTCACCCGCACTTTCCAGAATCTAGTCTACTGCATTCGCTGCTCACAACGTGGTCTCCTCTACATTGCGAAATGAAGTGAAGACTTGGTGAATGCGGGGTAGAACATCTATGCTCGGCTTGTAAAAAAAGTGACTGAACTGCCTGTTGCCTGCCACTTTAATGCACCACCCTGCTGCCTGGCCAACATCTCTGTCTCTGGCTTGCTGCAGTGTTACAGTGAAGCCCAAAGCAAGCTGGAGGAACAACATCTCATTTTCCACTTGGGGACACTGCAGCCTCCGGACTCAGTATTGAGTTCAATAATTTTAGGCCCTAAATCTCCCATGTCCCACACCCCACTGCACACACCAGGCCTTGTTACCACATATCCTGCCATTACACACTCCCTGTTGTTCGTCACTAACAGTCGCTATTAGCAACTACTCACCCTCCCAGCCTGATACTTATCAATTCCTTTGCCTGTCCAACTTCTTTCTCTCTCTTTGGGCCCTAGCATCTCGTTTACTCTCTACCCCACCCACCTCCCTATTTGCAGCATATAAACTGACATTTTCTCAGCCACTATCAATTCTGAGGAAGGGTCACTGAACCCCAAACATTGACTCTGTTTTTTTTCCTTCAAAACTGCTGCCAGACCTGCTGAGCTTTTCCAGCAACTTTGTTTTTGATCCTGGAATATAATATGTTGCTGTGTAACATTTAATGCTTTTAGGAGGAGGGCAGTCACACCTTAGAGGTGAGAAATAGTGATCTGAAATATGATTTTTGGGGTTGGAAATTATGCTCTTTTGTCGTGTCTGGTGTTCAGTAATGTCTAATCGAGATTCTTCATAGTGCAGAACACGTCTGCAGAATTTCGTTCCCTAACATTGCAATCTCCAGATACAGTAGGAACTGCTGCTGCTGGAGAATCTGAGATAACAAAGTATCGAGCTGGATGTACACAGCAGGCCAAGCAGCATCAGACGAGCAGGAAAGCTGACATTTCGGGTCTGGACCATTCTTCAGAAATGGGGGAGGGGAAGGGGATTCTGGAATAAATAGAGAGACAGAGGAGGAGGCAGATGGAAGATGGATAAACGAACAGATAGGTGGAGAGGAGACAGACATCTCAAGGAGGCTGGGATGGAGCCAGTAAAGGTGAGTGTAGGTGGGGAGTTAGGGTAGAGGTTGGTCAGTCAAGAGAAGACAGAGAGGCCAAGGAGACAGGGATGAGACTGCTTGGTAGGAGGTAGGGGCGGGGGTTGAGGTGGGAGAAGTGGATCAGTGGGAGAAACGGTGGACAGGTCAGGGAGGCAGGGACGAGCTGGGCTGGTTTTGGGATGCAGTTGGGGGTCGGGAGATTTTGAAGCTTGTGAAGTCCACATTGATACTATTAGGCTGCAGGGTTCCCAAGCAAAATATGAGGTCCTGTTCCTGCAGCCTTCGGGTGGTATCATTGTGGCATTGGATGAGGCCAAGGATGGACGTGTCATCCAGAGTGTGGAGCGTAGATGTTTCACAAAGCGGTCTCGAAGGCTCTGCTTGTTTTCCGCAATGAAGAGGAGGCCACATCAAGAATAGGGGATACAATACACATCAGCAGATGTGCAGGTCAACATCTGTTTGATGTGGAAGGTTTTCCTGCGGCCTGGGATGGAGCGTACGGGGTGGTCGGGTTGGGGCAGGTTCCGTACTTCTCGCAGTTGCAGGGAAAAGAGCCGGGTGAGGCGGAGCTGGAGGGGAGCGTGGAGCGGACAAGAGATTCATGGAGAATGTGGTCCCTCCAGAAAGCAGGGAAAAGTGGCGAGGGAAAAATGTATTTGGTGGTGGGGTCAGGTTGCAGATGGCGCAGGTGCTGGAGGATGATGCGTTGGATCCGGAGGTTGGTGGGGGTGGTCGGGGCGGGTGGGGCACCTAAAGACGAGAAGATTCTGTTTTGGTTTTATTGAGGGGAGGGGGTGTGAGGGATGATTTGCGGAAAACATGAGAGATGCGTTTGAGGGTATTTTCAACCACTGTGGAGGGGAAGTTGCAACCCCTGAAAAACGAAGACATCTGGGATGTCTGGGAGTGGAATGCCTCATCTCAGGAACAGATGCAGAGGAGACAAAGGAATTGGGAATAGAGGATGACATTTTTGCAGGAAGGTGGGTAGGAAGAAGTGTATTCTAGGTAGCTGCGGTAGTTGGTAGGCTTGAAATGGATATTGGTTTCCAGGTGGTTTCCAGAGATGGAAACACAGAGGACCAGGAAGGAGAGAGATGTATCACAAATGGTCCAGGGAAACTCAAGGTTTGGGTGTAAGATGTGGTGAAGTGGATGAACTGTTTGAGCTCCTTGTCGGACCACGAGGCAGCACAGGTACAGTTATCAATATAAGGGAGGAAGAGGTGGGGTGTCGGGCCAGCTTGGCTTCGGAAAAGGGATTGTTCTATGTAACCTACAAAGAGGCAGGCATAGCTTGGGCCTCTGCCGGCACATACGGCCAACCCCGTTGTCTGTAGGATGTGGAAGGACTTGAAGGAGAAGTTATTACTGGTGAGGACGAGTTCAGCTAAGCAGACAAGGGTATCAGTGAAGGGGGACTGGACGGTCCTGGGGGACAGGAAGAAACAGAGGTCCTTTAGGTCATCTGTATGAGGATTACAAGTATACAGGGATTGGAAATCCATGGTGAAGATGAGGTGTTGGGGACCAGGGAATTGGAATTTCTGGAGGAGGTGGAGGGAATGGGGTCTATCATGGGCATTGGTGGGAGTTACTGGACCAAGGGAGAGAAAATGGAGTCCTGATAGGTGGAGATAAGTTCAGTGGGGCAGGAGCAGGCAGACACAATGGGTTGACCAGGGCAGGCAGGTTTGTGGATTTTGGGAAGGAGATAGAAGCGGGCGGTGCAGGATTAAGGAACGATGAGGTTGGAGTCTGTGAGTGGGAGGTCACCCGAGGTGATGAGGTTGAGGATGGTCTGTAAGATGATGTATTGGTGATCATGGGTGGGGTCATAATCAAGGAGGCAGGAAAGGGAAGTGTCAGAGAGCTGGCATCTGGTCTCAGCAAGTTGAGGTCAGTGCGCCATTCTACAACTGTGCTTCCCTTGTCCGCGGGTTTTATAGTGAGGTGAGGGTTGGAGACAAGGGAGCGGAGTGCTGTATGTTCTGCGGGGCGAGGTAGGAGTGGGTGAGAGTGGTGGAGAGGTTGAGGCAATTGATGTCTCAATGGCAGTTGGAGATGAAGAAGTCGAGGGAGGGCAGGAGGCCTGGGGATGGTGTCCAGGAGGAGGGGGTGTGTTGGCGGTGGGAGAAGGGGTCGGTAGAGGGAGGATTTCAGATAATAACTATTTGAGCTGGAAATCATAGCCAAGCAATTAAAGATGTTAATAGTTTATCCCAATGGCACAGCACATTCCTTCAACATCCTGTAGTTGAGGCAAGTACCTTGCATTTGTTCAACACTGAAAAATCTTCCCTGTTTAATTCAGTAAATTTAACCAGAATTTGATGAACTCAAATTCAGCTTAAAGTTCGCACGTAAAATGTGACTCAAAATGTGCGTATGACTTTGGTCTTGTGTAATGGGTAGCACCTACGCCTCTGTGCCAGAGGTCTGATTCAATTCCAATCTCTGAATCTATGATAATGTCACTAGCTCTGGACCAGAAGTTCTGGATACAACTCCTGCCAGTCGCAGAGGTGTGTCACAGCCTGTCAGAACAGGTTGATGAGCAAATATACGGGACAGTCATATTGTAGATTCAGCGGCCATCGCAGTGTGGTGGCCTTCACCTTTGGGCCAGAGGTCTCCATTCAAATCCCACAGCAATGTTTCATAAAATGTCCAAACAAGTTGGTGAAATTATTTCCAGAATTGTGACTTGATTGAGAAGGACCAGTGTTGAATTTCAGAATTCAGGCCCGGGATAACCGAAAGCACAGCCATTCGTGTTGATTGGAGCAAAATGTGCACCTTATATATGTTTATAAAATCATGAAGGGCATGGATAGGGTGAATAGTCAGGGCCTTTTTCTAGAGTATGGGGAGTCAAACATTAGAAGGCACAGGTTTATGGAACAACGGGAAAGATTTAAAAACCATACGAATGAACTTCCAGATAAAGTGCTGGAGGCTTGTGAAAACACCATTTCAAAAGGATGGGTATATGTATTGGAAGGGTCCAGAGGGATGTAGGCCAAATGTTGGCAAATGGGATGAGATTAATTTCGGACACCTGGGCAGCATGGACATGTGGACCAAAGAATTTGTTCCCATACTGTACATCTTTATGATTCATTAATTTGCTCAGGATCTCTTTGTAATCTTGGATAACCTTGTCTGTCCATGGTTCAAATAATCTCAGTGTCATCCGTAAACTTGCTAACCTTGCCTTCTATAATTTTCATCCAAATGATTCATTTAAATGACAACCAAAAGTCAATCTAGCCCCGATCCCTGTGGATCACCGCTAACCACAGGCTTCCAGTCTGAAGGACAATCCTCCAGGACCACCCTGTCTTCTGCCATAAAGCAGACACACACACACACACACACACACACACACACACACACGCACGCACGCACGCACGCACGCACGCACGCACACACTTGCACGCACGCACACAGCCGATGAGATAGATACATTTTGATGAATAAGCAGGCCAAGGTTTATGGTGAGAAGGCAAGAGAATTGTTTTGAGATATATGTCAAGCATAATCAAACAGCAGAGCAGACTTGATGGGCCAGATGGCAAATTCTGCTCCAATTTCTTATACTGTCTGGTCTGAAGGTATCGGGAATATTTCGAGGAGGTATTATGCTGTGAAGCTAACACACTTTAGGGAGTCTCCCAATTAAGACTGAGGTACGAATATATCTTTCGATTTAATATTGTGCTGTCTGTGGTGTTCTCATCCCCAGGGAATAGTGTGAACTGGGTGAGTGAGGATATTCAAGGTGGAGCTCAACTGACCTTTCATGGACAAGAGAGTCCATTATTGGGAATAAACAGGAAAAGTGTGTTCAGCCACAAACAGATCATCCATGATCTTTCTAAATTAAGCAGCAGTCTCGAGGGTCCAATTGGCCAACTGCAGCTTGTATCCTGTTTGTTGTTGTCTCACTCCGCCCTTCAAACCTGTTACAGAGGAAAAGGATGTCCCCATTCAAACAGTCATGGTTACTTTCATAGACACACAGAGATATACAGCATGAAAACAGTCCCTTCGGTCCAACTCATCCACGCCATCCAGATATCCTAAATAAATCTCGGCCCATTTGCCAGCATTTGGTCCATTCCTCTCTAAACCATTCCGAAACATATACCCAACCTGATGCCATTTAAATGCTGTAATTGTACCAGCCTCCATCACTTCCTCTGGCAGCTCATTCCATAAACACATCACCCTCTGCATGAAAATGGTGCCCCTGAAGTCTCTTGTAAACCTTTCCCCTGTCCTCTTAAAGCTGTGCCCTCTCGTTTTGGACTTTCCCACCCCTGGGAAATGACCTTGGCTGTTTACACTCCTGTGTCTCTTATGACTTTGCAAACGTCTGTCAGGTCACTCATCAAAGACTTTTTATTTTATTGTGTACCAATTGTGGCAATTTTTCCACACAGCACCCACAGCCAAAAATGAAATTAACCAGAAGCTTATCCATATTTGTGATGTTCTCAAAAAGGGACAGATGTTAACCAGACTGATGGGAAATCTCCCTTCTTCCTCGATACATTTCCGGGGAAAATTGATAACCTGATTGAGAGGGCAGACTAGATTTATTGCTGCATCTAAAAGACAGCATTTTTGACCGTGCAGCATTCCAAACAAATGCTACTCCACATTCTGTGCCTGTTTTTTAAAAGCTCAAGGATCAGAATCGTTGACAGTACAACCTCTACCCGATGATCTGACAACAAATAGCCCTAATGCTGTGTTGCTGAGCTCAGAAACACCTCAACAACCAGCTACACACCACAGGAGAGGCCCGGCAACCATTCCCAGCAGTTACACAGCAAGTCCAGGTTAGCTAACAGGAAATGCAGAATATAGATAATTATTTAGTTTCAGGTTGGAAAGCTGCGACTAACGGAATTCCTCAAGGAATGTTGTGAGTTCATCAACAGTTTACAATCCAGATTAACGATTTCAATGAAGGGCTGATAGGCTTGCAGCTCAATGTGCTGGTACAGCATTATAGACACCCAATAAGATGACAAGTGGAGGGAGGCGATCTGCAATGGTGTGCAGACAGGGGGTGTTTGGGAGCAAACTTCCAGCAATGCAAATAAAACAGTACAGTGTGGGTTGTGGGACATTTGTGTTTTGGGGAAAGGATAAAACAGCAGTAAATTAGATGGCTGGAGAAGTAACGCAGAGATCGGTGCTACTGAGTGATTTGTGTGTCCTGGTACAGAAATCATATAAAGTTAGTCTGAAGATGTCGCAAGTGATTTGGAAAGTAAACGGAATAGTGCTGTTTCTTGAAAAGGGTGCTGGGTATGATGTTAGGCATGTTTCCCTGCTTCTGCACAGGGCATTGCTGAGAATCCATCTCATGCTCTGTCTGTAGGTATGATGCACGAAACTAAAACAAAATCACAATGGCCTTTGAAACTTTTCAAGGATCGTTCTCTATACACTGTCCTGTGATGGAGGCATTATGTTATGGAGGATTAACAGTTTAGTTCTGAGAACCAGAAATATTGTTGACTATATAAGAACTTGAGGAGAGTGTAAATGGTGAATACCTGACGGATAACTTATCTTGATTGGAAGAATACAACTGGGGAAATAATTTAAAAAATAAAACGGATTCTGAGAAAGGTTCACTTGACCTGAAACATTAATTCTAATTTCTCTTCATAGATGCTGCCAGGCTGCTGACCTTTTCCACTAATTTATCTATTTCTTTATGAGTAAGACACATTCATTTTAATATAGATGTTGTGAAGACATCAAGACTTGCTATTTTTAAATTATGCAGGCACATATAAACATGTCTTTAAATCAAGTAGGCCGTGTTGTTGCTCAGGAAATGACTCTGTGTATGACAGCAACAATGATGCGCCAACATGGAGCAGGGAATGTGATGGAAACTAATAGCTCAGACAATGTTCAAGAGGACCTCACATGTTCATGTTTGGGGGTTGCATAGCATTATTGCGCGATTCAACTCAGAGAGGGGAAAAGAAACGCAACCTACCTGAAAAGCAACAGCCTCTCGCTCCCTCTCTACTTCCTTGTTCCTCATTGCATCAATGTATGAGAGCTGAAAACGCACCAAACATCTTTACCACTCATGGAGGATTCATGATGAGGATTAATTGGAATCTCCCACTGCCTGTAGCAAAGGGAATTCAGCCAAATATAATAGTTCCAGGAAATAATCCCATTGCCAACAACTTGTGCGAGCAGAATAAGTTTGGAAGCAGAATTACAGTTGGGACAATCACTCACATTTTCCTTTTATCATGAGTTCAACTGTTACATGGACAAAGTTCTTTCAAATTAATATTTCAGCTTGTCATCGAATATACGTGTGTGTTTGTGTGTGTGTGTGTGTGTGTCTGTGTGTGTGCGTCTCTCTGTGTGTGTGTGTGTGTGTGCATGTGTGTGTGTGTTTGTGTGGTTGTTTCTTCTTTGTATCACAGTTTGAGTAAAATTGGTTTGGCCATAAATGTGTCATTTTAGCAGATTAAAGAAAATTGTCTGACTCTTTCCTTGCACTGACCCTGACCCAGTCTGAGACCTACATTATCAGCCACATCACCAACCTGATTACATTTAAAATTTGTAGTGATCAGGGGAGAGGTGGGACTGGAAAAGGAAACACTGACCCAGCAAGCCAGTGCGCCAGAGACCAGTGAGGCTGACATGAGAACTGGATAAGTTGTTGGAGGGGATTCTGAGGGATAGGATTTACATGCATTTGGAAAGGCAAGAAGTGTATAGGGATAGTAAACATTGCTTTGTGCAGTGTAAATCACATCTCACTAACTTGATTATTTTGAAGAGGTGATAAAGAACGTTGATGAAGGCAGTGTGGCAGACATTTTCCAAATCGGCTTCAGGAAGGTGTTCCATAACGTTCCGAATGGTAGACAGTTTAGTAATGGGTAATCACATGGTATCCAGCGGGAGCTGGCCAATTGAATTCAAAATTGTCTTGACGGCAGGGGACTGTTGTCCAGACTGGAGACCAGTGACCAGCGGTGTGCCGCAAGTATCAGTGCTGAGTTCACTGCTTTCTATCATTAATATAAAGGGTTTGGATGTGAATATCAGAGACATGGTTAGTAAGTTTATAGATGACATCAAAAAGTGGAGCCGTGGACAGTGGTGAAGTTTATCTCAGAATGCAAAGGGACATTGATCAGATGGGCCAATGGGCCAAGGTGTGGCTAATGGAGTTTAATTTAGATAAATGAGAGGTTTTACATTCGGTAGAGTAAAGCAGGGCAGGACTTTGGGCCCCACACCTCAGGAAGGACATACTAGCCCTGGAGCGTGTCCAGTGGAGATTCACACGGATGATCCCTGGAATGTTAGGGTTAACGTATGATGAACGGCTAAGGATCCCGGGATTGTACTCATTAGAGTTTAGAAGGTTGAGGGCAGACCCAAGAGAAATTTACAAAATAATGGATGGCTTAGAAGGGGTGGACACTAGGAAGTTGTTTCCGTTCGGCGGGAGACAAGGGGAGACTCAGTTGTTTCTGTTCGGCAGGAGGAGAGCGAGAGCCAGACAGAGAGAGCACTAGGAGGCTGCCGGGAAGGTAATGGTTTTTTTGTTCCCGCTTTAAAAAGCTTACCTCGAGCGGCACCACTTTTTGCTGTCATCGGTAAACTTACGAACCATGTCTTTGACATTCACATCCAAATCATTTATTTATTTGGGCAGGAAAAGAGTGGAAGGGCGATAGTCATTGGGGATTCAATTGTAAGGGGAATAGATACGCGGTTTTGCGGTTGAAAACGGGACTCCCGAATGGTATGTTGCCTCCCAGGTTGCACGGGTCAGGGATGTCTCCGGTCGGCTGCTGAACATTCTGAAGGGGGAGGGTGAACAGCCAGTTGTCGTGGTGCATATAGGCACCAACAATATAGGCAGAAAACGGGATGAGGTCCTACAAGCAGAATTTAGGGAGTTAGGAGCCAAGTTAAAAATTAGGCCCTCAAAAGTCGTAATCTCAGGATTGCTACCTGTGCCAAGTGCTAGTCAGTGCAGAAATGCAAGAATAACTAGGATGGATGCGTGGCTTGAGAGATGGTGTAGGAGGGAGGGGTTCAGATTTTTGGGACAAATAAACCGGTTCTAGGAAACGTGGGACGATTACAAATTGTATGGTCTACATCTGAGCCGGACTGGAACCAATGTCTTTGGGGGTGCTTTTGCTAATGCTGTGGGGGAGAGTTTAAACTCATGTGGCAGGGGGATGGGAACCAAATAGTGGACAGAAAAGAGGTAGGAACGAAAGCCTGGAGGGAACCAGTTAATGGAGTCAGTGTGACTAAAGGCAATAGTAGTTGGGGAGCAGATGATGAACACAAAGGGACAGGTAGTCTGAGGTGCATTTGTTTTAATGCGAAAAGTGTCGTTGATAAGGCAGATGAGCTTAGGGCTTGGATCAGTACCTGGAAGTATGATGTTATTGCTATTATTGAGGCTTAGTTGAGGCAAGAGTATGTTTGGCAATTAGTTGTCCCAGGATATCGATGCTTCAGTGGGGTTAGAGAGGGAGGTAAAAGGGGTGGAGGAGCTGCAGTCCTTGTCAAAGACGATAACACAACCGTATGAAGGAGGGCCCCATGGAGGACTCAAGCAATGAAGCAATATGGGTAGAACTCAGACATAGGAAGGATGCAGTGACAATGTTGGGGCTGTACTACAGGTCTCCCAACAGCGAGCGTGAGATAGAAGTACAAATATGTGAACAGATAATGGAAAGGTGGAGGAGAAACAGGGCGGTGGTGATGGGAGATTTTAATTTTCCCAACATTGACTGGGCTTCACTCAGTATTAGGGGTCAAGATGGAGCAGAATTTGTAAGGTGTCTTCAGGAGGGTTTTCTAGAGCAGTATGCATGTAGTCCAACTCGGGAAGGTGCAATACTGGACCTGGTGCTGGGGAATGAACCCGGCCAGGTGGTTGATATTACAGTCGGGGACTACTTTGGAAATAGCGATCACAATTCCGTAAGTTTTACAATACTCATGGACAAGGATGGGAGTGGCCCTAAAGGAAGAGTACTAAAATGGGGGAAGGCTGACTATACCAAGATTTGGCAGGAATGTAGATTGGCAGAAGCTGTTTGAAGGTAAATCCACATTTGATATGCGGGAGGCTTTTAAGGAGAGGTTGATCAGCGTGCCGGAGAGACATGTTCCTGTGAAAATGAGGAATAGAAATGGCACGATGAAGGAACCATGGATGACAGTTGAAATTGTGAGACTAGCCAAGAGGCAAAAGGAAGCATATATGAGGTCGAGGTGACTGAAGACAGACAAAGCTTTGCAAGAATATCGGGAATGCAGAGCGAATCTGAAACAAAGGATTAAGAGGGCTAAGAGAGGACATGAGATAATGCTGGCAAGCATGGTTAAGGAAAATCCCAAAGCCTTTTATTCATATATAAAGGGCAAGAGGGTAACTAGAGGTAGGATTGGCCCACTTAAGGGTAAAGAAGGAAAGTTATGTGCTGATTCAGAGAAAATGGGTGACATTCTGAACGAGTATTTTGCATCGGTATTCACCAAGGAGAGGGACATTTCAGATGTTGAGGTTAGGGATAGATGTTTGCTTACTCTCGGTCAAGTTGACATCAGGAACGAGGAAGTGTTGGGCATCCTTAAAGTGATTAAGGTGGACAGGTCCCCTGGCCCGGATGGTATCTATCCCAGGTTGCTGAGGGAAGCGAGAGAGGAAATAGCCGGGGCCTTAACAGATACCTTTGCCGCATCCTTAGACACAGCTGAGGTCCCGGACGACTGGAGACTTGCTCATGTTGTCCCCTTGTTTAAGAAGGGCAGCAAGGATAATCCAAGTAATTATCGACTGGTGAGCCTGACATCAGTGTTATGGAAGCTACTGGAGAAGATACTGAGGGATAGGATCTATTCCCATTTGGAAGAAAATGGGCATATCAGTGATAGGCAACATGGTTTTGTGCAGGGAAGGCCATGTCTTACCAACTGAATAGTACTCTTTGAGGACGTGACAAAGTTGATTGATGAGGGAAAGGCTGTAGATGTCATATACATGGACTTCAGTAAGGCGTTTGATAAGGTTCCCCATGGCAGGCTAATGGAGAACGTGAAGTCACATGGGGTCCAGGGTGTGCTAGCTGGATGGATAAAAAAACTGGCAAGGCAACAGGAGACAGAGAGTTGTAGTGGAAGGGAGTTCATCAAATTGGAGACCTGTGACAAGTCGTGTTCCACAGGGATCTGTGCTGGGACCACTGTTGTTTGTGATATATGTAAATGATTTGGAGGAAGGTGTAGGTGGTCTGATCAGCAAGTTTTCAGATGACACGAAGATTGGTGGAGTCGCAGATAGTGAAGTGGACTGTCAGAGATTACAGCAGAATATAGATAGACTGGAGAGTTGGGCAGATAAATGGCAGATGGATTTGAATTCGGGCAAATGCGAGGTGATGCATTTTGGAAGATCAAATTCAAGGGCGAACTATACAGTATATGGAAAATTCTGAGGGAAAATTGATGAACAGAGAGATCTGGGTGCTTCGGTCCATTGTTCCCTGAAGGTGACAACGCATGTCAATAGGATGGTTAAGTAGGCATATGGCATGCTTTTCTTCATTGGATGGGGTATTGAGTACAAGAGTTGGCAGGTCATGTTGCAGTTGTACAGGACTTTGGTTCGGCCACATTTGGAGTACTGTGAAGAGCTCTGGTCGCCCTATTACCAAAAGGATGTAAATGCTTTGGAGAGGATGCAGAGGAGGTTCACCTGGATGTTGCCTGGTATGGAGGGTGCTATCTATGAAGAGAGGTTGAGTAGATTAGGTTTATTTTAATTGGAAAGACATATATTGAGGGGGGACCTGATTGAGGTCGACAATATCACTAAGGGTATAGACAGGGTTGACAGCAAAAAGCTTTTCCCCAGAGTGGGGGACTCAATTACTAGGGGTCATGAGTTCAAAGTGAGAGGAGGAAAGTTTAAGGGAGATACGCGTGGAAAGTTCTTTCCACAGAGGGTGGTGGGTGCTTGGAACGCGTTGCCAGCGGAGGTGGTAGACGCAGACTCGTTAGCGTCTTTTAAAATATATTTGGAGAGGTACACGGATGGGCAGGGAGAAAATGGTCCCAGACCGTTAGAAAATAGATAACAGGTTAGACAGAGGATCTTCTGGATGTGAGTTTGCTCACTGAGCTGGAAGGTTAGTTTTCAGACGTTTCATCACCATTCTAGGTAACATCATCAGCGAGCCTCCGATGAAGCGCTGGTGTTATGACCTGCTTTCTATTGATCTGATTCGGTTTCCATGGGTTGGTGATGTCATTTCCTGTTCTTTTCCTCAGGGGATGGTAGGTTGGCTCCAAATCAATGTGTTTGTTGATGGAGGTCTGGTTGGAATGCCATGCTTCTAGGAATTCTCGTGCGTGCCTCTGTTTGGCTTGTCCCAGGATGGATGTGTTGTCCCAATCAAACAGGACAAATGGGCAATCAAATGGACAAACAGGCAGAAAGCTAGCCACCAGGATACATGAACATCAACTAGCCACAAAAAGACATGACCCACCATCACTAGTATTCTCACATACAGATAAGGAAGGACACCACTTTGATTGGGACAACACATCCATCCTAGGACAAGCCAAACAGAGACAGGCATGACAATTCCTAGAAGCCTGGCATTCCAACCAGAACTCCATCAACAAACAGATTGACTTGGAGCCCATCGACCATTCTCTGACAAAAAGAACAGGAAATGACATCACCAACCCAAAGAAACCTAAACAGATAAATGGAAAGCGGGACATAACACCAGCGCTTCATTGGAGGCTCACTGATGATATTACCTAGAATGGTGACGAAACCTCTGAAATCTAACCTTCCAGCTCAGCGAGCAAACTCACATCCAGAAACTCAACTTGAGCTACAAATCTTCTCAAAGCTTGCTAACAGAGGATCTTGATTGGCGTTGGCTTGGAGGGCCGAAGGGCCTGTTCCTGTGTTGTAGTTTTTTTTGTTCTTTGTTCTTTGACCCGTGGGCACTGTCTTAAAATTTGAGGTGATAAACTTAAAACTGAAATGAGACGACATTTCTTCAGCCAGAGCGTGGTGGGCTTGTGGAATTCATTGCCATGGAGTGCAGTGGAGGCCAAAACGTTGGATGCCTTCAAGGCAGAGATCGACAAATTCTTGATCTCACAAGGAATCAAGGGCTACAGGGAGAATGCAGGGAAGTGGAGTTGAAATGCCCATCAGCCATGACTTAAAAGGTAGAGTGGTCTTGATGGGCCGAATGGCCTTACTTCCACTCCTATGTCTTATCATCTTATGGTCTTATACAGTTAATGCTGGGGACCTGGGGACTGTTGCTGAATAAAGAGACCTTGGGGGCACACACATAGTTCCTTAAATGTGGAGTAGCATGTGAGACAGGGGAGGGAAGGACACATTTGTCATGGTTGCCCTAATCAGTCAGAGCATTGGGGAGAGGGTTGGGATGGCATGTTGCTCCTGTACAGGACATTGATGAGGCCACTTTAAGAATACTGCGCACATATCGGTTGGCTCTGCTAAAGGAAGGAAGTTGTTATTTTTGAGAAGGTGCAGAAAAAAGATTTACAAGGATGTTCCTCGACTGGAGGTTTTGAACTGTAGGGAGAGGCCGAATAGTTTGAAAGGTTTTCCCCTGGAGTGTCAGAGGCAGAGGGGTGACATGACAGAAGTTTATAAAATTTCAATGCCATGAATATTCTGAATAACCAAGGTCCATTTCTCAGGGGGAGGGGAGGCCAAAAGCCAAGTGCTAAGTTCAAAGCTGAGAGGGGAACAACTTCGAAGGGAATTTACAAAGATCAAAGAACAAAGAAAATTCGGCCCTCCAAGCCTGGTCAAGCCCAGGCAGGTGGGACTAGGGTAGTTTGGGATTAAGTTTGACATGGACTGGTTGGACTGAAGAGCTGTCTGACCCTGTAACTCTTTCACTAGCTCTATTCCCACCTCCATGTATACTCTGGGATGTACAAGAGCAAATTACCAAATTTCAGTTCAATTAGTTTTGAGCAATTCCTCTTTATTAATTCTAATCTCCCAGAGCTTCTCATTTTCACAGTCACTGTCCTGTACAATTTCTGGAACATTTTCTGTATCATCTTCTGTGGAGACAGAATTAATGTATTTCACTCAGCAGTGGGTCAGTGGGGGTGAGGTGAAGAGAGACGGCCTCTGTCACCAAGTGAATACATCGGGGCACTGCACTTAGGAGGTGATGGACATGGCACCCACTCCTGCTCGGAGAGTTCTAGAATCTAAACAGTTCAAGGAAACTGCCATTTGACGACCATTGACAGGTTATGCTGAAACCAGTGACACAACGCGGTGACCACCTCGTTTTAGAATCAAACTGTCGTCACACTCTGCAACTGGCATAGGTCCAGGTAGAGACAAGAATCAGTCTCCAGTTAAAATTTTAGTAACTGCTAGTGTGGCCATAAGAGAACTGCAAATGGAAAGGAGCAGATTATGATTTATTCATAAACAGCACTGAGGCAGAAATGAAGACTGGGGATATTATTGCTGATAAAGTGAATATTATGATACAGATCAGCTCTGGGCAAAATGTGCCAATGGTGGCTATGAATACTTTTCTTCATCCTCAGATGTTTGTAAGTGAAGCCATGGCATAAGAATTGAGTTTGTGACTGAAGGTGAATACAATAGTTTCCATCTTTGTCAAATACATAAAATAGAAATCGAGATGCTGTTCACAAAGATTTACAGAATTAATAAATGGAAAGACACAGAGAAACTTACCAGGAACACCAACAAAAGCGAGAATGGGATAGTAACCTGCTTGAATAATTATCAGGAGAGCTTCTATTCGCAATGTTAATGGTATCCAATTGAAAGTAAGCCAGTAAAGGCCATCGGATAAACTCCTGTCCATTGTTGGAATATTCCAATCTATTCCTCTCAGATTCTGGTACGTTGTCGTAACATTCCACTCCATTGTTCTCACATTCTGAGCCATTGTTGGAACATCCCAATCTGCTGGTCACAGATTCTGATCTCCGCCCTCTCTGGAGCTGCTGATCCCAAGCGTATTGAGAATGACACAACTGTTGATACTATGGGATAATGGATTGGAAAAAAAACCCTTATTAATAGAAGCGGGAAACCCTCCAGTGACACAGTCAGTATCCATGGGGGCAGACATTAATTTGACTCACTGAACAAACAGCTCCAGTTAACCCCTTTCACTACAACACTTCAAATGTAACATAAATACCTGTCCTGGGTGGGAAGCTGACATTGCCTGCTTTTGGTCTTATTGGTCATCTCCAATTACTCTCACACTGTTAGACATAAAGGAGAAAGGTGGAGATTTCTTTTCACAGGCTCGATGACTCTATTGTGTTATCCACATGAGGCGTTCGGTGTAACCACATTCCTAAGAGCCATTCAAGAGGTTGTCACTGCGCTGAAGCCTCCTCCACTATAACTGCCAATGTAAGCCCTGTCTCTGGACACAACTGCCCTGAAGAAAGACAGGAAGTGCTGACCTTTCCTCTCATTGCCCTGGTAAGGCAACATTTTATCTTTAACACAATACATTCAATAATTTGCCTCTAAAGTTGCAATCATTTTTTCAGTTTATACACATTTTCTTTCCCATTTCCTTTGGCCTCAGCTAAAACGTAAGCAATACATTTCCAATTGCCGTGTTTATTGGGATTAAAGAGTCAGAGACAGCATCTATGTAATTGTTTAGCAAACAGAAAGGAATAGGAGAATAGGAAATGCAGACTGGGCAGGAGTAAAGCGATATTTCCCAGACACCAATATCTTCTTGTAGTCAGAATAAAATAAAACGCAGAGAAGGAAAAAGAATATCCTTGGCCGAAGGAATAGCGAGTGACAATGTAAACAAAACACAATAGTTTGGAATAGAGAAGAAATGATTTGGTATGTACTCTGTCAGTGTGTGCAGATAGAAAAGACTGTTCATGTATGCACGAGACATTCAGAGTTAACAACTGAGACATAGTTCACAAAATATGATGCAGACGATGTACAAAATTTATAAAACATTTAGACATTGTTTGATTCTCAGCTGATGTGTTCTGTTCCCATTCTCTCAAGAATTTTCCCTCTTTGGGTTTCCATGCTCTCCTCTCTCATTCTTATCAGTTTGTGAGTTATAAATTCCTGCATTGTGTGTCCCACCTTATTTCAATTAATTAACACACTGCAAGGAAATAAATATACTGACCTGCTGGGTTCTGTCAACAGCTGGTGTCTGTCATATTATTGTAGATAAAAATTCTGGCATGAGACAGAGAATTCGAACATGTTACTCTGTTGTACATTCATTGTACTGATGAACACTGCACACAGAAATTGCCAAAATAGCGAAGTACATTTACTTGTGTCAATAATCTATTTTTCTCTATTTTTACACCTCTTAATCCATATTTCCTCTCTGTTTCAGTCTCCCTCTCTATTTATATCTTGTTAATAAACCCTCCAATAGTGCCCGGTTTCACATCTCTCAAACCTCCCTCATTCATTTCGAGCTATTGCTCATTTGAGGATGTGATTATAATTGAGGAACATCACTACAAAGGAGGAAGGAAGTTGCCAGAGTTGATGGGAAGGGAAGCCGAGCAGGGAAAACAGTGGAGCAGCAATGGCAGGAGTTTATTTGGATGATTCGGAGGTTCATTTTAAAATCCTCCCAATGGAGAAAAAGCATACTCAGGGAGGACAAGGCAGCTCTCGGTAATACAGGAAGTCGGGGACAGCAGAAGAGCAAAAGAGAAAGCGTTCAAAGTGGTGAAGACTATTGGAAATCCAAATGATTAGTAAGACTTGAAATTCAATCTTAGAGTACATGATAAAAACAATTGGGAGGAGAAGATGAAATATGATGGCAAGCTTGTTAATAATATCAAAGAAGATTTCAAGAGGTCTTTAGATACATAACAAGGAATAGAGAGAAGCATGACCAAACACGGGACTGCTGCAAATGAGGCTGGAGTAGTAATGGGAAATAAAGAAATGGTGGTGTATCTGAAGAAGGACTTTGCATTAGTCTTCACGGTGGAAGACACCAGCAGCCAGCCAGAACATAAAGCGAATCAGAGGCAGAAGTAAGTGAGATGATCATAAGTAAGGAGAATGGCTGGGGAAGCTGAAAGATCTGAAGGTAGATAAATTAACCAGATCAGATGGTCTGTGCGCCATAGTTCTAAGGAGGTAACGGACGAGTTTGTTTGGTTTTGCTGGTGATCTTTCAGGAATCGCTGGAGTCAGAGAGGGTCCCATAAGACTGGCAAATATTACCCCACTGTTTAAGGAGAGAGAGACACAGAAATCAGGAAATTATAGGTGATGGGGCAATGAAAAATATTTTGAACAAGGCTCAGTGGATCCTTAGTTTTATGAGTACAGGTCCAGAGGATAAAAGCAGGGAAGTGGTGGAGTATATTGAAAAAAAATTTGATTAAGCTACAGCATAACAAGGGTTAAATTTACAAATTATATTACAAACAGAAGACTTGCAAGTGCGGTTGAAATGAACGAAATCGGTTTAAAGCACACAGGAGCGCACATGACAAACAAATTGTTGCCGAGACCCTGTAGTTAAGGATGTCGGGAACAGCCTGTGAGTAAATTGAGTTTTAAAAAGTCTGAAAAGCACAATTAAAGCTGCTGCTGCAGAGGTCCCAAAGTAGAACAATGTCGTCAATATTAAAGATGAAATAAAGCCGGATATTTGAAAAGATTGCAGACTCATTCCTCCTTTCTCTGCAACCCAAAACACACCTTCCAGGAGAAGCAGGATTTCACTTGTACTCTTTCAATCCAGCCTACCGTCATTGCTGCTCACAATGCTGCCTGCTTTACACTGGAGAGACCAACGAGAGATTGCTTTGCCAAACACTTCCAGTCTGTCGGTAGGAATAAACCAAACCTCCTTGTTGCTTCCAATTTCGATTATATACCTTGTTCTCTTGCTAACATTTCGATCCTGGGTTCCTGCAAAGCTTCAACGAAAGGAATCCCAAGCTCGAGTTACACCTCATTTTACGCTTTGTGCTTTATAGCTTGTCGGCCTTAATATTCAATTCCATAACTTCACAGCCTGAGACCATTGGGAATGTTCTTCATTTTCTGTATGTACTCCCTCCCGGTGACCCTGTGACCTTGTCATGTTTGTTTAACTTGCACTCAATGGTAAGAACGCATCTCCGCCATTCACACCTGCATTTACTCCCATTTTGCATCTGTTTCTCTTTCACCACAACTAAATGTCCATTTGTCTTTTGCACTGTACACCACACCCTCTGTTTTCTGTCACTCCTCCTCCACCTCTGTCAAGGTATTTTTGAATCCTTTTCTGTTCTGAAGAAGGCTCACACTGGACTTGAAAACTTAACTCTGTTTCTCCGTCTCCACGTATGCGCCAGACCTGCTGAGTTTCATCAGAAATGAATCAGCACAGAATAAATTTTCAACAAAACGTAACACTGTGGTCACCGGAAATCTGAAACAAAAACAAGAATTGCTGATGAAACTGAAAGCTTTGAAGAAGTGTCACCGGATCCGACAGATTAACTTTGCTATCACTCCACAGATACTGCCAGATCTGCTTAGTTTCTTCGGCAATATCTATTTTCAAATAAATTCCACCAGTGTGTGTCAAAGCTGCACAAACACCCGGTCCAACATGGAGCACCATACACTGGGAAGTGAATGGCACAGCAAGGTGCACTCATTCATTGGTTTAGGCTGGCACCACTGGCACTACACAGCACTTAATCACAGTCAGGCAGAGAAACAGGGAGAAGCACATTCACTTTAAAAACAGAAGATTTCACTTGGGGAAGCAAAAAGATTCAGATGAATATGTTAAATGTGTTTTGAGAAATGTGACAAATTGGAGGCGTGACATCATGGAGAAACTCTGAGAAGAATAAGAACACTAAAGTAGAAGTGTTACCACATCAGAACCCAGAGTAGGTCACTGAGTACAGGAGCAATGGGGACTCAGACTGAACTGGGGGACAGGCAGTACAATGACATTGCACATATTGCAGCTCAAACCTGGGCATTCATGTGGTGATGTAAACCACAGCAACAGGAGAAGCAGAATTGTGTTCAACCACAATCTGTAACTTTTTGTCCCAGAGAATCCCTCAGTCTATGGTTACCATGAAGCTGATCAATGGTTCAGTGACGAATGCAGGCAAACACGCCGGGGTCAGGGCCATCTGAACCTAAAACTGATGCCAGCCCATTATAAATGCCAGATTTGGCTGCTTGCATTCGAAACAGCAGAACTGACACATTACAGACAGGGCAAAGTGATTGCAACAGCAACAGACCAGAAGTCCTGCCACAAACATTCATAAATGGTCATTGACAGTTAAACAACTCCCTGGAGGAGAGGGTTCCACCAATATCCCCATCCGAAACAATGGAACAGCCCTCCACATCAGTACAAAAGTCAAGGATGTAGTACCTGCACCATCCTTAGCCAGAAGTATTGAGTGGATGACTTAGCTCGCCCTCATCATGATGTCCACTAAATCATTGATGCCAGTCTTCAACCAATTCAATTCACTGCATATGATACCAAGAAAAATATAATGATGAACTAAAGACAGGAAGAAGGTAACAGGCCCTGTCGCCATTCCTGCAATAGACTGAAGGCTTGTGCTGCACAACAAGCCTTGCCCCTGGGGAAGCTGTTTCATTCCAGCCACAACTCTGACATCTACCTGGCAATGTAGACAATCACTCAGCTGTGCCCAGTCCGCTAAGAGGAGAATAGTTACTATCTGACCAACTGCCACACCCTCAGTCTCATCAAGATCGTCAAATTGTTTGAAGTTGTTTTTGACTGAGCTGTCAGGCAGCACAGAAATAACCTGCTCAGTGTGGTTTCTGATGGGTCCCCATGTGGAGATGGTGCTGTTGTGGAAATCACATTCGATTCCTAATCCAGACCAGGCTAATGCTTTGGCAGCCAAGGAATGTTAAGACAAATAACAAAATACCAAAATTTCAAATCTCGTGTCATTAAAAGAGGGCCTTGAAGTCAATATCGATTGTAAAAACCAATGTGATTCAACAATGTACTTTCAGGATGCAAATCTACTGTGCTTTCCTGGTATGTCCTAAAAGTGACTCCAGACCCGTGTTGAACTCTTCAATGGTCTCTGAGACAGGACAGGCTGCAACATTACCTGCCAATTTTTATACTCAATGCCCAGGACAATGAAGGTTGGCATGCCATTTGCCTTGTTGACTACCTTTTCCACCTGCATAGCCTCTTTCAGTGACCTGTGTACCTGGACACCCAGATCCCACTGCCTATGAGTACTCTTCAGGGTTCTGCCATTTACTGGATATTTTCCATCTGGATGAGACCTTCCAAAATGCATTAGCTCACATGTTTCCGGATTGAACTCCATCTGCCATCTCTCTGCCCAAGTCACCAACCTATTGATATTCAGCTTTGTCCTTTGACCGTCCTCATGGCTGTCCGCAATTCCAACAACCTTTGTGTCATCAGCAAACTTACTAATCAGACCAGTTATAATCTCCTCCAAATCATTTATATATATATTACAGATAGCAAAGGTCCTAACACTGATTCCAGAGGAATGCCACAATTTTGATCTCAATATGACCCAAACTATCTACACACCCTTCCCCAGACTCATCATCCACCATGTCCTTCTCTATGGTAAATACTGACATAAAGTGCTCATTTAACAGCTCGCCATATTCCTCTTTCTCCGCATATAAATTCCCTTCCCTGTCCTTGAGTGCGCCATCCCTCTGCCTGGCTACCCTCTTGCTCTTTGTATGTATATATGGGATTTTCCTTAATCTTGTTGGTCAATGACTTCGCATGACCCCATTTTAGCCGCCCTGACTCCTCGCTTAAATTTCTTTCATCTTTCCTTATATTCCACCCTCGCTTCGTATATTCCCAGCCTCCTGGCCTTAATAAATGCTTCAATTTTCTTTCCAATTAGGGTCACAATATCTCCCATTATCCTAGGCTCCCTAAGCTTGCTGTACTTTCCGTCATCCTTACAGGAATGTACTTATCCTGAGTTCCCAGCAACTTACACTTGAAAGCCTTCCACATACCAGATGTGAATTTGCCCTCAAACATCTGTCCCAATCTACATTCTTCAGTTCCTGCCTAATATTGTTATAATTTGCCTTTCTCCAATTTAACACCTTCACTCGATAACGACAACTATCATTACTCATCAGGACCCTTAAATTTACTGAATTGTGATCACTGTCTTTGATCTATTCCCTTATTGAGACATCGAACACCTGGGCAGGTTCATTCCCCAATACTAGGTCCAGTGCGGCCCTTTTCCAAGATGGACTGTCTACATCGTGTTTCAAAAAACCCTCCTGGATGCTCTTTGCAAACTCTGCCCCATCCGAGCCCCTAGCACCAAGTGAGTCCCAGTCAATGTATGGGAAGTTAAAATCACCCACAACAACAACCTTGTTACTTTTACATCTTGCCAAAGTCTGGGTACAAACCTGTTCTTCTATCTCCTGCTGACTGGATGGAGGCCTATAGTAAACCCCAAACATTGTGATTGCACCCTTCCTGTTCCTGAGCTCTACCCATATTGCCTCGCTGTTTGAGCCATCCGAGTTGTCCTCCCATGGTACAGCCGTGATATTCACCTTAGCAAGTAGTGCAACTCCCCCACCTGCCTCAATCCTGCCCGAAACACCTGTATCCTGGAACGTTAAGCAATCAATCCTGTCCCTCCCTTAACCAAGTGTCTGTAATAGCAACAAAATCACAGTTCCCAGCACTAATCCCAGCTCTGTGTTCTCCTGCCCTACCTGTTACACTTCTTGCATTGAAACAGGTCAACTTCAGTCTACTAGATCCGCTTTGATCATCAACTACACCCAGTCTGTTTTTCCTCTGAGCCTTACTGGCCCTATTCTCTGGTTCCCTTTCAGTCCCTTCACATGGCATTGATTCCCACACCCCTGAAAAAGCTAATTTCAATCCTCCTGAGTGACACCAGCAAACCTCCCAGCCAGAATATACACGTAACATTTTCAAATCCCGAAACATCAACTTTCCTGAACCTCTGATACTGCCTGGCCTGTTGTGAACATCCAACTCTGCACCTTGTTATCTCAGATTCAAGCATGGGCAGTTCGTACTATCGCTGAGGAAGTTCTGGAATGAAACCAGTTCACTTTATGCCCTTTGTCAGTACTGGCCTCTCCCTGGTGCATACATGGCACACTCTCTCAGTGTTGAAAATGCCTTCCTCTCCTTCGTTTATTTTCCTGGCTGGTAAACCGTTATATTTCTGTGCGGTCACAATGAACTGAAATTTTAATGTGCCCACACTGAATAGAAACAGTTGACAATGGAATTGCACAATTTTCTGTACCACAGTCACAGTAACAGCAACACCACTATTGCTCCTGGAGTTGACTGGGGATGTTGGGTATGAGAGATAATGGGAACTGCAGATGCTGGTCTAGGCCCGAAACGTCAGCTTTTGTGCTCCTGAGATGCTGCTTGGCCTGCTGTGTTCATCCAGCCTCACATTTTATTATGTTGGGTATGAGATGGCCTTGTGGTATTATTTCTAGACTATTAATCCAAGGACCCAGGTAATGACCCAAACCCCAATTCAAATCCCGCCATGGCAGATTGTGGAATTTGAATTCATTGAAAAACCTGGAATGATGAAACTATTAAGTTTTCATTGATCATTGGGATAAAGAAAAAACACCTGGCGCACTAACGGCCTTCAGGGAAGGAAATCTGCCATCCTGACCTGGCCTGGCCTACATTTGACTCCGAACCAACAGCAATGTAGTTGAGTCTCAACTGCCATTTGGAATGACCAAACCAGCCACTCGGTTATATCAATCACCACAAGTTCTCACAGAAATCACACAGGACAGACCTATATATCAGCAATAGACAGCATGTGCACGGTAGAGATGCAAGAAAAAAAGCTCATAAATACCTTCTCAAGGGCAATGAGGATAGGGAAGTAAATGCTGGCCCAGCCAGTCATACCGACAAACCATTAATGCATAAAAGAAGATGACCACATTCAGGAAAGACAGACAGAGGTGACACAACTTACTTTAAGCAGGTACTAAGAAGTATATCTACATGGGCATGATATTCAGGAATATGGGGAAAGGCAAAAAAGTAATTAATTTCACATTTTACTTCCATCCCACCTGATCATCAACAACTCTTTTTGTGCTTATATTTTTCTCTCACTGTCTCTTTCTCAATTTCTTCAAGTGATTCCTTCCCCCTTCAAAACTAACATCCAAGTCACCAGCATAAATCATAATATTTGCCAGCAGATTTCATTTCTGATGTTTGTCCAGTCGACTTGAAATGTTAACTCCGCTTTTATTTCATCACAGCCTGCCAAACTGTTCACTTTCCTCAGCACTTTGTTTTACTTTTGTTTCAGATCTCTGACAGAATTCTTTCTTTGGTTTTACCGTTTTTTAACATAAATTTCACAGGGTTTTGAAATCATTTGCAAGAGTAACATTTGATGCCCATCATTAATTACCTTTAGCTGTGACCATTCTACAAGGCAGTTTGCAGTCAAAGACATTGTTGTGAGTCTGAATTCACACTTAATCCAGCCCGGGTAATAACGTTAGATTTCTTTACCAGAGGAGATCAGTGCAATGAGGTAGGTTTTCAGGTAAATTTCTGCTGGTTTTATAGTTGCTAATAGTGAAATTGGCCTTGGTTACAATTCTTATCATTACAATGAAAGTTCTACCAACAATTGTGGTAGGATTTGAAACAGTATCTGTCATGTAATAATCAGTGTCTTTGCAGTACCTGCAGAGGCAGTTAAGACAATCATTTGCAAGAGTAGCATTTGTCTTAACTACTCTAATATGGAGTTCCTGTCATGAGTTACTTTGAAAACAAAAACAAGGGTCTGATCAAATTATTTGTAACTTGGAAGACTGGTCAGAAGACAACTGGAACAATAAAGCCTGAATTTTACCAAGGCATAGATAATGGTTTATCCAGCCACAGCACAGAGGCAGAGGGGGAGAGTGCAGATATTATGGAACTGGTGTTGGACAAATTTGTTGATGGAGACACAGTAAGACATAAATCAAAAAAGGCCCTCAAAGTTGTGAACAAGCCTTGTTCTCAGAAGCTTGCGAAGGATGTGTCTGAAATTCATGGACAATGATGCGAGCTTTTAATTGAAACTGAAGATAATTGTTTCCATTTTATCCAAATATAGGTAACAGAAACGGTAACAAAGTTGTATATGCCTTGCGGCAGTAGTGACTGGACAGAGATAGAAAGGCTTACCAGGAACACCAATCATAGCGAGAATGGGATAGTAACCAGCCTGAATAATCATCAGGACACCGAGTATTCGAAGTGATAACGTTGACCAAGATGCGTTAAGATAATGAAGACCCGAGGATATTCCCGGCCCATTGTTGGAACATTCCAGTCTATTGTTCTCAGATTCTGAACCATTGTTGTAACATTCCAGTCTATTGTTCTCAGATTCTGATTCGTTGTTGTAACATTCCAGTCTATTGTTCTCAGATTCTGATCTCTCCTCCCGCTCTCTCTGCAGCTGCCGATCCCTGTTCGTGCTGTCGCCTAATGCTCCCACTTATACTATGGGATAAAACATTGAACAGAGCGCCTTAGTTATAGGAGAGGGAAAGCTTTCTGTGACACAGTTAGAATCCATAGAGACTGACATCAATCACAGTCACTGAACAAACAGTTCCAGTTAACCCCTTTTAATACACCTACAGTGAACCTTTGGTTCACAATTGAAACTGGACTGGATTGGATGTTAACATAGTTGGCTATTTCTCGTATATCCCATCACCAATTGCTCTAAAGATGTATGTGGTGAGGGAGAATGATGGATGTTTTCATTTTGCAGTTTAAGTGGCTCTGCCTTGTCCACGTGCAATGCTGTCACCACCTGCATCAATACACTACGCCCCCACAAAAAAGACAAGCAAAATGTCATTACTGTGTTGATTGTACAAAAAAAAATGCTGAGCAAAATTGGATTGGCCTTGCAGAGAAAGTGTGGATTTCTCACTGCTGTAATGAAACAACATTGTATGTTGAAGATACAAAGTTCTTCATTGCAGTTTATGTGCTTTAAAGCAGTAACATTTACATTTCTTGATTCAATTGACTAAAACTAAAATCAAATGTGGTGCGTACAATGATGTTGTTCATTAAAGCCCATGGGACTAAAGAGCCAGGGACAGAATGAATGTGAAATTGGTTCGGAGACAGACAGGAATGGGGGCAATGTCTGTGGACACTGGAGAGGAGCACAGTGATATCCCAATGTCACCAGTAATTAGCTAGCACTTATTCTGACAGATGGAATGAAATGTAATGCAGAGCAAGGAAACAGGTTATATTTGGGAGATGGAATGCGAAACAACAATATGAACACAACATGATAATTTTAAATGTAATAGGAAATTGTATTTTATGTAAACACTGTTTAATCATGGGGTATGCAGAATGATATCATTGTTCATATACGCACAGGATGTTTAGAAATAAAAGCAGACAAAGATTTCAAAATAACAAGGTTTAGAGCTGGATGAACACAACAGGCCAAGCAGCATCTTCGGAGCAGAAAAGCTGACATTTTGGGATTTCAAAATGTTAGGTGTATAGGGATTTTACTGGATAATAATAGTAGGAATATAGTTCACCTCCAGCTCGTGCAGAGATGATGGGCTGAGGGCCCTCCATCTTTCCTGTAATTATTCTGAGGTTTGTATGAAAAGGTTTCAGAGCCTGAGGGGAAACACTTTCAGAGAAGGGCACGGATTGTGCCGTCATGAGTAATCTATTTCTGTCGTCTCATGAAGTGCAGCTGCCTTGGAAATTTATTTTCAATCAAAATCGATTTCCTGAAATTCCTGCATTGAGGAAGATATTCACAAAATGTTTTTTAATAAAGAAACAGACATTGTTGTAATACCCGTGTAACCAGCCCAATGGCTCTCACAGAATCAGGAATGGATGAAATTGTCCAAATATAACCAAGTTCAACATCTGGACCTATCAAGAAAAGCAAAATTCAGGAGATTAAGGAAACCTGAAATAGAAGTTAGTGGAGAAACGCAATCTATGAGGCAACATCTGGAGACAGATTTTGAGTTAACAGATCTGGTCTGTTATGAATCTGTTCTGAAAAAGTCATATTGCAGATGCTGCTAGACATGATCATTTTTATTCCAGCATTTCTTTTCTTTCTTTTGGACTGTCACAATTTGTCTGATCTGAATCAGAACAGTGACGCTGCCATTTGAGTTGACCTTCAAGTATTTGTGAATGGTCATTAAAGGACACATTGCAAAGTTTCTTTAATGAAGATCCCAAGTATCGATGGCATGTTACATTGAGATAAATTGCCATGAAAAGTTTGAACTCAGTGGCACTGATATCGCACGATCAGTCCTCTTATTGAAAACGATGTGGATCCTTAACTCAATGTCATACCATACTCCTGATGTCGCTGGGGTTACACTCATCCAGCAAAGTCTTACCTTTCTGAGAATTTGGGCTCAACTTTGCAAACATAAAATATCTTGATATTTTTATTAGGATGCACTCAACCATGGGTTTTAGCAGGCACTAGCAAAGGCTGAGTTTATTTGTCATCACTAATAGCTCTGGAGAAAGTAACAGCGAGCTACCTTCCTGAAACACTTCCAGTCCAAATGCTGCAGACGTGCACACAGAGCTGTTTGTTAGAGTTTCCAGGATTTTGTTTTTCAATGCATTATAGTCAAGGAACACCAATTTAGTGCCTATCCAGGATGACAAGTGACTTGAATGGCTACTTTCAGAGATTGATTTCCCATTGTCCAGTCGAGGACATTACCAGTGCAGGATTGTCTCCAATTTGCATTGATCACATTTTTGTTCAGGGTCCATAATGCCACAATGAGTGAAGTAACATGGGTGGCATGGGAAGTTACTCTGATCTCACTTCAAATGATGTTGGAACATGAGCTGAAACAATAAAGAGAGGGGTGATAGATTTAAGACAGATGTCAGAGACAGGTTCTTTACTCAGAGAGTGGTAAGGGCGTGGAACACCCTGCCTGCCAGTGTAGTTAAGTCAGCCACATTAGTGGCATTTAAACAGTCCTTGGATAAGCATATGGATAATGATGGGATAGTGTAGGGCAAGGGGCTTAGATTAGTTCACAGGTCGGCACAACATCGAGGGCCGAAAGGTCTGTTATGTGCTGTATTTTTCTATGTTCCATGTTCTAACACTGTGCTCACTGTTCTCACAATATTCCAAAACTTTTTTTTTTCGGTATGGACTTCCGATTCTGTCATCAGATGTTTGTCCTATTTGTGATGAGGCTAGTTGGTGTCTGGAATGCACTGCTTAGGAGGGTGGTTGAGGCAGGTAACGTCCCAAACTTTAAAAGCATTTGGATCAGCACCTGGTGGTGTCGTCTCAATGGGCCTTTTCTCAATTGTATGGTTCTGTGTGGGAGCAGCCATGAAGGGTCTGATGTCTTCTGAAGTACTAGCCAATGGCACTTGTTTGTCTGTTCCATCAACTGTGCTCAGAAAGTGTTTCAAAACAGCATCAAATCAGACAGTATCAGCACTTACTCAGCCGAGGACAGCCCAGCTATCTCTGAAGACATACAGGATTTTTCAAATGGTCAGTGCAAGATTATTCCAGCTGTTCATCACGATTATTTTAACGAAACCAACAAAATGGATCCAGCTTTCCCTTCATGAGAATAAAATATTTTATCTGTTATGGCGTCATTCCTCAAAAGAAGAACAGACTCCTTCTTCCCATGCACACACTTTGAGAATGTATTTGTTTTCCTGCCGGTTCTTAATAGCCACTCCCCTCCAGTGCTGTTCCATGATCTGGTTCCATGTTCATGCCACACAAATATTTATTTCCAAAGAGAATGTTTCTGTTTGAGACAGGATTGTGAATGCTCACAAACTAACAGATCATATTCCTCAGCACCGTTTCACAGTCCTCAGTTCCTGCAGTCGTCTATGTCGTCATTCCAAAATATGTGGGCACCATTCAGGTTTAGCTGATGAATGGCTAACAAGAATAGTTCTTCAATGTTGCCGGGCAGGAATTATCTCCAACAGGAGGAAATCCAAAAGCACCACCTTGATATTCAAAGAGATAATCAACTTCCAGTGACAAATATCCTGTGTGTAACTATTCCTCAGAAATTCACATAGAGTCGGAAAGTTGTGAAGAATGGGAACAGAGGCTTCTGTTCACTTCATCCATACCAATTACGTATACCCAATAAATCTTGTCCCGTTTGCTAGCTTTTGACCTTTCTCCTTCTAAACCTTTGCTAATCACATACCCATCTTTTCAAATGTTGTAATTGTACCAAACTCCATTACTTCCCCTTGCAACTCATTCCACACACTCACCTCCCTCTATGTGAAAATGCTACACCTGAGGTTCCTTCTAAATCTTTTCCAGCTCACCTTAAACTCGCACCCTCTAATTTTGGACTCCCCGACACCGCTGAAAACACCTTGTCTAGATACACTATCTATTCTCGTCCTTACTTTATAAATCTCAGTAAGGTCACCGCTCAGCCTTCGAACCTCCAGGCAAAAGCCTATTCAGTTTCTCCCTGCAGCTCAAACCTTCCAACCCTGGCAACATTCTTATAAATCTTTTCTGAATCTTTTCAATTATCACAAAATCCTTCCGATACCAGGGAGACGAGAACTGCATGCAATATTCCAAAAGTGGCCTAACCAGTGTCCAGCCGCAACAGGACCTCCTAACAACTACACGCAATGCACTGGCCAATAAAGGTAAGTTGTACCAAATGCAACAGGAGTACACTCCCAACTTGAAGGACATTTAAATGGTCATTGGATAAACATACGGATGGTAATGGAATAGTGTAGTTTAGATGGGCTTCAGATTGTTTCACATTTTGGCACAACATCGAGGGCCGAAGGGCCTGTACTGCACTGTAATATTCTATATTCTATGTTAAATGCTTTCTTTATTATCCTATCTATCTCTGAATCCACTTTCAAGGAACCAAGCGCCTGCACACCAGGACTCATTGCTCTGCAATACTCCCCAGGGCCTTACCATTTCGAGTACAAGTACTGCCCTAATTTGATTTCCAAAATGCAACATGTCAGATTTATTCAAATTAAATCTGCCTACCATTCCTTGGTCCATTGTCCCATCTGATCAAGATCCCATAGTGCTCTGAAGTAACGTTTTCAGTGTCCACTACATTTCCAATTTGGTTAACTTCCAGCTGATTTTTTCAAGGTCAATTAATGCCAGTGTAGCTCTACTAAAATCCCAAATGAATTAAAAAGAAAGTCTGATTTTCCAGAAAAAAATATTGATCTATACAGCTAATTGCTTTCTTTGATGTTATGGGATATATTTGCAAAATGCAGTTCATGCATAATGTGAAAGAAAAAGATAAATCACAGTTGAGGTCACAGATAATTAAAGATAACGCAGCATTTTTTGAAGCAGCTGGAGGAGCACTCAAAATGCCAGGGCCTAGTGGGTGTCGACTTCAAGATAAGTGTGATTAATGTAGTTTTTTTTTATTTGAATAGACATGTTGAGCTGAAGGTCCTGTTTTTATGTTGCATGGCTCTCTGACCTTAATTTTTGAAAACAGAAAAAGCAGTCTCCCAATTTCCATCATACGTCAGCTTTTGTGCTTCTGAGATGCTGCTTGGCCTTCTGTGTTCATCCAGCTTCACACTTTGTTATCTTGAATTCTCCAGCATCTGCAGTTCCCATTATCTCTGATCACAATTTCCATATGTTGTGAGCATCAAGTGGTGAAGATTACAATCTCAAAGACCACACAGCATCCTGGCTTGAATCTATATCATTGTCCATTCACTGACACTTCTTCAGAATCCTGAACGTCTCCATGAAACATATGTTCGTGTCCCTGGGTTTCACCATCATATTCTGAATGGGAATTAGACAGAGGCAATAAATGCTGGTCTTGTCAATGAAACTCATCTCACCAGAACAAATACAAGTAATCTGTCCTATCAAAGACATATATTCAGCTCAATCTGATACTAAAGCAGTTTTAATGAGAATTTAACTTTGTTCTATATCTCTGATCTTTCTGAAAAACCATGAAGCTTTCCTGAGTATTTTCAGAGTGTCGTTTAAAAATCGTATTTGGAAGTTGTCCCCAGCATTCTGAAAGGGAGAGCCATTGTGGCCATGTGAAAACTTGGTTCAGGAGTAAGTGATTAGAAAAATCAAACCAAGTCCGCCATGCGGTGAGCTCTTGAATGATGTGGCCTCAAATAAACGTCCCTCTCCAACCCTTATAACATTGGTGTGTTATTCTTAGTCAAGAATCTGTCTGCCTCTCCCTTAAGAATGTTCAATGATTTGTCCTCCATCTCTCTCTGGAAAGACTTCCATAAACACACAATCCTTTGAAAGGGTAAAAAAATAAGTCACCATTGTCTAACTGAGATATTCTCCAGTTTTACAGTCCATCCACTGGTGGTAATCTCTTGCATAAATGGAAATAATGTTTCAGCATTCAACTTGAAAACACTGCTCGGAATATTGTGGGTTTAAACAAGACCACGTGTCATTCGCCTAAAGTCCAATAAATCCAGGGCCAGTCTGGTCATGATTTCCTCTGAAGATAAATACTTCTCAAAGGAATCACTTCAGTCAATCATCTCTGGATGGCTTCGGATTTCATCGTGCACACAGTCTAATGCAGTCTCACCATTACCCTGGAAAAGAGTCCAAAAACTGCCCCCTTCGGCCTTGAAACTGCTCGACCATGTCCTGAAGCAAACCATGTACTACAGCCACATTACCTTCCTTAGTACCTGCCTACGGAACCAGATCATCCCAATTGGACTACAGTCCACATTCAAGCCTTCCCAATTTGGCCCCAAGCATGAAAATGTCTACATTCAGAACTTTAAGGCCCTTCAGAAGCATCTTTCCCTGCGACTCCTGAAACACACACTCGCAGCAATGCGGCGGCAACTCCAGGCACTGCAATCCAGCCTACCCCAGCTCACAACCTCCTTCTCTTAGGCCCGCAAAGTACCTCTCCTGTTTTTTATTCTTCGTAGGATCCAGAACCTGAACTCACAATTCTACTCAGCTTCAGTGGACTCAAAAAACTGTAAGTACAGTAAACTTCCTGGTGACTACCATCCAAAACGGGCAACCTACACCTCCCAAATCCCCACCCCTACCCACGAACTCACCGACAATGTGCCCACCAGCATTGGCCATGTGGCCACTGTCGGAGCAACCAGGGATGATGTCACATCCTCCGCCGCAGCATACACCGATTCCAGGACAGCGAATGCCACCGCCTCCATTTCCAAGTCCAACACCATAGACACTGAGGACACTCCTACTGTCACCGCTGCTGCCTCTTCCTACCCTGCTCCTCCCACCACCAGTGGAAACGGCACTCCGCGCACCACCGATCCAACTCCGCCCATGCCAATGCAACTCCGCCCATGCCAATGCAGCTCCACCCACAACCATCTCGAAGTCACTCCACCCACAGCCTCCACAGCCAGCAGCTCCAGAGGAGACAGAGACACTGAGCCCTGTCGAGTCTTCACCATCCCCACAGACCTCCCCCTTACTCCGGACAAACGATCAGTCCTCAGTAAGGGGCTCACCTTTGTCCCCCTCCACCCACACATCAATCAATACCGGTCAGGCTTGGACGTTGAGTAGGTTTTCCGCCGCCTCTGCCTCCATGCTTACTTCTCTAACCATGAGCCTAACCCTCCCTCTGCTGACCCCTTCTTTCACCTCCAATGCACCCCCTCCTCCTGGGCACCATCCCAAGGTCCTCTACGCTCCCTCGATGTCTTCATCGCCAACTGCCATCGTGACATCGAACGCCTCAATCTCTCCACCCCTCGCGCTCACTCCAACCTCTTCCCTGCAGAACGTACAGCAGTCCACTCCAATCCCAACCTCACCATAAAACCCATGGACAGGGGACGTGCAGTTGTAGTATGGCGCACTGACCTCTACATCGCTGAGCTTACACGCCAACTCTCCAACACCACCTCCTACTGCCCCCTTAATCATGACTCATGACCCCACGCCCGACCACCAAACCATCATCTCCCAAATCGTCCACAACCTCATCACCTCAGGTGACCTCCCACCCACAGCCTCTAACCTCATCATTCCCCAACCCTGCAATGGCTGCTTCTATCTCATTCCCAAAATCCACAAACCTGCCTGCCCTGGTTGACCCATTATCTCTGCCTGCTCCTGCCCCACCGAACTTATCTCCACCTAACTGGAATTCCTTTTTTCACCCTTAGCCCAGGAACTCCCTACCTACGTCTGTGACACCACCCACACTCTCCACTCCTACAAAACTTACAAATCCCCAGTCCCCAACACCTCATCTTTAACGTGGACAACCAGGCCGTATACACCCGCATTCCCCCTACAGATGCCCTAAAGGCCATCCGCTTCTTCCTCTCCCGCAGGCCCAACCAGTGTCCCTCCGCTGACACCCTCATCCGCCTTGCCAAACTCGTCCTCACCCTCAACAACTTCTCATTCAATTCATCCCACGATCTACAAAAGGGGTGGCCATGGGTACCTACATGGATCCAAGCTGTGCCTGCCTCTTTGCAGGTTATGTGGAACAATCCCTCTTCCACACTTACACAGGTCCTAAACTCCACCTCTTCCTCCATTACAGTGATGACAACATCGACTACATCGACGCCGCATCATGCATCCACGAGGAGCTCAAACACTTCACTTCACTGACACCTTCCACCCGACCCTTAAGTTCACCTGGACCATCTCTAATGCCTCTCTCTCCTTCCTGGACCTCTCTTTCTCCATCTCCGGCAAACACCCAGAAACCAATATCTATTTCAAGCCACAGCTACCTGGAATACACCTCCTCCCACCCACCTTCATACAAAACTGCCATCCCATATTCCGAATTCCGCCGCAACTGCTCCCAAGATGACGGGTTCCACCCCTGTACATCTCAGATGTCCTCGTTTTTCAAGGACCAAAACCTCCCCCTACTCAGTGGTTGAAAACTCCCTCCACCGCGTCTCCCACATTTTGCACAAATCATCCCTCGGACCCTGTCCTCACCCTTGTCTGCTTTCCGGATGGACTACTCTCTCCGCGACTCTCTTGTCCGCTCCACACTCTCCTCCAGCCCCACCACACCCGGCACTTTTCCCTGCAACCGCAGAAAGTGCTCCACCTGCCCCTCCCCACCCCCTCACCTCGACCCCAGGCCGCATATATGCTAATGTGCATCCGCTGTTTGCATTGCGGCTCCGCTACATCGGAGAAACCAAGCGGAGGCTTGGGGACAACTTGGCAGATCACCCATGCTCGGTTCGCACTAAACAACTCCCCCTCCCATTCTGCAAATGACATGTCCATCTTGGGCCTCCTGCAGTGCCACAACAATGCCACCTGAAGATTGCAGGAACAGCAACTCATATTCCGCTTGGGAAACCTGCAGCCCAATGGTATCAATGTGTATTTCACAATCTTCAAAATCTCTCCTCCCCCACAGCATCCCAAAACCAGCCCAGCTTGTCCCCGCCTCCCTAACCTGTTCTTCCTCTCACCTGTCCCCTCCTCCCACCTCAAGTCGCACCCCCATCTCATACCTACAATCCTCATCCCAACTCCTTGACCAGTCCGTCCTTCCCGACTGACCTATCCACTACCTACGTCCCCACCTACACTCACCGTTACTGGCTCCATCCCTACCTCTTTGACCTGCCTGCTTCCTCTCCACCAATCTTCTCCTACACAGCAGCAGCTACGCACTGATGATGTCTTCTCGACTGGAGACGAAATGTTTGCAATTCATTTGCCAAACTCGGCGAACAGACCAACAGCCAAATATCTCCCCCTCTATCCATCTTCAGTCCGCCTCCCCCTCTCTCCCTATTTATTCCAGAACCCTCTCCCCATCCCCCTTTTCTGATGGAGGGTGTAGGCCCGAAACACCAGCTTTTGTGCCCCTGAGATGCTGCTTGTCCTGCTGTGTCCATCCAGCTCCACAGCTTGTTATCTCACACTCTCCAGCATCCGCAGTTCCCATTGTCTCCCCCTGATTGGTGGAAGAATAACCCCGCCCACCCGCCGCGCGAATGACGTCACAAAAACAAAGTCCCGCGGGTCCGGCAGCTTCGGTGACGGAGTGAACAGAGTGACGTTTCGGGGCCGGTGATCCTAACTTTAAACTGGGCCCTGCCCTTGTCCTCTGATTGGTTGGAGGAGAAGCATTTCCGGTGCCTTTTCTGTCCCGCCTCTTGCTTGCTATTGGTCGTTCAATGTCAAACCGGCGGATTCAGCTATGGAGCATGCGTATTGGGAGCGATATCCGAAATGAAGGGGTCCTCCCTGAGAGCCACAAGCGGTGAGTACAGGTTAAAGGGGAGGGCAGCTTCGGTGCTGTGTTCCAGCAAGAGGGCTGCATGACAGCTCAGTTTAGGTCTCAAGTCCCAAACAGGGGGCTTCTGGTGCCGCGTTTAGTTTGCAGAGAGCCTCAGGCTTCCTCCCTGAAACAGGCCGAGACTGTCCTGTGAGAGGGAAAGTCCTGTCAGCTTTTACCCTGTCAAGCCACTTCAGAATGTGATTACAGCAATGAGAGGTGTTCTCAGTAAAGCAGAACTCCACTGTGCACTCACTGGTTAGAGGTCTTTCCACTGTGTCCTGTGTTAGCACCCTCACTGAGTTTTTAAAAGCCATGTTTGGCTTGAATCTGAGAGTTGAACGGTGATATCTGGGCTGTGAGCAGCAGTTGTACTAAAAAAAATACAAAATCAATTATTGGTTTCTGAGGCCAGGCCTGGAAGTTAATTGCAGGTTGTTTGTTGATCAAAAAACTGTGTAGACTCTTTTGACCCATCATAAGGTCAGCATCTGAGAACTGGTGCCAGCAAGATTGGGAGAGAATGTGGTCAAACAGAAGGTCTTTAAAACTGGGCCAAATGTACATCTTTGACTCTGAGCTGGCTGCTGGTGTGACAGAGGCTCAGAGAAAGACCACAGAGTGGAGGGAGAGAGCTGAACAGGGTGGGGCCGTATGGTTTGGATATTGGGGTTCTTCTTCGCCCATCACCCCACCACAAAATCCAGCAAGTTTTTTCTCTCATTGTCCCTCTTCCACAACTTTACCCACTTCTGTACCTCCAGCCCTTATCCCACCCCTTGCTTCCCCCAGTATCAGCAAACTTCCGAAGATATTTCTGACATACTGTTACTTTTCTCAGAACATGCAACAACTTGAAAACTGGATTTAAAATGAGAGACAGAGCAGCCACTGCAGAAGCTTCAAAAATCACACTACACCTTCTTGAACTGCTGCAATCTGCGGAGTGAGGTAGCTCCCATGTTGCAATTTGGGAAGGAGTTACAGGATTTTCATCCAGTGGTGATAAGGCCGTGCTGTTTTTTGTGTCAGTTGTCGTCATTTTGTTCTTATATTCCACCTTCACAAGAATAGAAACATAGAAAATAGGAACAGGTGCAGGCCATTGTAGCTTTCGATCCTTCTCCGCTAGTCACTTTGATCATGGCTGATCATTCTGCTCAGCCTCTTCCCACTTTACAGCCAGACCCTTTGATCCCTTAAGCCCCGACAACTGTACATATCATCTTCTTCTTGGAAACATCCAGTGTTCAGCCTTAACTGCTTTCTGTGGCAGCAAATTTCACAGGGTCACCAGTCTCTGTATTTTTTTTTAATTTCCTCATTTCAATCCTTAACACCCTAGCCCATGCCCCTAACCTTCGACTCCCTGGTCATTGACAACATCCTTCCTGTATTTACCGAGAATTTTATTGGTTTCTGTGAAATCTTTCCTCGTTCTTCGAAACTGCAGTGAATTTCATCCTAACCATTCCATCCTATCCTTATATGTAAGTCTTGACATCCCAGGAATCAGTCTGATCAACTGTTGTGAACAGCCTCCATAGCCAGAAGTTCCTTCCTCAGATAAAAATTCCAAATTTACACATACCATCCCAGGTGTGGACTCTCTAAGATCGTGTACAATTTCAGTAAGACATCCCTGCTCCTGTACTCAAATCCTGTCACTCTACAGGTCAAAATACCATTTGTCTTCTTCACCCCCTCCTACACCTGCTTGCTTACTGTCAGTGTTTTCCTAGTTTTGTAATCCAACTGGATAATCTCGAACTGAGATGCATTTCTCATTTAAATAACTAATTGATTGTATGAATACCTGGGATCCACCATGGACCACAGTACCACACTGGTCACTGGTCGGCATACAAGAAATGACTGTTTATTCTGACTGTTTCTGTGTGCCAAAAGGTTCTGTATCCCTGTGAATACTCAACCTCTCATGCCTTAACCTTACGTGCTAATTTCTTCTGTGAGGCCTTTGAATGCCTTCTCAAAGCCGGCATAAGCCACATCCACTGCCTTTTCAACTCTAAATGTTGCATTCTTGAAACATTCCAGCAGTTTTGTCCAACATGATTTCCCTTTCGTAAATCCATACTGACTCTAATTCTGTCACTGTTTTCCAGTGTTCGGCTAAGGCTCCTAGTTCTCCAGGCTTCTCCCACATCCCTTCTAAAACAAAGGGATAATATCAGCCAGTCTCCAGTTATCTCACACCCACCCATATTTATAGATGATACGAATATTTCTGCAATTTCGTCCATTACTTCCCACAATGTCCTGGAATAAACTACATCAGGTGCTGGAGATTTATCCACCTTTATATTTTCTGAGACATTTAGCACTTCGTCTCCTGTAATGTGAACTATTTTCAAAATATCCAAAATTATTTGAGTTCTGTAGCCTCGTTTGTTACAACTTGTCCATGCCGACCAGGCTTCCCAAACTGAACGAGTCCCACTTGCTTGTGCTGCGTCCATATCCCTCTAAACCTTTCCTATTCATGTACCTGTACAAATGTCTTTTAAATATTGGAAGCGTAACTGCATCTTTCACTTCCTTTGGCAGTTCATTCCACATAGAAACGACCCTCTGTTTGAAACAGTTCCCCTTCCTGCCCTTTCAATCTTTCTCCTCTCCCGTTCAAAAATACCCTCTAGTTTTGGACTCCTCTATCCAAGGGAGAAGACCCTTGCTGTTCACATTATACCCCTCACGATTTTATAAACCTCTCGAAAGTCACTGCTCAACCTCCTATTTTCCAGTGAAGTCCCAGTCTCTCCTCATAACCCATACCCTCCAGTATTGGTAACCTATAGACTGTAAGTGTTGCATGAATCCACCCAGAGTAGAAACTTAATCCAGCCACGAGAAGCATCACCTAACCTCCATCTCTTTGGCCTTTCGTCAAATAGTCTGGCAATAAGATCTGTCCAGATTCAGGCATGAACCAGGAACGTTTCAGCTTGCTTTCTCCAGCTCCCTAGTCTTGAAATTCCCCTCCCAAATGAAAAGGGATCTCCCATTCACCTTAGGTGTACTCTTAATGATTTTGTAAACATATAAATCACCCCTCCATTCTTCGAGTGCAGTGGAAAAATGCCTCAAACGATCAAGCCTCTCCTTATGATTCTCAACCTCCATTCCTGGCAACTTCCTGCTAAATCTTTGCTGAATCCTCCCCAGGTTGATGACATCCTTCGAAGAACAGAAGATCTTTACTGGCCACATTACTCCAGAAGAGGCCTCACTGATGTTCTGCACAATTTCAACATACCGTGCCAACTCCTATACTCAACAGGTCTCAGCAATGAAGGCAAGCAAGCTAAACACCGACTTAGCCACCCTTTCTACATGTGACGCCAACCTCACAGAATTATGGGCCTGAACCTTGAGGTCTCTCTGTTTGACAACACTAACCCCAAGGCCTTACGTTTAATTGTACAAGTACTGATCTTGTTTGTTTTACCAAAATGAAATACCTCGCCTTTATCCAAATTAAACACCACCTGCCATTCCTCAGCCTCTTAACCCTATGAATCAAGATCTATTTGTAATTTTGGACAGCTTACCTCGCTGTCCACTATCCTGCCTATTTTGGTGTCATCTGCAAACTTAGTGACCATGCCTCCACTATTTTCATTTAAATCGCTTTTTTTTATATAAAGTCAAACAAAATTGTAGCGAGCACTGACCCCTGTGGAACAGTTCTGGGAGCAGGCCTCCGGTCTGATAAACAACCCTTCACCACCAGTCCCTGTGTCCTGTCATTAAGCCATATTTGTATCCAGTTGACAAGCTCCCCCTGAATCCCATACGATCTAACTTTACTAATTAGTCCACCTTGTGGAAATTGGCAAAGGCTTTACACTTGTCAAAATAAACTACACCCACCATTCTGCCCTCAATAATTTTCTTTGCTACTTCTCCAAAAAATTCAATCAACTAATCATTCCTTGACTCTCCAGATACATAAATCCTACATTTGACAATTACCTTCAACTACATACCCAAAACCGAAGTCAGACTCGGGTCTACAGCTCCCAGGCTTCTCCTGATATCCCTTAACAAAGGCACAATTTTAGCCACTCTCCAGTCATCTGGCACCTCACCCGTAATTATAGATGATACAAATATTTCTGCAAAGGGATCCCATGTTTTCTCTTTAACTTCCAACAACATGATTTGATGCACTAGAGCAGGACCTGGAGGTTTCATGTCAAAGTGTAATACCGTATGGAAACAGGCCCTTCTGCCCAGACTGGTCTGTGCTGACTATGGTGCCCATTCAGCAATTTCTAACTGCCTGCATTTGGTCCATATCCCCTTCTAAACACTTTGCATCCATGTACCTACCCAAATGTGTTTTAAACGTTGCTATTGTACCTGTCTCAACCATATACTCTGGCAGCCAATTCCAAATATGCGCCACTCTCTGTGTGAAGAAGTTGCCCCTCAAGTCCTCCTTAAATCTTCCCCTCTCAACTTAAATCTATACACTCTAGTTTTCCATTCCCTATCCCTGGGAAAAAGGCTACATGCATTCATCCCATCTATGCCCCTCATGATTTTATTCACCTCAATAAGGTCAGCCCTCATTCTCCTCCATTCAAAGGAATAAAGTCCAATCCTGGCCAACCTCTCCTTAGAACTTGCGTCCGATTCCTAGCAACATCCTTGAAACTCTTCTTTGCACATTTTCCAGTTTAACTATGCCTTTCCTGTAACAGGGTGGCCAAAACTGTACACCACACTGCAAGTGTGGTCTCACCAATGACCTACACATCTTTAGCATAACATCCCAACTCTTATATGCAATGCCTCGAGCGAAGAAGGCCAGCATGCTAAATGCTTTCTTCACCACTCTGTCTACCTGTGATGCTGCTTTAAACCAACTATGCACTTGTGCTTCTCGGTCTCTCTGTTCCACAATATTCCTCAGAACCTTACCATTCACTGAATAACTCCTACCTTGGCCTAACCTTCCAAAGGCCAACACCTCACGCTTAGCTGTATTGAATTTCATTTGGCAATCCTCAACCCACTTCCCCATTTGATCACAATCCCCCTGTAATTTTTGATACCTAAACGATACCTCTTAAGTTTGCAGATGATACAAAATTACTAATCATGTCATAGACATTCACATCCAGATCACTTATGTAAGTGACAAATAACAAAGATCCCAGTATCGACCCACGTGGCACACCATTAGCCACAGGTCTCCAGTCTGAGAACCAACCTTCAGCCATCGCGCTATGCTTCCTACCATCGACTCAATTTCGAATCTCATGAGCTGGCTCTCCCTGGATCCCACAAAACCGAACCTACATGACTAGGCTGCCGTATGGGACCTTGTTGAAGGCCTTACTAAAGTCCACATAGATAGCATTCGCTGCCCTAACCTCATCAGTCCTCTTGCTTACCTCCTCAAAAAACTTGAATAGATTTGTCAGACATGATTCCTGTGCACAAATCGATGCTGACTATCCCTAATCAGATCTTCCGTATCCCAGCTTTGGTTGATCGACTCCCTAAATATGATCTTCAATACCTTGTCTACCACTGGTTCACTGGCCTGTAGTTCCCTGGCTGGTCTTTGCTACCTTTGTTAACCAATGGGACAACATTAGCCACCCTCCAGTCTTCTGGAATTTCAGTTGTGAGAAAAGATGAAGGGAAAAATCTCTGCAAGGGCCTCTGCAATTTCCTCCCCAGCCTCCCACAGTGTCCGAAGATGGACTTCATCAGATCCAGTTGAATTATCAACCTTAATGTGCTTTAAGGCTGCAAACACCACCTCGATTGTCCAAAACATCCCCACTTGCTTCCCTTGTTTACTTAGCATCCATGATTCTCTGCTTAGTAAACACTGAGGAGAGATATTCATTAAAAATCTCCCCCATCTCCGTGAGCTGTTTTCAAATCAAAATATTTGTACCCCTGACTTGTCCCCCTCCATTTCTTTCTCTACAGTAATACCTGATGCAATATATTCCTTTCAAATCTCTCTCCTCTCCTGATGCTCAACACAGAGTTGACCTCAGAGATAATGGGAACTGCAGATGCTGGAGAATCCGAGATAATAAAATGTGAGGCTGGATGAACACAGCAGGCCAAGCAGCATCTCAGGAGCACAAAAGCTGACGAGTTGATCTCTTTCATCTTTATGGAGCCCTGCTTGCTCTCTCGGTGCTCTCTTGCTTTTAATGCACTTGTAGATTCTCTTGGAATTATTCTTAAGCTTATCAATCAAGGCAGTTTCATGTTGCCTTTTTGCCATCCTGATCTCCTGTGTTAGAATACCGCTAACACTGTTTACACTTTCAAGAGATTCATTTGAACCAAGTTTTTATTTATATCTATTTTTTTTTATTCTTGACTAAAACCTGAGTATCTTTTTTCACCCATTGTTCTCTCATCCTACCAACTTTAACTTTCACTCTAACAGAGACATAATGACTCTAAATTGTCACATTTTTGAAAGCCCCCCCACACACTTATCAGACATCCTTATACCTGCCGTCCATTCATGTCAACTTTTGAAAGTTATAAAAACAGAAGCTGCTGGAAACGCTTAGCAGGTCTGGCAGCATCTGTGAAGGACAAATCACAGTTAATGTTGTGGGTCTGTTAATCCTTCCTCAGGATTGTTGAAAGTTCTTTTCTTACAGCATTAAAATTTGCCTTATTCCAGTTAAAGCTTTTACTTTTTCAGGAAGGCATATCCTGTTCCATAATTGTTTTAAAACTAATAGTAATTCTGTCACAAGACTCAAAGTTTCCCTGTACTGTCACTTCAATCACTTGCTATGCCTTTTCCTTTCATAGGAACGTTGATTTTATGGATAAAGAAAAAATTCTTGAACACATTTCACAACTTACTCACTATCTAAACCTTTAACACAATGGGAGTCCCAGTAAATGTTTGGAAACTGAAAATCACCAACTATTATTTCCTTGTTATTCTTACATATATCTGAGATCCCTCTGCATATTTGTTCCTCAGCTTCCCTCTGACTATTAGGAAGCCTATGGTACAATCCCATCAGATGATTGTTCCTTTCTTATTTCTTATTTCTAATTTCAACATATGTTTTCATGGGATGATTTTTCAGAAACATCTCTTCTAGTGATAGCAGCAATGTTTTCCTCATTAGCTCCAAACCATTCAAATTCATGTTCTTATCTGAATGTTTTTCAAACATCGGAACGACCCACATCCACTACTTCCTCTGGCAGTTCATTCCACACACTGAACACTCTATATAAAACAAAAAAGATGCCCATCATGCCTTTTTTAATTCGTTCTCCTCTCGTTTTAAAAATATGCCCCTGGTTTTGAAATCCCCCACCTGAGGGAAACGAGCCTTGCTATTCCTTATCTGTGTCTCTCATTATTTTATTAAACCTACATAAGGTCATCCCTCAACCTCTTACCTTCCCGTGAAAGAAGTTCCCGCCAATCCAGTGTATTTTTATAACTCAACCCCTCCATTCCTGGCAATATCCTGGTAAGTTTTTCCAAACCCACTCCAGTTTAACAATATTCTTCCCACAACAGGACCACTAGAGCAGCACACAGTCCTCCAGAAGAGGACTCGCCAACATCACTTCCCAATTCCTGTACTCAAAGGCCTGAGCAATGAAGACAAGTGTGTTAAATGCCTTCCTAACCACCCTGTCTTCCTATGATGCAAATTTCAAAGGATGATGTACCTGAAACCCTCGGTTTTTTCTGTTCTGCAACACTACCCAGAGTCCAACCATTAATGATGTAAGTCCTGCCTTTGTGAAGTATTGCGTTGTGGGAAAACAAACATTTATCCAAATAAAATTCAATCTGCCATTCCTCAGCCCATTGCCCCAATTGATTTAAGATCTCTCTGAAATCCAGAAAGCCACTAGGCCACCTCCCTTGTTATGACAACACATAAACATCATTGAAAAGATGTTCTTCATTTGTATAATGAAGGGGTCAGACCAAATCTCGAATACCGTCTGCAGGTTTTGGTCTTTCGTTCGTTTATTCAAAGTGTCTCAGAGGAGGTTTAGGAGATTGAAACCTGGAATCAGTGGGTCGTCTGAGGAAGATGGATTGGGCAGGAAAGAGGGAAAACGATTTGTCAGGAGCTGCTGATTAAAACAGGAAACTGACGTTAGCCAGGATATAGGGTGTATTGTATTTATAAGGTGAATTTATTCAAACTTGTGCCACATACACGTGGAAGAGGTCTATAAGCCTAGCTCAGAGACACTCTTCCATTTACAGCTAATCAGGAACAGCATATGAAGGCATTTTCACGTCAGAATAGTTGCATGTAACATTGATATGAAATAAACTTATATGTCAGTTACTTACTACAAAACAGGATGCTGTTCAGTTTCTGACAAAGTTCTGAGTCCTCGAATTTCAACAGGACTGCCACTTCCATACTATCTTCAGAGCTTATCTCGCCCACCATCAGCTCACAGATGGGTGAGTAATACTTACATGACTATCATAAGCTATACGTAACTGTTGATGTTTCGCTGTTTTGGGCCTGCAGTTAAACTGTCTGAGAGATGTTAATGTGAAAACATCCCATTCATTTATATACTTCTATAAATTTAAACTCTTTTGTCTGCATTTGATTCCTACACAGAGACTTTAATTTATAGAAGTAAACGCTTATCCACCTACACGTCGGTGTGCAGACACTACCCTGAAGCTTCCTGCCCACTTTGGAATTCAGTGTAACGCTTTTGTAACTCCTTTTCTTCTCACACATCGGTATGCAGACACTGTCTTAAGCTTCCTGACTGAATGAAAATTAGAACCAAACTGTTTCAAATAGGGTTAGGTGGGGAAATTTTGTAAAGGTGTGAAACCTCTAAAGCATGTAACTTCTGTCTCTGACAAAGGGGCCAGGGCACTAATTTGGTTCGAGCCAGACACACTGGCAATGTGAAATCAGAATCTGTCCCGGACAACAACTCAAAATCACCTCCTGCCATTAGCAGCCACTTCACTAGCAATCGATACTGTATGCTGGTCTTTTACGTTGTTGATGTAATAATTGCTTGGCATCCTGTTTTTGTCTGTTGTAGGAATTGTTTTATGTGTCATGTCATTGTAAGTTGTGAAATCGTTTTATGTATCATGTCTTTTGTAAAGTATAAAAGCAGGGACTGTGCTGCTCGGGGAGAATTACTTGCGAGTCTCCGCACTCTGAGTACAGTGATTCTCCACAGCTTGTACTTGGTAATAAAGGGATTTGTGTTTTTCTAACAGGTCAGTGTCTTGTTATTGCAGCAAGTCCGTGAGGGCCTCCAAAAACGAACTTGACATTTGGCACAACAGCAGGGCTCCAACATGTACAGCAGTCTCATGTGGAGGGCTGAATAAGTGATCGCTCGAGTGTCAGTGGAGTGAGACGGACGGCCCTGCAAGATACGATTCACCTTGGTCTCTCTCTCTCTAACCTGCCATCCGTGCGACCCCTCGTCCCTGCGTGTCGCTGCACTGACGGAACCTGGGATAACTCACGGTCATGAACACTTCTAAATCCTAACGCCTGGAGGTTCGAGACCCCAGGTGAGTAAAGAAATCCAGGAGGTTCGAGTCCCATGGTGGCCGGTTTTAGAGTCCCCAGGTCAGATAAGTGGTAATTTTTAAAATCCAGGAGGATAGATTTCACCCGGTGACTGGGGGTGATATCCTGTATCGGGCAATATTGAAAAGGGAGGGCGTTTAGTGTAAGACCTAGGTACAGTGTGTAGTTACAGTGTCTGTCTGTTTCAAACACCCTGCCTTAGACCGGTTGTGAAGAGGGGAAATCCTCCACGCGAAGGTCAGGACCCTGAAGTGGGTGTTGAGACTAAGGACACTGCAGTAATATATAGGGATGGTAAAAAGTGAAAGCGCTAATTTAAAAAAAACAAAGGAAATTTGGGACAAATACTGGATAAATCAAGTGTTGGCACTCCTTTACATCGATTATGCCGGGATAATCCCGAAAATGAAGTATAGTACAGACGTCTGTCAGCATGCTTAAACAAAAGATTGGGAAATGAGAATTGGCCACTGGGGAGAACGCGGGATATAGATCTATGCACTAAAGCAGAAGAGGCACTGGAAAGGGTTAATGTCATTCTCGGGAAAGAGAGCTGAGGAGCTGCCTGAAAAATCAAAACTGGCCAGTTGGGTGGATAATGCACGTAGGAGAGGGATCACTGCCTGTGATAACGAGGGGAAACCAAAAACTTGGGAAGTTTGAAAACTGCAGAGTGAGGATCATGAGACAAATGAAAGGGAAAGAGTTAACCAAGAAATGCAGGAGAGAGAACAACGAGACAAAGAACGGGGGCTAGAGCGGCAGGCCGCATTGACAGAAAACAAAAAATCGGAGATACCTCCTGACATATCTGGCGTGCCGATGTTGTTCCAAATTAATGACACAGATGAGCAAGACCAAGGAGGACTGGGGAAGGAATCCCTCTGCCCCATCGGGACTGCTATCCCCTCCAGAACCCTACCCGTCCTTGGCCAATCTATATCTGCAGGCAGCCCAACACTGCCATCAGTCCCAGCAACCGCCATCGTGCTCTGACCAAACTAATCCTCCCATAGAATCTCCAAGCCCTTCAGTAGTCAGCCCACATGAATCCCCTGACAAGCCCACGGCTTGTACAGACCCTACCTCCTGTCATACCAGATCTAAAACAAAACAGGGAAACAGGAAACAGGGCACACGCCAGATGGTCAGTGAACAAAAGGAGGGACGACAGGACCCTTTTAAAACCCATGAGAAGCCCAGGAAGACACAAGTCGTGGGTGCAGTCTACTTGACCCTCTAACATCTGTTCACAGTTTCCTGGCGACTCCACAAGTAGCGAAGAATATGATCGTCCCAAATCACATGCAGAGGATAGTGAATGTGAGGAGAGAGTTTGGAAGAGATCCTCGAATAGCCATCCCCGAAAGAAGGACCCCTGTCAGAAAAAAATCTCCGGCAATTCCCTAATCGCACGGTCCCTCACCCGAGCCCAAAACAAGGGGGTCAAAATGCAATGCAAGCCGATGCCCCTTGGAAGCCACAAAAGATGTGTTTAGTTATGTCAAGGGCCCCTGATCGAGCCTGTGCTACATCTATGCTGCGCTCTCCAGCCCTGGGAGTCAGTCCCAGGAACTTGACCTCCCTCAACCCTATCTGTGCCGCCTTGGGGTTTACCTTCACCTCGCTCTTGCACAGGAGTTGTTATAACTCACTCAGTTGGGGGCCATGTTCCTCACTATTGCCTGTGAACAACAGGATGTAATCCACGTCATGTACAAGCCTATGTGGCTCACTGAAATCTTTTAAACAGTCTGCCATACACTGGTGGAGAATGCTGGGGCTATAATGGAAACCCTGTCGCAGACAGCTCCACGTGTACTGTTGTCCTGTAAAAGTAAATGCGAATTTGTACTTGTCCTGCCGAACCGGGATAGACCAGAAACCATTCGAGATATCCAGCACTGTGAAATTCCACTCCCCCCACCCCCGCCTGCTTTAAGGCAGGAGAGCGCCTTTCCATCAATGGCACACGCCACTGTTTTGAAATTCACGCCCACTTCTCCAGGTCATGGATACCTCTTGAAACTTGCAGTTTCTCCCACAACTGTGGCTCTGCTGGGTCCTAGGTCCCATCTGTAACATTATTTTTTTTTCCCAAGAATTTCTGATTTTTGTGCATGGTAAATTTGGTTAATTTTTTTTAGCATGTATAAATCCAACTCTTGCTTGGTAATTTTTTAAACGAATTGGAGTTTTCTTCCCCTCCTCCCCCTCTCTCTCTCAGTTCAGGACACCATTGCAATGTTAGTGCCCATACTGCCTCCCTGGTTCAGTTTGGTAAATGGGATATGGTGGCACTGTGCAAATGAGATATGACACGGGGCAGAGATTCCTCCTGTGCACTCACCCTGTTGCCCTTCCTCCTGACTGACAGCAATCATCATGCGGAGTGGGTATTGAAACTGCCCTACCCTGTGTGGTACTACATCACTTACACACACACAGACATCATACTGAAACTGACAGGTTTACAATAGGCCCTTTAAACTTGAATTATACTGACCAGTTGCCTACTACTCCACTCGCCTGGAAACTGTATCTCAGGGATTACCCCTTTGTTCCCAGGTTCTCCCTACGATTTGTTCCTTATCTCTTCCTGCTCCAATATTAACCCAGCCACATTTCTGAGCGAGCCCCCACATGACTGCCTGCTGAGGAACCAAGTTCTAACCTCTCCACGCCCGGGCCTTACTGATGCCCCAATCCTTCTCCGGACCTGTATGGATTTTTAACGTCTTCAGGTACACCCATCCAGTATTCCCTGTCTGTTGAAAACCTTCAGGCAATCCTCCTCCCTAAACAGTCTCACACTTAAATCTAAACAATTGGCTATTATCTTTTGCGCTGCCTATGTCTCTGTTGATTCAATAGTTACTCGGGGCAGCGCTCGGGCTGATCTGGCTGCTAAACTGGCTGCTGCAGACCAAATTTTTATTATACCCTCTATGAACAAGCAGGCGGTAAATCGCACGCCTTCAGACAAGACGGGCATGCCAGATATGGTCACTGTTCGGCACTTACAGGGGCACGCCCCTGCTTCTGAATAGAATATTTGGAAGGCGCATGGATGTTTGCATTCTGCGTCCTCAGGCCTTTGGGTTACCCCAGTCGGCCAAGTGTGTGTATCTGATACTTTATTACCTAAGCATGTCGACTGTCTGCATTCTGACACCCACCTTGGCAAGGAGGGAATGAGTGGTCTTATGCTCCGTACCTGGTGGCAGCCCAGTCTCGTGTCGCATCTTGTCTCACATGCCAGCAAAACAATGTGGGTCGGGGGTGAGATGCTCACCAAGAAAAACACCCTTGTCAGGTCGGCCGTTTGAATGCATTCAGCTAGATTTTATTGAACTGCCACGCGGAAACTCTTACAAATATTGTCTTGTCATTGTAGATGTTTTCAGTCGGTGGATAGACGCTTTCCCAACGACAAACAACAATGTCCTAACAGTAGTAAAATTGTTATTAACTGAAATAATACCAAGGTTTGGAGGACCGCGGCAATTTGGTTCGGACAGCGGCCCTCACTTTGTAGGGAAAATTAATAAGGAACTGTGTGATACATTACACATCCAACAACAATTCCACTGCACCTACCACCCTCGGGCAGCAGGGACAGTAGAGAGAGCTAATGGAACACTTAAAACTAAACTGACCAAGTTGACATCAGAAACCGGCCTTAACTGGTTAAGGGTTTTGCCACTAGCCTTGTATCACATGCGAATAACACCCCACTCGACTACTGGGCTCTCAGAAGCGGAAATAGTCTATGGCCGACCCAGCAGAATAACATGGGATGCCAATACCAGCCCACCCACCAAAACTGACCTAAATGTGATGGGAGAAGAAATACAAAGGGACTTCCGACAACTAAGATCATCTTTAAAGTTTCTCCATTCGCAGGTGAAGTGCGCCTTTGGGCCATGTCCGCAGACCCCGGAACAAGACTCGAGATTCAGGATCGATCTTCATGGCCGCAGATTGGAGATTTTGTACTTGTCCGGGACTGGGATCGCCCCAAGCTTGGACCAAGGTGGAAAGGACCGTAGCAAGTGCTTCTTCAGACTCCGACAGCTCTTAAAGTTAAAGAACAGAATCGCTGGGTCCACTTATGTGACTGTAAACGATGGATTTCCTCATCGGCGTTCAGTTAACCATTGGACTGAGTGTTATTCTGCCCATGCACGGCCAGCTGGACAATCTGTTTCATAAAACACACATCCGGCTGCACGGGAATCAGACAGCATGTTACCCACTAGCACGATCTGTGGAAGCATTATTTGTGGCAACATCTGCCTGGAACCCTAGTCAGCTTTATGAAATAGAGTATTCTGGGAAGCCTTGCTGAAGGGAGAGGGGAACTTGGACAGGGGTGTGCAGGGTACATGTGTGAAACTGGTAGTTAGTGGTCTCTCTGGTTGTGGGGTAACTAGAACTGGGCATGGGAAGGAAGGGGCTAGCTGTACAAATCCCAACAGCTATCCGTTTTGCTTTAATGGAACTGGGACTTGTTGTGTGCCTGCTCTCGTCACTAATCACCCGAATAATGTTTCCTGGCCCCATTGGTGCATAAAGAGAATTTGCACCACTAGAGGAGGATTGTTGAGCTGCCCCTGCTTAGAATCTAAGCCAATAACTGTGGCCCCGGGCATACAGTAGAGTTGTGGGGATTGCAATAGCACTCATGCACAAACAGATTATGGGTCCTGTCCATTTCACTCCACAAATTTCCATCCACATAAGGGTCAGTCCTCCTGGCATAGCTATCAAGAAATATGTGAGTCTGTTTGCCTCCTGAACGAGACCTTCACTGCTACCACTCCAACTCTGCCAGTGCTGTTTGCTGTTGGGACCATTGGGCCCCTCACTGTCCCTTGTCCCCAACAAGCACGAATTCAATGGCAAATTGTCACACGCTTCCTGAGCCGGGAGTTTTGCACTGCATGGCAGAACCCAGTTGCCTTGGGCTCTTCCTTCGGATACAGCTTACTGGGAACTGTCGGCTTGGGAGGCTCCCCTGGGGTGGTGGCCACAAAAAAAAATCGCAATTACCTTATATGTGGACTCACCGCCCTGGGAAACAGCACAATGACGGCATTGGAGGCAGTCAACCAGGAACTGGCTGAACTTGGGCTCAATGCTCAGCAAACCCGGTATGCAGTGGACTATCAGCTGGCTCAGCAAGGAGGAGTATGCACTATTATCGGGGACAAGTGCATTACCCACGTCACCAACGAGTCCTCTGACATTACCCAGGCTATCCAAGCCATAGAGGGGCAGTTGGAACAGCACAGTGAGGGACCCCGGCCTGGACGGGGTTTGTTGGGATGGTTTTTGGGTGGTTCTTGGGGCTCATATTTGCTGCATGGGTTCGTTGTTCTAGTGGTTGTCATAGCTGCCTGCTGTACATTTATGGCATACCTGAGCCCCTTGCTGCAGAGCTCACCTCTCGGCCCCGTTATAGGTGATCATGAAATGAAAAAGGAGGGAATGAAATGTTAATGTGATAACATCTCATTGGTTTCTATACTTCTATAAATTAAAGTATTTTATCTGCATTTGATTCCTATACAGAGAATTTAATTTGTCGAAGTAAACTCTTATCTACCTACACATAGGTATGCATGCACTGCCCTGAAGCTTCCTGCCCAGCTAGGAAATCAGTGTAATGCTTTTGTAACTCCCTATCTTCTCACACATCGGTACGCAAACACTGTGTTAAGCTTCCTGACTGAATTAAAATCTGAATCAAACTGTTTCAAATAGGGGTCGGTGGGGAATATTTGAAAAGCTGTGAAACCTCCAAATCATGTAACTTCTGTCGCTGACAAGGTGGCCAGGGCACTGATTTTGTTCCAGCCAGACACACTGGCAACTTGAAATCACAATCTGTCCCAGACAACAACTCAAAATCGCCTCCTGCCATTAGCAACTACTTCACTAGCAACCGATACTATATCCTAGCCTTTTATGTTGTTGATGGAATAACTGTTTGGTATCCTGTCTTTGTCTGTTGTAGTAATTGTTTTATGTATCAAGTCATTGTAAGTTGTGAAATCGTTTTATGTATCATGTCTTTTGTAAAGTATAAAAAGCGGGGGCTGTCCGCTGCTCGGGGAGAATTACTCGTGAGACTGTGCACTCTGTACTGGGTTGAGTACAGTAATTCTCCACAGCTTGTACTTGCTTGGTTATAAATGGATTTGTATTTTTCTAAACAGGTCAGTGTCTTGTTATTGCAGCAAGTCCGTGAGGGTCTCCGAAAACGAACTTGACAACATCACGGCTCCGGAACTCAATCCCTCTTCCAATAAAACCTAACACACCGTAAGCCTTCTTAACAGCACGATCAACCTGGGTGGCAACTTTAAGGGATCTATGTAGATGGACAACAAGAGCCTTCTGCACATCCGCACTACAATTTTTTTTCCATTGACCCAGTCTTCTGCCTTCCTATTATTCCTCCCAAAGTGAATCACCTCACGTTTAATAAAATGTGAGGCTGGATGAACACAGCAGGCCCAGCAGCATCTCAGGAGCACAAAAGCTGACGTTTCGGGCCTAGACCCCCCGAATCATCAGCTTTTTTGCTCCTGAGATGCTGCTGGGCCTGCTGTGTTCATCCAGCATCACATGTTATTATCTTTGATTCTCCAGCATCTGCAGTTCCCATTATCAACTCACATTTATCTGTATTAAACTCCATTTGCCACCTTTCACCCCAATTCTGCAGTTTATCCAAGTCTCCCTCCAACCTGCAACATTCTTCCACACTGTCCACCACTCCACCGACTTTACTGTCATCTGCAAACTTACTCACCCATCCACCTATGCCGGCGGCCAAGTCACTTATCAAAATGGCAAACAGCAGTGGACCCAAAACAGGTCCTTGAGGCACACCACGAGTGACCTGACTCCAGGCTGAATATGGTTATGGGGAAGTCTGTGCTATGATGGAAGGATAAAATAACAGGAAAGTAAATGAACGGAAAGCGATTGCAGAACATGGTGGTGCAGATGTATTTGTGAGCCCTGTGACATGGATCCTTTCATTTTAGTCTGCGCATGTAGCCAGTGATTAAGAAAGTATATGGAATGGCGCTGCTTTATGCAAAAGCTATCTGTATAATCATCGGATTGTTGTACCACATCAGTACTGGGCTTTACTGAGACCACTCCCGATATATTCCGCGCAGTTACAATTCCCTAAACTGAAAACAAAATGCAATTGCTTCAGAAGCTTATCAAATTTATTTCACGTTACTCATTCCTGGAAGGAAAGCCTTGTCGAGCCACAGAGCCATACAGTTCAGGAACAGACCCTTTGGTCCAACTCATCCATGCTGACCAGAATTTCCAAACTGATGTATATCCATTTGCTAGCATTAGGCCCATAACCCTCTAAACCATTTCTATTCATGTATCCATCGTGGTGCCTTTTAAATGTTGTGACTGTACCAGTCTCAACCACTTCCTCTGGCAGCTTATTGCTTACACACAACACCCTCTGCAGGCAACAGTTACCCCTCAGGTCTCTTTGAAATTTCCTCCGTCTCTCAATAACTCTCTGCGCTCTATTTTTGCACACCCTCACCTGAGAAAAAATGACCTTGGCTGTTCACTGTATCACACAATATTCATAGAAAAAATGCCACCTCTCAGCCCCCGAAGCAGTCTGTGTACATGTGTGGGACGACAACAGTCAAGCTTATGCTGTTGAAGTGTCGGTAATATTCATGTAACAGTACATAGCTACACAATGCTCATGTCCAGGGTAATAATAGAGCAGTTTATCCGGTTCTTCAAGCTGGTTTCAAGGGAAGGAGATGAAGCCATTCAGCTCATCAAAACTATTGGGAAATAAGAGGCACAGCCCATTCACTCTCTCCTGCCTATTACACAGGAAGACAAGGAGTCTCGGCAGCACATCGAGCTGTTCAACAGGTACCAGGGGTCATCCAATCAGGTCCTTGAACCTTTTCCCTGGGACCAGGAGTCGGCCATTCTGACCGTCAAGCCACATAAACAGAAACAGAAGGATGTCATTGATGCTCCAACATGACAAACCAATGAAGCAGAGAATGCACAGGCAGACTGCTCCATGTGGTTTCTCCTGGTGCCATTGCTAATGGTACACACGTGACTTTAACGTCAGAACAAAAACAAAGTCACTGGAAAAACTCAGCAGCTCTGGCAGCATCTGTGAACGAGAAAACAGAGTTAATGTTTCGGGTCCGGTGACCCTCCCTCAGAACAGTTTCTTTAATGTCAATTGCTGAAGGTTAGGAGGGACAGTGGATGATAAGGGAACAGTGTAGGCTAGATGGGCTTCAGTTTGGTTTCACAGGTCGGTGCAACATCGAGGGCTGAAGGTTCTGTCCTGCAATGTAATGTTCTGTGAATCAGATCAGATCGCATGGATCAGTTACAGCAGTAGCTGGAGGCAAAGAGGAATTTACAGGAGTGAGGGAATGTGATGAATATCTGTTCCAGGGGGTAGAAATACTGCAGATACAGTGAGGTTGATGCGCTACTTGTAGGAAATGTAGGATGGGTAGACAGGCAATGCAGGAGTCTCCTGTGGCCATCTCCATTTCAAACGATTATGCTGTTTTGGGGAATTTGGGCGTGACAGACTCTCGGAGGAATATTGCACTCAGAGCCAAGTTTCTGGTAGCCATACTGTCTCTACTGTAATGAGGGTTACATCAGGTTCCAAGTGATTGATTTCAGGGAACTGTCAAGGCAGAAACACAGGCAGACGTTTCTGCAGCCAACTGCAAGACAGCAGGATAGTGTGTTGCCTACAGAGTGCGAGTGTTAAGGATGTCTTGGACAGGGTATATAATATTCTCAATGGCTCGACAGACGAACAAGAGATTGTTGTACACTTTGGAACTAACAACATAGGATGAGAAAATGGATGCGATTATGAGGGTAGCACATGGGAAATTGGGGAATGTGAATGTTGGTGGGTGAATACAGTAAAAACTGGATTACTTCTGGTGCCAGGAACTAGTGAGGTTTGGAATAGAGAAGATCGAGCAGATGGACTCGGGGCTGAGGAGCTGATTTGGGGGAAAGGATACACATTTCTGGATATTTGGAATCTCTTCCGGGTTGAAGTGAACTTTACAAGGAGGATGGATTGCAGTTGAATGGGAAGTGGCCTAATATTCTAGCAGTGAGAATTGTTATAGCCATGCAGGAGGATTTAAACTGGTAAGATGATGAGGATGGGATGCGGGGTTGGTGCAGATGGATATGCTGGAGGGATCAAGCAACGTTGTGAGAAAAGGGAGCAGTCTGAGACTGGTGCAGTAGTTCTGTAAAAAGAGCAAGTCAAATAGGCAAGGCAGGCTGAAGCAAAGCAGAGAATGAGGTAGGTCTGATAAGTTAAACTGCATTTATATCAATGCACATGGTCTGACAGTATTGCAGATTAACTCAGGGCACGGTTCGTGACATGAGACTGGGATAACATAGCTATCAGAAATGTGGCTCCTGGATGGACAGTCATGACAGCTTAACGTTCAAACAGATAGCTGCTATCAGACAGGTAGAAAAGGTTGCAAAGGAAGTGGGGAAGAAGGGCGATGGCATTTTTGGTTTGGGATAATATTCTGGCTGTACTTAGGGAGGATATTCCTATGAGTGTGATCAATGAAGTTATTTGGGTGCAATTGAGAAATAAGAAAGTGTTGACCACCTTGTTGGAATTGTACTCCCCACCACAAAAATAAACAGTCAGTGTTTCAACTGAGAAGCACATCTGTAAGGAATTGACAGTCAACTGTAAAAATAATAAGGTGGCAGTAGGGGATTTGCACTTTCCAAAAATAGTCTGAGCCTGCCATAGTGTAAAAGAATCGGATAGAAAGAGGGTTTTTTGTGTCTGTCCATGAATTTTTTTTTCTTCAGCATGTGGATTTACCTCCAAGAGAAGGTTAAAGAAAGAATTAGATGTACTCTTGGGGAATAAGGCAGGGAAAGTAACTGACAGTGGGGTAGCACTCTGGGGCAAAAAATATCCATAATTTTATTCATTTTAAAATAAGTATGAAAAAGAATTGACCTGATCTAAAAGCTAAAGTTCTAAACTTCAGCAAGGTCATTTTGAACAATATTAGCCGTGAACTTTCAAAAGTTGATATGAGTGATATTACAAAGTAAAGGGATGGCTTGCAATGGGAATTCGTCACAAATTTAATAAGAAATTCCTGAGACAGTACACTTGGTTAGGATGAAAGGCAAGGCTGATAGGTGTGGGGAATGCTGGATGACTCGAGAAATTGAGGTTCGGATCAAGAAAAAGAAGGAGGCGTGTATCAGGTCCTGTCAGCGGGGATTGCATGCATCCCTACAGGAGGCGAAGGACAGTTGGAGTACACTTAAGAAGGGAATCATGAGGGCAAAAAGTGGTCATGAGAGAGTTTCAGTAAAGAGGGTTAAGGAGAAGTCAAAGGATTTATGCAAATACATTTTGGAGAAAAGATTTTTTTGAGAGAATGGGGCCCCTTAAAAATCAGCAAGGTTGCTTATGTGTGGAACCGCAGGAGATGAGTGAGTTACTAAAATGAACAATTTGTATCTGTGCTTTCTGTTCAAAGCATACGAACCTGAGGGATCTCGGGGAAATAAACAGTAAGAAGTGTCCACGTTACGGAGGTAGTGGTGCTGGCCCCTTAAAATGCATAAAGATGAATAAATCATCAGGATCTGATCAAGCATATCCTCGGCATTTATGGTAACCTAGGGAACTGACTTATGGGCCCCTTGCTGAGATATTTGTATCATCGATAGCCACTGATGAGGTGATGGAAGGCTGAAAGTTGGCTAACATGGTCCCACTATTTAAGACAGGTGATCAGGGAACGCTAGGGAACTGTACACTGGTGAGGATGACATTAGCGATGAGCACATTGTTGGATGGGATTTTCAGGACAGGATTTACATGTATTTGGAAAGGGAAGGGCTGATTGAGGACAGTCAACATGGCTTTGCGCCTGGGAAATTGTGTCTCAATAACTTAATTAAATTTGAAGAAATGACGAGAAGGATTGATGGAGGCAGAGTGTTAGATGTTGTCTATATAGGTTTCAGTCAGGCATTCAACAAGGTTCCACATGGTGGACTGGTTAGCAATGTCACATCACATGGAATACAGGGAGAATGAACAATTTGAATAAAAATTGTCTCAAAGGAAGAAGACAAAGCACAGTGACAGAGTGCTTTTCGAAATGCAAACATGTGACCAATGGTGTGCTACAAGGACCAGTACTGGGCCATTGTTTTTTGTCATTCTATAATGATTTCACTTTTAAAACATGGGGTATAGTTGGTAAGTTTGCAGATGACACTAAAATTGGTGATGTAATGAACAATGAAGCAAGTTATCTCAGAGTAAAATTTGATTTGAATTTCCAACAGTTCCTCATTTTCACTATTCACCATGTTTCCTGCTATTTCTGGAAGAGTTTCTGTTCCTCCCTTCATGGAAACAAAACATCACATTCACTACGCCAGGCAGGGCTGGCGTGTGTCATGTCGTGAATATATTGGAGGTCGGCACTCTGGCACATGATGGATAAGTCACCCACTGCTGCAAAGAAAGTTCTGCAATGAGATAACAATGCGAAGAGCTGGATGAAGCGCCCAGACCCGAAACATCAGCTTTCCTGCTTCTCTGATGTTGCCTGGCCTACTGTGTTCATCCAGCTCTATACCTCATCTCATATTCCAACATCGGCAGTTCCTACTATCTCTGAGTAAGTTCTAGAATGAAACCAGTTCACTTGATGCCCGTTGTCAGTGCTGCCCTCTCCCTGATACATACATCGTGTTCCCTCTCAGTGTTGGAAATGCCTTCCTCTCCTTAGTTTATTTTCCTGGCTGATAAACGATCATATCTCTACACAGTCGCAGTGGCCTGAAATATTAATGAGTCTGCTCTTAATAGAAGCAGTTGACAATGTAATTGCACAATTTTCTGTACCACAGTCGCGATAGCAGCAACACCACTATAGCTGCTGGAGGTGACTGGGGATGTTGGGGATGAGATGACATTGTGGTGTTATTTCTAGTCTGTTAATCCAAGGATCCAGGTAATGACCCACACACCGATTCAAATCCTGCCACGGCAAATTGTAGAATTTGAATTCAATGAACTACATGGAATGATGAAACTATCAAGCCATCGTTGATATTTGGGAAAAACCCACCTGGCTCACGAATGGCCTTCAAGGGGGGAAATCTGCCATCCTCACATGGTCTGGCCTCCATGTGACTCAAGACCAACAGCAATGTGGTTACCTCTCAACCGTCTTTTGGAATGGCCAAGCCAGCCACTCACTTGTATCAATCACCACAAAGTCTCAAAGAAATGATACAGGACAGACCTATATACCAGAAATATACAGCACATGGTCTGGAGTGATTCAAGAAAGCAGCTCAAAGATGCCTTCTCAAGGGCAACTAGGAAAGGGAAATAAATGCTGCCCCAGCCAGTCACACCCACATCCCATTAATGAATAAGTGAAGATGACCACACTCAGGGAAGACAGACTGAGGGGATATAACTTATTTCAGACAGGCACTTCGAAGTATATCTACATGGGCACGACATACAGGAATATGGGAAAAGGCAAAAAATAAATGTAATTAATTTCACATTTCATTTCCATCCCACCTGATAATCAACAATCCCTTTCTTTGTTTCTTGTTTTCCTCTAGTTCTATCTTTCAACATTTATTCAACTCATTCCTTCTCCCCTTCAAAACAAACATCCCTGTCAACAGAATAAATCACAATAGTTACCAGCTGATTTCAGTTCTGATGTCTGTTCAGTGAACTTGAAATGCTAACTCTGTTTAAAATTCATCAAAGCCTATCAAACCTGTTCATTTTCCTTAGCACTTTGGTTCTTTCTGTTTCAGATCTCTGACATGTTTCTTTTTTTGACTTAAACTTTTTTTTTCCATGGGATGTCAGAATCACTGGCAAGAGCAGCATTTGTTAACCATCGTTAATTACCTTTGACTGTGGCCATTCCACAAGGCAGTTTGGAGCCAAACACATTGTTATGGGTCTGAAATCACACTTAACCCAGACCAGGTAAAACGTTAGATTTCTTTCTCAGAGGAGATCAGTGGAATGAGAGCAGTTTTTTAGTCAAAATGCTGCTGATTTTATGGTTGTTATTCCTGAAATTCACTTTCGTTACAATTCTTATCATTAGAATTTAAGTTCCACCACCAACTGGGGTGTGATTTGAAAGAGTATCTTTAGAGTAATAACCTGTGTCTCTGGAATTACCTGCTGAGTGACTTAACTGCTCTGAAATGATGTTCCTATCGTTAATTACTTCAGAAACAAGAATAAAGGCGTGATCAAATTATTTATAACTTGGTAGACTGGTCCGAAAAGAGCTGGAACTATAAAGTCTGAATTTTACCACGTCATAGAAAATGGTTTATTCAATAACAGTAGAGGCAGAGGGGGAGAGTGGGGATATTATGGAGCTGGTGTTGGACATGTTTGGCGTTGGAGACAATAGCGAAACATAAATCAATAAAGGCCCTCAATGCTGTGAACAATTCTTGTTCTCAGATGCTTGTGAAGGATGAGCCTGAAATTCATGAACAATGAAGTGAGGTTTTAATTAAACTGAAGATAACAGATTCCATCTTTTCCAAATGTAGGCAACAGAAACGGCAATAAAGTTGAATATACTTTATGGAAGTAAAGACTGGGCAGAGATAGAGAGACTTACCAGGAACACCAATAATAGCGAGAATGGGATAGTAACCAGCCTGAATAACCCACAGTACACCTAGTATCCGCTCTGGTAATGTCGACCTATAGTTGGTAAGAAAGCAAAGACCCCAGGATAAAATCCTCTCCATTGTTGTAACATTCCAGTCTATTGTTCTCAGATTCTGATCCATTGTTGTCACATTCCAGTCTATTGTTCTCAGACTCTGATCCATTGTTGTAACATTCCAGTCTATTGTTCTCAGACTCTGATCCATTGTTGTAACATTCCTGTCTACTGTTCTCAAACTCTGATCCATTGTTGTAACATTCCAGTCTATTGTTCTTAGACTCTGATCCATTGTTGTAACATTCCTGTCTATTGTTCTGAGATTCTGATTCATTGTTGCAACATTCCAGTCTATTGTTCTCCGATTCTGATCTCTCCACCGCCTCTCTCTGCAGCTGCTGATCCCTGTTAGCGCTGTCGCTGATGTCTCACTTATACTATGGGATAACACACTGAATGGAGCCCCTTAGTTATAGGATAGGGAAACCCTCCTGTGACACAGTTCGAATCCATGGAGACTGACATCAATCACAGTCACCGAACAAACACTCCCATTTAACCCCTTTCAATACACCTTCAGTGAGCCTTCAGTTCACAATTAAATCTGGACTGGATTGCATGTTAACATCGTTGGCTATAGGTCTTATATGCCATTAGCAATTGCTCTACCGACGTCTGTCGTGAGGGAGAATGATGGATGTTTTCATTTTTCAGGCTAAATGGCTCTGTCCTGTTGTCCACGTGCAATGCTGTAACCACCTGCACCAACACCCTCCCCCTCCAAAACAAAACACAATCAAAATGTTATTACTGTGCTGATTACTCTGACACAGCCAACCACAACAAAAAAAAATCGCTGGGCATAGTCAGGCTGACCTTGCAGAGTAAGTGTAGTTTTCTCGCTGCTGTAATAAAACAACAATGTATCTTCAACATGCAAAGTTCTTCTTGCAGGTTATGTGCTTTAAAACAGTAACACTTACATTTCATGATTCAATTGACCAAAACTAAATCAAATGCACCGTGTGCAATGATGTTGTTCATTAAAGAGCATGGACTAAATAGTCAGGGACAGAATGAATGTGCCAATTGTTCAGAGACAGAATGGAATGGCGGCAGTGGCTGTTGAGACTGGAGAGGAGGACAGTGATATCCCAATGTCACCAGTATTTAACTAGCACTTATTCTGACAGACAGAATGAATTGCAAAGCAGAGCATGTCATTACGTTGTACTTGGGAGATGGAGTGACAAACAACAATATGATCATAGTATGATAACTTTAAATGTGATGTAGGAAATTATGTATTATGTATACACTTTTTAATCATGGGGTCTGCCCAAGATATTCAAAATTAAAAGCAGATCAAGATTTCAAAATGTTAGGTGTATAGCGAGATGACAGAATAATAATAGTAGGAATATAGTTCATCCCCAGCCAGTACAGAGATGATGGCTGAGTGACCACAGCTTTGCTGTAAATATTCTGAGATTTGTATGAAAAGTTTTCAGAGCATGAGGGGAAACACTTTCAGTGAAGGGCACGGATTGTACTGTCATGAGTAATCTATTTCAGTTGTCTCATGAAGCTGCCTCTAAAATTACTTTTAACCAAAATTGATTTCCAGATATTCATGCATTTAGGATGATATTCGCAATTTTTTTTGGAACTTAAAAGAAGAAACAGACACTGGGGCATGATGAGTGTAATCGGCAGAATAGCACTAACGGAAACAGGAATGGATGATATTGTCAAAATCTCACCAAGCTGGGCCAGTCCAGAAAAGCAAAATGCTGGAGATTATGGAAATTTGAAACAGAAGCAGAAATTGGTGGAGAAACGCAACAGATGAGGCAACATCTGGAGATAGATTTTGAGTTAACATATCTAGTCTGTTATGAACCTGTTCTGAAAAAGTCATATTACAGATGCTGCTGGACTGGATAAGTTACATTCCAGAATTTCTCTTCTTTCTTTTGGACTGTCACAATTTGTTTGATCTGGATCAGAACAACAAAGCTGCCATTTGAGTTGACCTTCAAGTATTTGTGAATGATCATTAAATGAGACATTGCAAAGTTTCTGTATGAAAGATCCCTAATATTGATGCCATGTCACATTGAGATAAATTGCCAAGAATGTTTTGAATTCAGTGGCACTGATTTCGCATGATCAGTCCTCTGATTGAAAACAACAGGGATCCTTACCACAATGTCATGCCATGCTCCTGATGTCGCTGGGCTTACACTCATTTGGCAAAGTCTTACCTTCCAAGACTTTAGACTCAACTTTGAAACCATAAAGTATCTTGATCGTCTTAATAAGACACACTCATCCATGGATTTTAGCAGGCATGAGCAAAGGCTATGTTTATTTTTCATCATCAAGAGCTCTAGAGAACGTAACATGAAGCTGCCTTCCTGAAACGCTTCCAATCCAAGTGGTGCAGAAGTACACACAGAGCTGTTTATAAGGGGTTCCAAGATTGTGCAGGATTGTCTCCAATTTGCATTGATCACATTTTTCCTTCGGGTCCATGATGCCATAATGAGTGAAGTAGCATGGGCGGCATGGGAAGTTACTCTGATCTCAGTTCAAATGATATTGGAACACCAGCTGAAACAATAAAGAGTGAAAGTACAGAACACTGTGCTTACCGTCCTCACAAAATTCCAAAGAATTTTCATTACGGGCTTCCAATTCTGTCAGGAGATGTTTGTCCTATTGTGATGGTGTCTGAAATGACTGCTTAGGAGAATGGCTGAGGCAGGTAACATGCCAAACTATAAAACGCATTTGGATCAGCATCTGGTGGTGCAGTCTCAATGAGCTTTTTCTCAATTGTCTGATTCTATGTGGTAGCAGCCATGAAAGGTCTGATATATTCCGAAGTACTAGCCAATGGCTCTTGTTTGTCTGTTCCATCAACTGTGTTTAGAAAGTTTTTCAAAACCGCATCTCTCATAAAGTCTCAGCACTTACGGAACCTGGGACAGCCCAGCTATCTCTGAAAGCATCCAGCTTTTTTCAAATGGTCAGTGCCAGCTTATTTCAGCTGTTTATCACCATTATTTTAATGAAACTAATAAAATGGATACAACATTCCGTTCATCAGAATAATGTATTTTAGCTGTTATGGTGTCATTCCTCAAAAGAACAATAAACTCCTTGTTCCCATGTGCATATTTTGCTGATGTATTTGTTTTCCTGCCAGTTCTTAACCTCCACTCCCTTCCAGTGCTGTTTCCATGATCTGGTTCCATGTTTGTGTCACTCAAATATGCATTGCCAAAGAGAGTGTTTCTGTTTGAGCCTGGATTGTGAATGCTCACAAACGAACAGACCATGATGGCAGGAGATTACAACATCAGCATCTCAACTGTACTGAAAACGAGTCTTCAGCACCGTTTCATGGTCCTCAGTTACTGCAGTCATCTATGTTATTATTTCAAAAGATGAGGGCAGCATAGCTGATGAATGGCTAACAAGAATAGTTCTTCAATGCTGTCCGTCAGGAATTATCTCCAACAGGAGGCAAACCAAAAGCCCTCCCTTGATAATCAATGTGATAATCAACTTCCAGCAACAAATATGCTGTATGTAACTATTCATCAGAAATTCACCAAATCATAAAGTCATAAAGTTGTGAAGAACGGAAACAGAGACCTCAGTTTCACCTCATCCGTGCCAACGACATATCCCATCTTGTCCCATTTGTGAGGATTTTGCCCATATCCCTCTAAACCCTTCCAAATCACATACTCATCCTTTCATATGTTGTAATTGTACCAAAATCTAGCACTTCCCCTTGCAACTCATTCCACACACACCACCACCCTCTGTGTGAAAAAGTTACCCCTGAGGTCCCTTTTAAATCTTTTCCAGCTCACCTTAAATCCACACCGTCTAATTTTGGACTCCCCGACCGCAGTGAAAACACCTTGTCTGGATGCCCTATCTCTTCCCCTCCTGACTTTACAAACATCAGTAAGGTCACCACTCAGCCTTTGAATCTCCAGGAAAAAGTTTATTCAGTTTCTCCCTGCAGCTAAAACCTTCCAACCCTGGCAACACCCTTATAAATCTTTTCTGAACCCTTTCAAGTTTCACAACATCCTTCCGATAGCAGGGACAGAGAATTGCATGCAGTATTCCAAAAGTGGCCTAACCAGTGTACAGCTGCAACAGGACCTCCCAACTACGATACACAATGTACTGACCGATAAAGGGAAGTTGTACCAAATACTTTCTTTACTATCCTAGCTGCCTCTGAATCCACTTTCAAGGAACTATGCGCCCACTAACAGGACACATTTTCCAGCAATTCTCCCCAAGGGCTTACCATTTAGAGTATAAGTCCTGCCCTGATTTGAATTCAAAAACACAGCACATCACATTTATTCAAATCAAACTCTCTCTACCACTTCTTGGTTCAATGGCCCATCTGATCAAGATCCCATTGTACTCCGAAGTAACCTTTTTCAATGTCCACTACATTTCCAATTTGGTGAAATTCAGGCTGGAAGTTTTCAAGGCCAATTAGGGCTGATCTAGCTACATTAAAATCCCAAACGAATTAAAAAGAAAGTCTGATTTTCCAGAAGATTATAAAGCACTGCAGACATTTGTCATGATCTATCGAGCTAATCACTGTCTTTGATGTTGTGGGATATATTTGCAAAACGCAGTTCATGCATAATGTGAAAGAAAAAAGCAAAATCTCAGGTCACAGATAATTCAAGATAACTCAGCATTTGAGAAGCAGCTGGAGGAGCATTCAAAATGCCAGAGCCTAGTGGCCGTAGACTTCAAGGTAAGTGTGATTAGTGTAGTTTTGTTTGCTTGACTGGAATAGCCATGCTGAGCTGAAAGTGCTGTTTGTCTACTGAATGACTCTCTGACCTTAATTTTTGAAAACAGAAAATACAGTCTTACAATTTCCATATGTCGTGAGCATCAAATGTTGAGGATTACGCTGTCCAAGGCCACACATATCCTGGTTTCGATATATATCATTGTCCATTCACTGTCACTTGCTCAGAATCCTATACTTCTCCATGAAACATATCTGTTAGTGTCCCTGGGTTTCACCATCATATTCTGAATGGGAATTAGACAGAGGCAATAAATGCTGGTCTTGCCAATGAAACCCATCTCACAACAACAAATAAAAGTAATCTGTCCTATTAAAGACATATATTCAGCCCAATCTGTTTACTAAAGCAGTTTTAATGAGAATTTAACTTCATTCTATGTCTCTGATCTTTCTGAAAAACCATGAAACTTTCCCGTGTACTTTCATAGTGCTGTTTAAAAATCAGATTTGGAAGTTGTACCAATCATCCTGAAAGGGAGAGCCTTCGTGACCACATTAATTCTCTCCTTATTTTCCGGTTTCTACAGACAATATACGTAGAAACTTGGATCAGAAGTAAGTGATCAGAAAAATCAACCCCAGTCTGCCATGCCATGAGTTCTTGAAAGATCTGGATGTGGCCTCAAATAAACATTCCTCTCCACCCCTTATAACATTAGTGTGCCATTCTTAGTCAAGAATCTTTCTGCCTCTCCCTTAAGAATATTCAATGATTTATCCTCCATCTCTTTCTGGAAAGATTTCCATAAGCACACAATCCTTTGGAAGGGTAAAAGAAATGTCACCATTGTCTAACTGAGATATTCTCCAGTTTTACAGTCCATCCACTGGTGGTAATCTCTTGCACAAATGGAAATAATGTTTCAGCATTCAACTTGAAACGACTGCTCGGAATATTTTGGGTTTAAACAAGACCATGTGTCATTTGCCTAAAGTCCAATAAATCCAGGGCCAGTCTGGTTATGATTTCCTCTGAAGATAAATACTTCTCAAAGGAATCACTTCAGTCAATCATCTCGGGATGGCTTCTGATTTCATCATGCACACAGCCTAATGCAGTCTCACGATTACCCTGGAAAAGTGTCCAAAAACTGCCCTCTTCGGTCTTGAAACGGCTGAACCACACCCTGAAGCAAACCAGGTACGACAGACACGTTGCCTTTCTAAGCAACTGCCTATGGAACCAGATCATCCCCAATGGACTACAGTCCACATTCAAGCCTTCCCAATTTGGCCCGAGGCGTGACAATGTCTACATTCATTATATTAAGGCACTTCAGAAGCATTTTTACCTGCGACTCCTGAAACACACACTCGCAACAATGCGCCCACATTTCCAGGCACTGCAATCCAGCCTAACCCAGCTCAGACCCTCCCTCACTCAGACCTGCAAAGGACCTCTCCTGCTTTTTTTTTATTCTTCGTAGGATCCAGAACCTGAACACACAATTCTCCTCTGCTTTCGTGGGCACAAAAAACCATAAGTACAGTAAACTTACTGGTACCTACCACCCAAAACGGTCTTCCTCCATCTCCCAAATCCCCAAACCCACCCAGGCACCTCCCCACAATATGCCCACCACCACTGGCCATGTGGCCACTGTCGGAGCCACCAGGAAAGATGACACATCGTCTGCCGCCGGATGCACCGTTTCCGGGACAGCGAATGCCACTGCCTCCATTTCCGAGTCCAACACCATAGGCAATGAGGTGACTCTTACCGTCACCGCTGCTGCCGCCTCCTACCCTGCTCCGCCCACCACCGACACCTATGGCACTCCGCCCACTGCCGATGCCACTCCATCCACTGCTGCCGTACGCCCCCCTCCATCCACACATCAACGAGAACCACTGATGCTCAGACGCTGAGTAGTTTTTCCACTGCATCCGCCTCCACGCTTACATCTTTAACTGTGAGCCTAACCCTCCCTCTACTGGCCCCTTCTCCCTTCTCCAACACGCCCACCCCTCCTGGACACCATCCCAAGACACCCTACCCTCCCTCGACCGCTTCATCATTAACTGCCATCATGATATCAATCGCCTCAACCTCTCCACCCCTCTCACCCACTCCAACCTCTCCCCTGCAGAACAAGCAGCCCTCTGCTCCAGTCACAGCCTGACCATAAAACCCATGGTCAAGGGAGGCACAGTTGTAGTCTGGTGCACTGACCTCTACATCGCCGAGGCTATATCCCAACTCTCCAACACCTCCTCCTACTGTCCCCTTGATCATGACCCCACGCCCGATCACCAAACCATCATCTCCCAAACCGTCCACAACCTCATCACCTCAGGTGACCTCCCACCCACAGCCTCCATCCTCATTATTCTCCAACCCCAATCCGCCCGCTTCTATCTCCTTCCCAAAATCCACAAACCTGCCTGCCCTCATTGACCCATTGTCTCCGCCTGCTCCTGCCCCACCAAACTCATCTCCACCTATCTGGACTTCATTTTCACCCCCTTGGTCCAGGAACTCCCTACCTATGTCCGTGACACCACCCACGCTCTCCTCCTCCTCCAGAACTTACAATTCCCCGGTCCCCAAAACCTCACCTTGACCATGCATGTCCAGTCTCTATGCACCTCCATTCCCCATACAGATGCCCTAAAGGGCCTCTGCTTTTTCCTGTCCCGCAGGCCCGACCAGTCGGCCTCCACTAACACCCTCATCCACTTTGCAAAACTCATCCTCACCCTCAACAACTACACTTTCAATTCCCCCCACTTCCTACAGAAAAAGGGGGTGACCACGGGTGCCCGCAGGGGCCCAAGCTATACCTGCCTCTTTGTAGGTTCCATTGCACAATCCCTCTTTCGTACCTACACTGGCCCTAAGCCCCACCTCTTCCTCTGTTACATTGGCGACTGTATCGACACTGCCTCTTGCATCCACAAGGAGCTCAAACAATTCATCCACTTCACCAACACCTTCCAACCCAACCTTAAGATCACCTAGACCATCTCTAATACCTCTCTCTCCTTCCTCGACCTCTCTATCTCCATCTCCGGCAACCACCCAGAAACCAATATCCATTTCAGCCCACCGACTCCCACAGCTACCTAGAATACACCTCCTCCACCAAACATTAAGCAAAATGCCATCCGCTATTCCCAAGTCTGCCACATCTGCTCCCAGGATGAGGCATTCCACCCCCGTGCATCTCAGATGTCCTCATTTTTCAAGGACCGCAGCCTCCCCGCTCAGTGATTGAGAACGCCCTCGACCGTGTCTCCCGCATTTCCTGCAACTCATCCCTCACATCCCCTCCCCACAAGAACAACCAAAACAGAATTCCCGTCGTCCGCACGTCCCACCCCACCAACCTGCGATCCAACGCATCATCCTTCGACACTTCTGCCATCTGCCATCCAACCCCACCACGAAAGACATTTTTCACTCCCCACCCTTATCTGTTTTCCGGAGGGACCACTCTCTCCGTGACTCCCTTGTCCGCTCCACGCTCCTCTCCAGCCCCACCACACATGGCACTTTTCCCTGCAAGCTACACGTGCCCCTATACCTCCGCCGTCACCCCCATCCCAGGCCCCACATCTGCTATTGTGGTATACTGCATCTGCTGTTCCCGTTGTGGCACCCATAACACCAGGGTAACGAAGCAGAGACGTGGGGACCACTGCGCAGAACACCTGTGCTCACTTCACAGTCAACAACTGCACCTCCCAGTCACGAATCATTTCAAATCCCCCTCCCGTTCCTTAGACATCATGTCATTCCACGGCCTCCTGCAGTGCCACAATGATGCTACCAAAAGGTTGCAAGAACAGCAACTCATATTCTGCTTGAGAAACCCTGCAGCCCAATGGTATCAATGAGGACTTCACAAGCTTCAAAATCTCCCCACCCCTACCGCATCCCAAAACCGGCCAGATTGTCCCCACCTCACTCGCCTGTTCTTCCTCCCTCCTATCCCCTCCACCCACCTCAAGTCCCACTCCATCTCCTACCTCCCAAGCTCATCCCGCCCCTTGATCTGTCCACCCTCTTTGGACTGACCTATCGTCTCCCTAACTCCCTACCTACCTTTACTGGCTCCATCCCCGCCTCTTTAACTTGTCTGTCTCCTCTCCACTAATCTTCTCATCTATCCATCGTCTATCCACCTCCCCCTCTCTCCCTATTTATTTGAGCCCCCTTCCCCTCCCCCATTTCTGATGATGGGTCTAGGCCCCAAACGTTGGCCTTCCTGCCCCTCTGATGCTGCTTGTCCTGCTGTGTCCATCCAGCTCCACACTTTGTTATCTCAGATCCTCCAGCATCTGCAGTTCCTACTATCTCTGTTGGAAAAGCTCAGAGATCATGGGAACTGCATTAAAACTGCCCCAAACACCAGCTTTTGTGCTCCTAAAGATGCTGCTTGTCCTGCTGTGTCCATCCAGCCCCACACTTTGTTTTGCTGGAAAAGCTCAGCCTGTCTGCAGCATCTGCGCAGGATCAGGCAGATTTTAATGTTTCGGGCCCGGTAACCCGCCCTCAGAATTGCGGCCTCGTCCTCTGATTGGTTGGAGAACAAGCACAGCCGGTGCCTTCTTCCTGTTCCGCCTCTTGCTTGCTATTGGTCGTTAGATGTTGTGGTCAGCTATGGAGCATGCGTATTGGGAGGGATGTCCGGAATGAAATGGACCTTCATGAGAGCCACAAGCGGTGAGTACAGGTTAAAGGGGAGGGCAGCTTCGGTGCTGTATTCCAGCAAGAAGGCTGCATGACAGCTCAGTTTAGGTTTCAAGTCCCAAACAGGGGTCTTCCGGTGCTGCGTGTAGGGTGCAGAGAGCCTCAGGCTTCCTCCCTGAAACAGGCCTAGACTGTCCTGTGAGAGGGAAAGTCCTGTAAGCTTTTACCCTGTCAAGCCACTTCAGAACGTGATTACAGCAATGAGAGGTGTTCTCAGTAAAGCAGAACTTCAATGTGTACTCACTGGTCAGAGGTCTTTCCACTGTGTCCTGTGTTAGCATCCTCACTGAATTTTTAAAAATAATTTTTGGATTGAATCTGAGAGTTGAACGGTGACGTCTGGGCTGTGAGCAGCAGTTGTGCTAAAAAAATGCAAAATCAATTATTGGTTCCTGAGGCCAGGCCTGGAAGTTAATTGCAGGATGTTTCTTGTTCAAAAACTGTGTAGACTCTTGGCCATTAATAAGGTCAGCATCTAGGAACAGGTGCCAGCAAGTCCGGGAGGGAACATGGTCAAACAGAAGGACTTTACAACAGGGGCTTTCTGAGAAAAGATATTTAGCTGCTGATGTGACAGGGTAAAGGTTTGACAATCCTGTATCTGTGTGAAACAGTGCATCATCGAAACTACTGATGTAATGTGGTCAGTTTTGTTTTTGTTTTTTTTAATTTATCCTGTGACTGTCTTTGGTGTGAATGGGGCTGGAGTCACAAGTTAATGGTTTAAATCATTGCTGTGTACACTGAGGACAGTTTGCAATATGCTTGTCCTAGTGCCCGAGACTGATGAAAAAGTGTCCACCTGCACATCTTTGACGCTGAGCTGGCTGCTGGTGTGAAAGAGGCTGAGAGAAAGACCAGAGTGGAGGGAGAGAACTGAGCAGGGTGGGGCCCTGTGGTTTCGATATTTGGGTTATTCTTTGGCCGTCATCCCACCACAAAATCCAGCCAATTGTTTCTCTCATTGTCCCTCTTCCCCAACTTTACCCCCTCCTGTACCCCCAGCACCTATCCCACCCCTTCCCCCAGTATCAGCAAACGTCCAAAGATATTTCTGACACACTATGTTACTTTTCTCAGGGCGTTCCACAACCTGAAAACTGGATTGAAAATGAGAGACAGAGCAGCTATTCCAGAAGCTTCCAAAATCACTCTGCACCTTCTTGATCTGCTGCAATCCACGTGTTGAAGTAGCTCCCATGTTGCTGTTTGGTAAAGAGGTACAGGATTTTCATCCAGAGCTGATATTTGTGTCAGTTGTAATAATTTTGTTCTTTTAACACCTTTAACAGAATAGAAACATAGAAAATAAAAACAGGCACAGCTTTCGATCCTTATCCGCTAGTCACTTTGATCATGGCTGATCATTCTACTCAGCCTCTTCCCACTTGAGAGTCATACCCTTTGATCCCTTAAGCCCTCACAACTATACATGTCGTCATCATCATCATCATCATCATCGTCATCAATATCAGTGTTTGGGCTTAACTGCTTTCAGTGGCAGCAAATTTCACACGGTTGCCAGACTTTGTGTTTTTTTTAAAAGGTTTCCTCATTTCAGTCCTTAACAGCTTAGCCCATGCCCCAAGCTCTGACTCCCTGGTCATTGACAACATTCTTCCTGTATTTCGGCTTGTTAGAATGTTATTTGCTTCTGTGAAATCTATCCTCATTCTTCTAAACTCGGCATGGTGACTCAATGGTTAGCACTGCAGCTTCACAGCACTCATTCGCTACTGTAACCCTAATATGTAAGAAGGGAGTGAGAAAGAAAACAGGGAATTTGCATAAAATTGATAGTTGAAAAAATATGTTCGGGTCAGCTATAAAAGATGGAATAACAGTGCACTTGGAAGGTACTGTCAAGATCAGCCAGAGCCAGCGGAGCCTTTTTCCATACTGTGGACTCTGCGTTGGGCGTGAATTCCCTCCACATCACTCACCATCCTGACTTGGAAAGGTATTGCTGGGTCAAAATCCTGAATTCTGTCCCTAACAGCATTATGCGTCCACCTACCATTCATGGACTACAGTGGTTCATGAAGGCAGACCATGGCCACTTTCTTAATGACAATTGAACACAGCCAGTAATGCCCACAGGATGTGTTTTTTTTTAAAAGACTATCAAGGCCAAGTGGGAATGTGGAATTGAAGCCTAAATAGATCAAGTTTGACCTTTTTGATGCTCGAGACACAGAATGGACAACTGATTCCTAATTTGTGTGTTCGCTACTCCTATTAAAATGCATCATCCCACTAGGAATGATGTATTCCCTGGAAGTTAGAAGGATGACAGCTGATGTGATTAAAACTTTTCAAATGTTAATTGAAGCTGTTTTGGGGTGTAGAGAGGAACTAATCCACTGGGTGAGTGAACTGGGAGCTCAAACACCCTCCTCACCCACAGTAATCAGACAAGACTTGAGCTGCTTTGACCTGTGGTTTATTCAAACGTAGGAATGAGGAACAAGTGTGGGTCACTCAGCCCCTCGAGCCTGCTCTGCGACTCAATAAAATCACTGATCTAATTTCAACCTCGGTTCTATGTACCTGCATATCTCAGAATATCTTTTATTGTCTTGGTCAGCAAGAATCGGCCTTTTTTTAAATATAAAGATTTTGCATCCACTGCCTTTTGACGAAGGGAGTCACAAAGATTCTCAGCCCTCTGAGAGAAAAGAAATGTTCCTCACGAATTCAAATGGACTCACCCTTACTTTTAAACAATGGCCCTCAGTTCTAGATCCTTCCACAAGAGGAACCATGTTTTCACTATGCATCTGGTCAGGTCCCCTCAGGATCTTTCATGTTTCAATTTAGTCTCCTCTTTCTTTTCTCAACTCCAGAGGATACAGGCCTAGCCTGTATTTGCCTCTACATGTTCCTTTAAGACAATCCACTCATTCCAGGTATTAGTCCATTGAATTTGCCCCAAAATGTTTCATAATCTTCTTTAAGTTGGGTGAGCAGAACTGAACACAATACTCCAAATACAAATTTCACCAGTGCAAAAGGGGAATTAATTATCAAAAGGAGGACCATGAATTCCGACTTGCTTGCAGGAATGCATTTTCAGCCAGCTGCGGTCGTTTACACGTATCCAGTTACAGACTGACACAGGCTATGGTCAGAGATAATGGGAACTGCAGATGCTGGAGAATCCAAGATAACAAGATGTGAGGCTGGAAGAACACAGCAGGCCAAGCAGCATCTCAGGAGCACAAAAGCTGACGTTTTGGGCCTCGACCATTCATCAGAGAGGGGGATGGGGTGAGGGTTCTGGAATAAATAGGGAGAGAGGGGGAGGTGGACCGAAGATGGACAGAAAAGAAGGTAGGTGGATAGAGTATAGGTGGGGAGGTAGGGAGGGGATAGGTCAGTCCAGGGAAGATGGACAGGTCAAGGAGGTGGGATGAGGTTACTAGGTAGATGGGGGTGCGGCTTAGGGTGGAAGGAAGGGATGGGTGAGAGGAAGAACAGGTTAGGGAGGCAGAGACAGGTTGGACTGGTTTTGGGATGCAGTGGGTGGAGGAGAAGAGCTGGGCTGGTTGTGTGGTGCAGTGGGGGGAGGGGACGAACTGGGCTGGTTATGGTCAGATCATTGTACGGTTTGTACTGTTACACCGACAGCATTGCTGTGGTCTCACTCAAACCTCCCACTCTGCTGGCTCTGCACAAACAAAGATTGGCTCTGCAGCCAGTTCCCACAGCCTGATTTGTCCTGTATTTTTCATCTTCTGTCCTTTCAAAGATATCAAATGATCCAAGTTGAATGGCTCAGCAGGACAGACAACATCTGTGAAGGAAAGAACAGAGTTAATGTTTTGAGTTCGGTGACCCTTCCTCTGAACTTGAGAAAGGATCATCAGACCTGAAACATTAACCTGTTTTTTCAGTCACACATGTTGCTAGACCTGCTGAGCTTTACTAGCAAATTATTTTTCATTCTTGATTTACAGCATCTGCAGTTTTTAATGATCCAGGTGACAATCTAGCAGCTTTCATTCTACATTTAAATGTTGTAAATTTATTTTTCCAGGGAATTTGCAAGGGGGCATTTACTGACAGGCTGCTCAACTCAAACACTGGATCAAGAACTGCCAGGAACACTTAATTCTCAGGAGCTCTGAACATGGAAGGAACAAGCATCGTTTACAGTGAAGAGAAACCATACATGTGGTCTGTGTGGACAAGCCTTCAGTCAGTTGTCTGGCCTGTAAGTACGTAAATGCAGTCAAAACAGGGTGACAACAATGACATCAAACAGCTCTTGCTTTGTAATATCACAGTGATGGATCTCAGTTTGAGTTAAGCAAGGGCCACTCATCTCCTCTCCTCCCTACGTTCTTGGTGAAAACATGGACCAAACAGTTGTATTCGAAATGTGAGAGTGACTATCCACTATCTTAAGGCTCCATTTGACAGAGCATTGTATGAAGGAATCATGACAAAGCTAAGTTCAATAAGAACCAGAGAATATTATTCTTCCTTGGATAGCTGGTTTTTGAAAACATTGTGTCATCAGACCTCAGTAAATCAAAACAAGGTGAATTTATTCAAACTTGTACCACAGACATGTGGAAGAGGTCTGTAAGTTTAGCTCGGAGACACTACACATTTTACAGCTCAAAACAGCATATGAAGGCATTTTCATGTAAGAATGGTTGCATGTGACATTGATATAAAATAAATTATATGTCACTTACTTACTACAAAACAGGATGCTGTTCAGTTTCTGACAAAGTTCTGAGTCCTCTAATTTCAACAGGAAATCCACTTCCACATTATCTTCAGAGCTTCCCTACCCCACCGTCAGCTCACAGCTGGGTGAGCAATACTTACATGACTATCTTAAGCCATACAGATAGTTTCTGAGCCCTAAGAAACTGTTGATGGTTCACTGTTATGGGCCTGCAGTTAAACTGTAGGAGCAACAATAACTCTGACCTGATATGGTTGTATTTGACAGTTACCTTCTGCTGCACTGCTTGGACAAGTTTATTTTCTACTTGTTCTGTGTTTTAATGTTCTGCTCCTTTTCCTTCTCTGTTTCCAATGTACATTCTGCTACCCTCCTTACCCTACTTCACCCTGGTTTGATAATACTGAATACAGAAGAGGAGGCTTGTGGTTGTAGGAAGGCAATCGTCTCGGCTGCAGGAATTCATCAGGATCAGGTTCTCGTCCCAGCCCCCTTCAGCTGTTTCATCAATCACCTTCCCTGCACTGTAAGGTCAGAAGTGGGAATGTTTGCTGCTGCTTGCACAATACTTTAGCACCGTTTATGGCTCCTTCGATACGGAAGCAGTAGATATCTCAATGCCGTGAGCCTAGACAACATTGAAGTGAGCCTGCCATGTGACAAAGAACATTTGCACCAACAAGTACCTACAGATAATGACCAAATCTGAGAAATGAGAATCTAACCACTGCCAAGTGACATTCACTGGGTGTATCTTTATGAAATTCCCCATTATCATCATCCTGGGGGCTAATATTGATGCGAAACTGAATTGGAACTATCAGCTGAATAATGTGCCTGCAAAATACGTCTAACCCTCTCAAACACCTGATCTTCCTGTCCAACCACGTTCCGGGATTTGTGAATGTTCACTCCAAGATCTGTTTGTCCCTCTACACCACTCACTATTCCTCACTTTCATAGTTCAGTCTCCCTAAATTCATTATCACTCACTCCTATGGATTCAATTCCTTTCACCATTTTATCTTTCCACTTGATTGATAGCTCCCTGCAGTCCACGGTTTTCTTCGTCATTGTCAACGACATGATTATTTATTCTAAATTATGGCTTCTACAACTAGGTTTTAATGATGGTTATACATCAGAAAGCAGTGGAACTCCACTGGATTAAAAACTGAAAGGACTGCATTTGCTGTAAATCAGAAACAAATAAAAAACAGAAATTACTGGAAAAGGTCAGTAAAACTGGCAGCATCTGCGGAGAGAAATCAGAGATAACATTTCAGGTCGAGTAACCCTCAGAATTCCACTGGAAACAGGTATCCAGATATGGTTCCTTCTTAGGTGGGGATTCGCAGCAGCTATAACAGCAGACTATAACTATATGTGAATTTGTGGGTGGCTCCGGAGTTTATTTTTCTGAATGATCCCTTCCCACACGTGGGACTGGTGAACAACCTCTCCCCAGTACACCTGAGTAAATCAGTTTCCACCTCAGTCGGTAAGTGAATCCTTCCCTCAGTCTGCACATTTCCCTGATTTCTCTGTGCTGTGGGTGCCCTTATCTCTGTCCAGGTTGGGCGACCAGATGAACTCAATGCAGAGAAAACGCCCATTTTCCCTGTTGTGAATGTGTTTTTATTCTTCCTTATTCTCCTTTGGGATGTGGGTATCGCTGGTCAGGGCAGCATTTGTTGTTCATCCCTAATTTACCTTGAACTGATGTCTGAGGGCACTTAGGGGTCAACCATGTTGTTGTGGGCCTCAAGTCACTTGTATGCCAGACCAGGCAAGGACTTCCCTTCCAAAGGGACATGAATGAATGGGATTTCAGGAAATTAAAGTCATGGCCTCTGTTCCTGAAATTCACGTTTACGTTCCAGATTTTATTCACTGAATTCAAACTCTAGCAGCTGCTGTGTCTCAGTCCCCAGGGATTATCACCACTGCACTGCTATCTCTCCGCTGTATTGCCTTACTGTACAGGATAACTTTCACTGTTCAGATCATCCCAGAGTGACATAGACAGGAGAAAGCCATTTGGACCGTTACAATTTGGTGTTGGTTCCTGTTGAGAAAGGGATTGAGTGAAAGGAAAAAACTACCAGCTGGTGCATGTTTGTAACATTTACAGTGTGTGTCAATTTCAGGATCCCCCCCGCCACCCCCCCCCCCCCCCCACACACACACACACACACACACACACACACAAAAATGAATGACTGATAGACACACAATGTCAAAGGGGCCAAGCAGACCAGCAACCCAAACAGGTGGGCAGACTCATGATTTGACCAAACTTTTGGAAAATGCTAAACCAACAGTTACATGCCTCATTCTAAAGAAGGGTCACTGAACTGGGAACATTAACCCTGCTTTCCCACCGCAGATGCCGTCAGACTTAATGAGTTTCACCAGCAATTTCCGTCATTGTTATATTTCTGATTGTTATTTATCAGTGGGTGATAACTTTCCCCGGGTTGTGAACAATGACATTCAAATTCATCTGAAGACGATCATCACTCCCCACTCTCTCTTTATCAACCTTCTCTCACCCTTCTGCCTTCCATAGTCACACCGCACAGCTGGTAGGTTTTTTCACTTCCTCTCCCTAATGGTGTCAAACACACGAAAATTCAACTGGCTCCAATGAAAAGGTCGTGGATATGAAATAAAAATCAAGTTTTAAAAGACAGAGATAGACATACAAAAAGTGAATTTAACAGGCAGGGCGAGTCTCTCACGAGATGGGAGAGCAATCTCTAATATGGTTGATAATTGAGACATTTCCCTGGGAAAGTTCAAGATCCAACAAAAGAAGCTAGTCTTTTTGCACATTCTGTAATGACCAACATTGCTCTGTGATATTTCACACAGCCCAATGACCCAATAATCCCTGCTCCATGTCAATAAAAGCATCTCTGGGTGAGGTTCAAGCTCACAGCCTTGGCATTTTACGCACCTCTGTACCGTCACAGAAGGACCGCAAGCTCACCAATTGTGTGACAGGAACTACAGAGTAGCCCTGTGCGCTCATTGCCATTCCCATTTCCCGTTGTATCTTTGTGGCTGGGCCACTGAGGCTCTGATTCCAGGCCTGGGAATTGGGATTATCTGGTCTTCTGCAGCAGTACCTTGTGTGAGGGAATTTTGGTGAGGTTGCCGATGTTAAACAGACAACAATAGGACGACACAGTACGCCCTCACACACTGACCAACTGTCATACATCAAGAATATATAGGAAGTGACAACAGACCCCTCAGACCACTCAGAGTCATGGTGGTGGACACGCCCACAGCCGCTCAATGACAAACACTTACAAGAATTAAAGACCCCATTCCCACAACATGCAGAACCAATGCGGTTTACAAATGCCATGCAATTACGACTGCAAACATTACATCGGACAGACAGGAATGAAACTAGACATTGGAATTCAAAAACTTCAACTAGCAGCAAAACGGAATGACAAACTCTCCTCAATATCGAGACACTCAGACAATGAAGGCCATCAGTTCAACTGGGACAAGGTAACCATAGTAGCCCAAGCCAAACATAGACATGCACGGGAATTCCTAGAGGCATTGTTCTCCACCCGTCATGCAATCAGCAAACATAAAGAATTGGACCCCGATACAAACCCACACAGATCAAAACCAGAAATGACACTACTCACCATAACAGGGCAAGCAGTATAAATTCCAAGCAGAGGAGAAAAACACTGCTTCAACGGAGGCTCTACTGATGATGTCCCCTAGCATGGTGATGAAACATCTGAACAAGAACAAGCCAGCTCGGCGAACAAGTCAACAACTCACCCACAAACTGAGCTATAAATCTTTGCCAAAACTTTGAGCCAAGATCAATGTGAGAGCTGAAGACCAGTTTTCCTCTTTACCCTGGTAAACAGATCACTCCGGATCAATCACCCACATTAACTATCGTTTGTGTGTTCCCCTTTCCATGTCTCACCTTGGTTCAGCATTCTGAAGGGTTCCATGCAATTTTCATTTTGCACATTTTAGTGCGGAGAGTTTTGTAGCCTCATTTCAAGACCATTGAGTTTACAAACAGAAAGAGACCATTCAGACCATCACCTCTGCTCTGCCATTCAATGAGATCCTGTCTGATCTGCACTTTGTTGCCTTTCCCCATGACCCTTGATACCTTTATTGCTTAAAGATCTGTCGATCTCAGCCTGAAATATACTTATTGGCCCAGCCACAACAAACCTCTGCTGCAAAGAATTCCACCAATTCACAACTGTCTGAGAGAATAATTTCTTCCTCACCTCTGGTTGAAATATGAAACCCCACTCTGATATGAGGTATTCTGGTCCTAGACTGTCCTAGAAGGGAACCAACCTTTCTGCAACCAACCCATTAATTCTCCTAAAAAAACCTGCATGTTTCAAGAAGGAGCAAGGTTTTTGTTTTGCAGATGAAGGAAATGAATTTCAGAGCTTCAGAGTGTCAGAAAAGGCTTTGCAGATCAGAAACTTGCTTCGATACAGCACGATCTGAGCGTGCCACTTGATTCTTTAATCATTCAGCACTGGATACTATTGGTCTTTGAATGTCAGTATTGAGTCAAATAAAAGTAACGTTAAGTTCCTTCTTTTCATCTCCCACTAACTATTGCCCAATACCTTAAATCTGTGTTTCTATTAATTTTACGATCAGTGAAGAGGAACAGCTGCTCTTTACCTACCCGATCTAAATCTAGCATAAACCTAGACACCTTTGTCAAAGATCACCTCAGTCTCCTTTGCGTTGTGCAGAACATTTCAGTTTCTCCAGCCTGACCTTACAACTAATATCCTTCAGTTCCTGAATCATTCTGATCAATCTCCTTTCAATCACTCCACAGACCCTCACATCCTTTGTGCACACCACCTGTTTGTGCAGACCCGAATGCTCTGTGTTCAAGTGGGTGATGTTATCACACACGGGCAATTGCTTAATGACATCACCCCAATTCAAGGGCATTTCATGAACTGTCGGTTTCCTCTGACCCCAGTCGTTCTGATGTCTTTTGAGCTGCAGACTCCAGCATTTGATTTTAAAGTTGAAGACAATGAATTTATTTCAGTATCTTTAACCAGTAATGTACACATTTTGTATCAGAGATAATGGGAACTGCAGATGCTGGAGAATCCGAGATAACAAAGTGTGGAGCTGGATGAACACAGCAGGCCAAGCAGCAGCTTAGGAGCACAAACCCTGACATTTCGGGCCTAGTCCCTTCATCAGAAAAGGGGAATGGGGAGAGGGTTCTGAAATAAATAGGGAGAGGCAGTTCAAAGAGGGAGAGAGGAGAAGATAGGTGGAGCGGTGAAGGCAGCTGAAAAACTGCTGGATGTCCAAACGTGAGTGGTATTCGTTGATGTGTGTGTGGAGGGCGATAAAGGTGAGCCCCTTACTGAGGACTGAACATTTGACGTCAGTCAGTGGGAGGTCTAGGGGTGATGGTGAAAACTCGGCAGGGCTCAGCGTGACTGTCTCCTCTGGGGCTGCTGACTGTGGGCATTTTGGCCTGCTGTGTTCATCCAGCTCCACGCTTTGTTATCTCATGTACATATTTTGCTTCACGTGCTGTTCTCAGTTATCTGACTCTGGTGTTGATGTGATGTAAATCACGTCCCACTAACTTGAGTATTTTGCAGAGTTGACAAAGAAGCTTGGTGAAGGCAGAGAGGGTAAACATTGTTTGGATGCATTTTGGAAAGGTGTTTGAAAAGGTTCCTCTTGGTAGACTGGTTAGATCACGTGGAATCCAGTGGAAGCTAGTGGTTTGGATCCAAGACTGGCTTGAAGGCAGGAGGCACAGCGTGATGGTAGAGTGTTATATAGTCCTAACCAGATAAATAGAAAGCGGGACATAACAACAGCGCTTCGTCAGAGGCTCACTGATGATGTTACCTGGAATGGTGACGAAACGTCTGAAAACTAACCTTCCAGCTTAGCGAGCAAACTCACATCCAGTGTTATATATCGGACTGGAGACCTGTGACCTGTGGTGTGTCACAAGAATCAGTGCTGCGACACTGCTTATCCATAACTTTGTATAAATGATTTAGATGGAAGCACAGGAGGGATGGTTAGTAAGTTTGCAGATGGCCCCACAATTCATGTTGTTGTGGACAGTGAGGAATGTTATGTCAGAGTACAACAGGACCTTGATCAGATGGGCCAATGGGCCAAGGAGTGGCAGATAGAGTTCAGATAAATGTGAGGTGATGCGACTTGGTAAGGCAAACTAGGGCAGGACTTATAAGTTAATGGTAGGGCCTTGGGGAGTGTCACCAAATACAGACATTGGTGTGCAGATGCATAGTTCCTTGGAAGCGGAGTCACAGTTAGAGAGGGTGGCGAAGGCGGCATTTGGCATGCTTGCTTTTATTGATCAATGTATTGTGTATCGGAGTTTGTACATTCCGATGCAGATGTATAGAACATTGCCACTTTTAGAATACTGCACTCAGTTATAATATCCCTGCTACAGGAAAGTTGTTAAACTGAAAGGTTTCAGAAAAAAAAAATTACAAGGATAATGCTTGGATTGAATGGTTCGAGCTACTGGGAGAGGAGGCTGAATAGGCCGGGGCTGGTTCCCTGGAACGTCATAGGCTCTGGCATGACCTTACAGAGGTTTATAAAATCATGAGGGGCTTGGGTGGGGTGAATTGGCAATATCTTTTCCTCAGGGAAAGAAATCCAAACCTGACAGCATGGGTTTAAGTTGAGAGGTGAAAGATTTAAAGGGGACCTGAGGGACAGTTTTACATGTACAGAATGCTGCATGTATGGAGGAGGTGCTACAGTCACAGCTCTTAAACAGCATCAGGATTGGGAAATGAACAGGACGGGGATAGAGGGATACGGGCCAAATGCTGGCAAATGGGACTAAAATAAGTTAGGGTATCTGGTCCGAAGAGACAAGCTACAGCAATCAGAAATAATGGGAACTGCAGATGCTGGAGAAACCAAGATAATAAAGTCTGAAGCTGGATGAACACAGCAGGCCGAGCGGCATCTCAGGAGCACAAAAAGCTGACGTTTCGACCCTTCATCAGAGAGGGGGATGGGGTGAGGGATCTGGAACAAGTAGGGAGAGAGGGGGAGGCGGACCGAAGATGGAGAGAAAAGAAGATAGGTGGAGAGGAGAGTACAGGTCGGGTGGTAGGGAGGGGATAGGTCAGTCCAGGGAGATTGGACAGGTCAAGGTGGTGGGATGAGGTTAGGAGGTAGGAAATGGAGGTGCGGCTTGGGGTGGGAGGAAGGGATGGGTGAGAGGAAGAACAGTTTAGGGAGGCAGAGACAGGCTGGGCTGGTTTGGGGATGCAGTGAGGAGAGGGGATGAGCTGGGCTGGTTGCAGTGAGGGGAGGGGATGAGCCTAGCTCATCCCCAGCCCCCACTGCATCCCAAAACCAGCCCAGCCTGTCTCTGCCTCACTAACCTGTTCTTCTTCTCAACCGTCCCTTCCACCCACCCCAAGCCGCACCTCCATTTCCTACCTACTGACCTCATCCCACCTCCTTGACCTGTCCGTCTTTCCTTGACTGACCTATCCCCTCCCGACCTCCTCACCTGTATTCTCCTCTCCACCTATCTTCTGTTCTCTCCATCTTTGGTCCACCTCCCGCTCTCTCCCTACTTGTTCCAGATCCCTCACTCCATCCCCCTCTCTGACGAAGGGTCTCAGCCCGAACCATCAGCATTTGTGCTCCTGAGATGCTACTTGGCCTGCTGTGTTCATCCAGCTCCACACTTTATTAAGTTGCAGCAATCAGTCTGTTTCCATCCTTTATATCTCTACAGCTCTTGGATCTTAATTTGCAATTCTAAATTACCAGATTGTAATTAGAATGTTTGGAGTCGAAGCCAAACCATTCGTGACTTATTCAATGTACTGAACTTAATGTCCACCATCCATGAAGGGATGGGAGTAATGTCAGGGATGTTGGAGTGGCTTGGGAACCGGAGTTCAATATATTCCAGGACAGCTGGATTAGCCGAAGAAATTCTGTTTATAACTGTGACCCAGTACTTCCTGACAGTGATATTACTTGATCAGAATTAGAATTTGTTTCAAGTATTTGCTTCAATTTGATTTGGGAAGAGGCAGGCATTTTTTGCATTGCTAAAAGTTCAGTTTGCTTCGTGCACAGAATAGAACAGCGCAAAATCAGACCCTTTCAGCAACTGCAGGCACATTGACACTGCAGGCAGTTGCACATTCTAAAGAAACCGGTGGGGTGGGATGGGTTTGGAGGGAGGGGGTGGTGATTTGCCTTTTTTGCAACGAAGAGTCATATTTATCGAGGGAGATAGACCCAATGTCTTCAGCGAGTGGTTCCTGCCAGCTGTACACTGCCTGAGAGGGCGCTGGAAGCAGAATCATTTGTGAGCCTCAGGAGAGAGTTGAATGATGAGAGATTTATAGGGCATCGGTAAGACCATGGTGGGTGGGACTGGTAAAGTTTGCTGATGCAGACTGTGACACGCTGAAGCACCTTCCTCTGTGCTGGGACATTCTCTGAGTGTGTGGTTCTGTACCGATTGTTGCTGCAATCTCTCTTCCCCGCCGATAGACACGGAGCTGGTTGATGAGGCTGTTAGTGACATGCCCCACCTCTTCTGATTGGTACATTTCCAATGATCTACATTCATTGCGAAGAGACTTTTATATAAAAGCTCTTGAAAAAGTACTGGCATAAACCGATTATCGGTTTTCCCCGGTTAGGAAACCCAGGAGTACGGGAACAACCGTAAAAAACTGTCAACAGTGATTTACAAGTCTTTGCACTCAGTCAGGCTGATGGAAAATATGGAAGGTAACTGGGACCCAAGGTAGTCGAGCATTATAATGGTATTGTTTCTTGGCTTTCTTTGGCTTATATCAAGTGTGTGGTTAAACCTGTAACCTTCAGGAGCACCAAGCTTTGTGAGTGCTTCCTGGAGGTTTTCAAGGAAAGGAGGTAAGGGGCTTCCTCTCTGCATTGACTGCTGTCCTACTGTTTGTGATGTCTATGCCGGGGCGCTGTATGGTGTCAATACACATGTACAACACACATGTGCCAACAGCTGATGTCCTGACCTTCCTTGGAAGGTACGTGAAGGTGGAAGGGGACCGAGCCAACATCCTGGACCCCTTTGGGATCTGGACAAGTAAGAGGCAGGCCAGGGTGATGCTGAGGATGGGCGTGGACAGAAACATCATACACCCCCAGCCAGCATCACGTTTGGTGGGAGCAAGGACTACCTGACCTACGCAGGGCAACCCAAAGTCTGCCATTCCTGTGGTAGGTCAGGTCACGTGGTGGCCGACTGCAGTCACCATCTGATGGGACTGCAAGGAGGACGGACACGTTGGAAAGGTAAAAAAGCTGCAAGCTTTGTAGGGAAGCGGGCTACATCTGCAGGCCGTGACGGCGTCGGGGGACCACCTACGCCCAGGTCACTAGCAGCGGCAATGCGGGGCAAGCCCCCATAGGAGAGGCAGGCACCAGGCCATTGCAAGGACCTTTGTACTACTATGCAGGAGGGACCAGCCCCGCAGGATGGAACCGAGGCCAGCAAAGCACCCCTGCAGGCTTCGCTTTCTCCCCCCACAACCCGGAGTCGATGGAGGAGGCAACACGTGACCAGGGGAGTGGACAACGATCCAGAAGTCGAGGAGGAAGGCGCGCTGGAGGGCCCCAGTGGTCCAGAGTGAGAGGTTGGCCGTCCTGCAGCAGCTTCCACCCCTGCTGGCTCAGTCTAGGCCAGTCATTCTAGGTGGAGACTTCAACTGCATCATCAATGCAGATGGAAGATCTGGCATGGGGACAGTGGGTGGGGAGAGTAAACTGGACGCCACATTCAGATTTCTGCTGGGCACGGTGAAGGACGCCAAGCTGCTCGATGTCTTCAACACCCTGCAGACAGAGCGCAGTGGGGATACACCTGGTCGGGGCCAGACGGGTCTATCCGCTCAAGGATAGACTTCCTGTTTGTGTCATGAGCGTTCTCGGTCAGGTCCACGGGCGTCGAGGCGGTGTTCGTCTCTGACCACTGCCTCCTGCTGGCCGACTGTCACTTACAGGACGACCAGCCGGCCGGCAAGGGGACGTGGAACATCAACACGACTCTGTTGACCACAGAGAATGTCGAGGAGCTTAAGAGGGAGTGCGCAGGTTGCAGAACTGTGAAACCCCTCTTTGAGTCTCCAGGCGACTGGTGGGAGAAGGTGGAGGAGAACATCAAGAGGTTCTTTGTGCTCAAGGGTGTTCGGAAGGCGAGAGAAAGGCGGGGAAAGCTGTCGTGACTCCAGAAAAGGACGCAGAACCTGCTGCTTCTGCAGTCGTTGGGGTCGATTTCACGGAGGACGTCCGCAAGGTGAGGGGCCAACAAGCCTCCCTCTTTGCCACGGAGGCCTCAGGGTAAATCTTCCAGTCCAGGGTCCGCTCAGTGGAGCAGGACGAGATGTGCTTGCGTTTCTCCTTTCAGGAGGTGCACAAAGAGTTCTGTGCTCAGCCGGCTGAAGGAGAACGACGGCTCGATGATGTTGTCTCGCCCCGACATTTTGAGGAATTACAGATCCTTCTCTCTGAAGAATGACTGTATGACGCGAAGCCCATCGCCAGCACGGCCTCCGAGTTACTCCTGTTGCCTATCATGGAGGTCCTTGACAGCGGCACGAGGGAGTGGCTGGACCGGCAGATATCCCTGGACGAGCTGACCAGAGCCCTCAAGTCCTTTGAGAGGAATAAGACTCCTGCTAGCAACGGCTTACCGGTCGAGCTGTGTTCCTCTCCATTGGACCTGGTCGGCCAGAACCTGCTGGAGGTGTACGATTGTGCGCTTCGGGCAGGGGAAACGTGCAAGTCCATGAGGAAGGGCATCATCACCCTCATTTACAAGAGGAAGGGGGAGAGGGAAGAAATTAAGCATTGGCGTCCCATTTCACTATTGAACATGGACTACAATATCCTGGCCAAGGTCATAGCCAACCGGGTCAGGTCTGTCCTAGAGTTGCTGATTCACCCTGACAAAACCTGTGCTGTGCCGGGCAGGAAGATCGCTGAGAGCCTCGCGTTCATCAGGAATATGATCGCCTATATGCAGTACAGGCAGGTGGACACCTGCCTCGTCTGCCTGGACCAGGAGAAGGCCTTCGACAGGGTCTCTCTTGCTTACATGAGTTATGTCCTCTTCAAATTAGGGTTCGGGGGGGGCATCAGCAATTGGATCTGGCTGCTCTACACCAACATCGTTAGCGCAGCCTCGATCAACGGGTGGGAATCGGAAAGTTTTCCCATCAGATCTGGCGTCAGGCAGGGCTGCCCGCTCTCTCCTGCCTTGTTCGTGTGCTGTGTGGAACCCTTCGCTACATCCATCAGGAAGGATGTGAGCCTGAAGGGCGTGACTATCCCAGGTAGCAGAGGACTTCAGGTCAAGACCTCCCTGTGCATGGATCATGTCGCCGTATTCTGCACCGATCGTCGGTCGGTGAGTAGGCTATTGGACATATCGGGCCAAAGTCAATAGGGGTAAGAGCGAGGCCATGTTCTTCGGGAACTGGGACGACCGATCCTTCATCCCCTTCACCGTCAGGACAGACTACCTGAAGGTGCTTGGTGTTTGGTTTGGTGGAGCTGGGGCGTGCACTCAGAATTGGGAGGAGTGTATCACCAAACTGAAGCAGAAGCTGGGCAGGTGGACGTTCCGGTCCCTCTCCATCGCGGGTAACAACCTGGTTGTCAGGTGCGAGGGGCTTTCGGTACTGTTGTATGTGGCGCAGGCCTGGCCTATTCCCTGGGCCTGCACTGCTGCGGTCACCCGGGCCATCTTCCACTTCATTTGGGGGTCGAGGATGGACCAGGTCCTTAGGAACACCATGTACAAAGACCTGTAAAATGGGGAGAACGGGCGTTCCGAACGCCACCCTCGCCCTGATGGCTACCTTTGTGTGCGGCTGCATCAAGCTGTGCGTAGATCCTCAGTACGCAAACACCAAGTGTCACTACTTACTGAGGTTCTACCTGTCCCCGGTGTTGCGAAGGATGGGCCTGGCCTCCTTGCCGCGGAATGCTCTGAGTAGTTGGACCGTTCCGTATCACCTGTCCTTCGTGGAGAAATTTTTGAAAGGAAACACCTTTGACCACAAGGCCGTCTGGCAGTGGTCAGCACGTAGTATCCTAGAGACTCTTCGGGAAAAGGAGAGGGTGGATCCGGTCATGTGATTCCCCATGAAGACTGCCAAAGTCATTTGGCAGAATGTCTCATCGCCAGAACTTTCAAACAAGCACAAGGACATTGCTTGGCTGGCAGTGAGAGGGGCTCTGCCAGTGAGATCCTTTATGCATGCCCGGAATCTCTGCGCCACCGCACGCTGCCCTCGAGTTGGCTGCGGCGGGGGGGGGAACGAGACTGTCTATCACCTCCTTCTGGAGTGTGCCTATGCGCAGGAGGTCTGGAGGGGGATACAGTGGTATTTGTCGAGGTTCATCCCGAGCAGCTCCGTGCCGCAGGACTCCATGCTCTACGGGCTGTTTCCCGGGACGCACACCGAGACCAAAATCAACAGCGCCTGGAGGACCATCAATGCGGTGAAAGGCGCTCTTTGGTCTGCCTGCAACTTGCTGGTCTGCCAGCTGAAAGAACTGACCCCGAATGAATGTTGCAGACTGGCGCACTCCAAGGTCCAGGACTATGTGCTGAGGGACGCGCTAAAGCTTGGGGTAGCCGCCGCCAAGGCGCGGTGGGGAAAGACCACTGTATGAAACCCCTCGTCCAGAATAGAAAAAAAGGCCCTATCTGGTAACTGGGCCTAGCTGGCGCCTTCCCCAACTCGTCAGGGAGGCCAACAGGGACTGTGCGGGGTTACGACTGCTGGGGTGTTTTCTTTGTTTTGTTTTTTTTTCCCTTTAGTTGGTGTTCGTACGCCCTGGGTAACCCAGAGCAGCTTGCATGACTGGGCAGGTGTATGAATGTGTTTTTTGTTTGTATATCTTATGAATAAAGTATATTTTTTCAAATTAAAAAAATGTTCTTAACAGCTTCAATATCTGATATGTTCTTTACTTAAGGACCCTATATTAAACCAATTTTTGGAAAAGGAGCTTGCTCTGTCCTCTCCATGCATCATCCTGGTATTGCAGTATTTCTAGGAATGGTGCAGTCTCGTTAAACCAATTTTAAAAACAGCCTTATCAAAAACTGAAGAAGGGTGTCTCGGCCTGAGGCATCGGACTTCCTGCTCCTTTGCTGTTTGGTCTGCTGTGTTCATCCAGCTCTGGACCTTGTAATCTCCAGCAGCTTAGCACTCTGGAACCATAACAGCCCTTAGCCCAACAAGTCCACATCAAACCTCAGAGTATCCCAGCCAGACCTATACCCCACCTAATCGATCTCTCCTTTAACACTACAGGCAATTTAACATGGCTAATCTACCTAGCCTGCACATCTTTGGACTGTGAGAGCCCTCTGAGGAAACCCACGCAGACACAGAGAGAATGTGCAAACTCCACACAGGCAGTCAACTAAGGCTGGAATCAAACACGTGTCCTGGTGCTGTGAGGCCGCAGTGCTAGATACTGAGCCACCATGCCGCCAATGTGCTTTCTCACAGCACACTCACCCAACTTTCTCCAAATATGCTTTTTCCAAGGTAACCGTGAATCTCTCCTTTTCTGCATGCTCAGCACTTGTTCTAATGTTCGTGCCTCATCTGTGGTACATGTCGCATCTTCCCGCCAACACCATCCCTGATTATTCACACATGGCATCAGAAGTAAAAGAAAATTGCCTGCCAATACTACCTCATTACAAATAGCATTTCAGAAAAAAAAACAAAAGATGAAGCGATCGAAGTATTCACTAGTTTTGACTTTAATGGTGACGACTTGGGATGTATTGAACTAGAGATTTTGGAAACACTGTGAGCCAGGAAAGGATATGGCATATACAATGCACGTTTTTCATTTGAGTGCAACAGCAACCAATCAAACGTGTGCTTTATTTTTCTCAAGTCAAGGCCTGTGAGTTTAATCAGATTATCAATTCACTGACATGGGACACAATTGCAAATGACCAAGCCAAATCTCACATTAGCCAGACCAGGAGATATTTGCAAATTAGCAAAATGAGCCAGAAGTTAGATAAAAATGCTACATCAAGATGCAGAATGGCCTGTCCGCAAAGTACATGCTTTCTGAAAGAACTCTGCAAGCTTTTCAGCACCTGAGACGTGTTCTGCCACAATATCTCTGCCTTTCCCTGGCATTTTTGCACTTCATAGTCTCAACTGGAACCTAATGTCTCACAGTGCTCCTGTCTTGCCTGGTTGTTTATCACAGGCATAAGCCAGGCAGCTTATCACTGTTATTACCAGCAGTCAGTCAAGGGCTGGTCAGCAGCTGTGGCAACCATCACATGTTTCGACCAAATGGTCACGTCTCAAAGTCTCAGGGAAACAGTTCTCAGTCAGGGCAAGGGAGACAGGATTAAGTCAGGTGATCCTGACACAGCATGTCCAAGGAATTATTCAATATCAGCCATTTGGGGCAAACACGATCAGAGGATCTGTATCACTATAGTACAGAGAGGTGGCCACACTCACCACGAATTACATTCTCAAAATGCTCCAGTAGATTTGTTGAGCCTGAATTATGATCATCAATCCAAGCTGACCCTGTCCATTCTTGCCATTGGGGGTCAGTTTGATGAAATTCTCAAAGGTGTTCAGGAGTTTGGGAGTTTCATAGCTCCCTGAAATAGCAACACAAGTGGATAAGACGGTGAAGAATCTCACTTTCACGGTCCACAGCATCAGGATCTGGTCAGCTTTGATACCTGGCTCATAAGTGAGATGAGGCTTTTTTTTCCAAACATGTCAGAGCATGCATTGTTCCTACGAGAACAACTGTGGTTCCATTCATGCACTTTTTTTTTGTTTCAACCATGAAATGGCCACAACTTGATCAAAAGTGAATGTAGCAATCAACCAATTTGAACTGTCGGTTGCCAAATAAATTAAGACAGAGATAAATATATTTGTGGGAGATTTTTTAATTTTTTTTTAAAATCATTCATGGGATCTTGATATTACTGGATAAGAATGGCAGTTTCCTTCCCTAAAGGACATAGGTTTTTCCAACAATGACAATGGATTCACGGCCATCATTAGATTCTTATTTCCAGATTTTTTAAAAAAAAAACTCAAATTCCACCATTTGGAATGGTGGGATTCAAACCTAGGTCCCCAGACCATTATCTTGGTCTCTGTGGAGTAAAGTACAGCAGACTAAATAGAAAATAAACCAAGACATTGTATGATATCTAGTGCATACGTATTCATCATGAAATCCATCACTGCTATGGACAACAGGTAAAGATCTGAAGAGACTGCATTCCGCCCCCGGCCCCCAACGCGAACAGAGTCACAATGGACACCAGGTTTCATAGCCGATTGGGAAAATGCAATCAGGGATATAGTACTGGACTGCTCCCAATCTTTTGTTTAGACTTAAAACTTTCATTTTGTGGGCAAAAATCAAAAGGAAACATTACCATTGTTTACAAATCAACAAATATCTACTAAAAGTCGAAACGTGTCTGAGGAGAACAATAGGATCCGTAATTGTAAAAGGTGTGCAGACATAACTAATAAATAAAGGGCCACCAAGATCATCATAGAATTCCTACAGTGTGGAAGATGGCCATTCAGTCCATTGAGTCCACACGAACCCTCCAAAGAGCATCCTATTCAGTCTCACACCCTACTCTGCCCTTGCATTTTGCACGCAAGACACTAAGGGTAATTTAGCATAGTCAATCTACCTATTTTGCACATTTAATGGACTGTGGGAGGAAACCAGCGCAGACAGGGTCTGGGTAAGACACTCTTCATAGGTTCAGTGCGGACTTGATGGGCCAAGTCATCTGCTTCCACACTGGAGGGATCCTACAATCTCCAGAAACAAGCCCAAAAATACCTGGTTTGGAGACAGCTAACAGCAGAATAAAAAAAAACAAGTTACCCAAATTTGCTGCTAGTTAACCAGTCCTGATGAACCAGGAAATCCCTTTTCACATACTGTGCTGGTGAATAGTCTTTAGTCAGTGTGAATGTGTCGTGACGTGACTATTTCCAAGCTCCACCTGACAAATATACAACTGTTATTAACATTTTATTCACAATATCAGCACGTTTAATTGAGCAGGGATTAGTAACATCAGTCCAAACAGCCAAAAACTATGGTTCATTTGATCGTGAGCATGATCGCAAAATCCTTCAACTGTGGTTCTTTGTGACAGTTTGGATGACTGAGTGAATGTTTTCCCACACTCAGAGCTCATGAATGGTCTCTCCCCAGAGTGAAATCGCTGGTGTGTCAGAGGGGAATTCGAGTCAGAAAAACTTTCCCACACACAGAACAGGCCAATGGTCTCTCTCCAGTGTGAATTTGTTGGTGTATCAGCAGGTGAGTTGTCTGAGTGAATGCTTTCCCACATTCCAAGCAAGTGAATGGTTTCTCTCCACTGTGAACTCCCTGGTGTTTAAACAGGTTAGATGACTGAGTGAATCCCATACCACAATCAGAGCGGGTGAATGGTTTCTCTCCAGTGTGACTGTGGTGGTCAGTTTCCAGCTGGGATGGATGAAGAAATTCCTTCTTGCAATCTGCCCATTTCAACAGTGTCTCCCAAGTGTCACTGCGATGGTGTTAGGACATTTCAGATGAATCTTCAGACTCTTTTACACACAAACCGTTTGCATTTGTCCAAAGTGTGAGTGCTGCTTTCTCCTTCAACGTTCAAAATCCTGAGATAATTGGGTTGTGAACTAAATAGGGAGACAGGGGGAGACAGATCGAAGATGGAGAGAGAAGATATGTGGAGAGGAGACGGACAAGTCAAAGATGCCAGCATGGAGCAGGTGAAGGTGAGTATAGGTGGGGAGGTAGTGAGGTGATAGGTAAATTTAGGGAGGACAGACAGGTCAGGGGGGTGGGATGAGGTTAGTAGGCAGTCAATGGGGGTGTAGCTTGAGGTGGGAGGAGGGGATAGGAGAAAGGAAGAACAGGTTAGAGAGGCAGGGACAACCTGGGCAAGTTTTGGGATGCAGTTGGGGGAGGGGAGATTTTGAAGCTTGTGAAATCCACATTGACACTATTGGGCTGCAGGGTTGCCAGGCAGAATACGAGTTGCTGTTTCTGCAACCCTTGGGTGGCATCGTTGCGGCACTGCAGGTGCCCCAGGATGGGCATTTCGTCTGAGGAATGGGACGGGGAGTTGAAATGATTGACGACTGGGAGGTGCAATTGTTTATTGTGAACCGAGGGTAGGTGTTCTGCAAAGCAGTCCCCAAGCCTCCGCTTGGTTTCCCCAATGTAGAGGAGGCCACAACGGGTACAGGGGATGCAGTATACCACATTAGCAGATGTGCAGGTGAACATCTGCTTGATGTAGAAAGTTTTCTTAGGTCCTGGGATGGGGGTGAGGGAGGTGGTGTGGGGGCAAGTGTAGCACTTTCTGCGGTTGCAGGGAAGAGTGCCAGGTGTGGTGGGGCTGGAGGGGAGTGTGGAGCCACAGGAGTCACGGAGAGAGTGGTCCCTCCGGAAAACAGGCAAGGGTGGGGAGGGGAAAATGTCTTTGGTGTTGGGGTCGGATTGCTGATGGCGGAAATGTCAGAGGATGATGCGTTGGATCCGGTGATTGGTGTGGTGGTACGTGAGGATGAGGGAGATTCTTTTTCGGTTGTTATTGCAGGTACGGTGCGCGAGGGAGGAGTTGTGGAAAAATGTGGGAGACACAGTCAACGGCATTCTCGATCACTGCGGGAGTGGGGGGCAGCGTTGCGGTCCTTGAAAAGGAAGGACATCAGATGTACAGGAGTGGAATCCTGGGAGCAGATTGGGCAGAAGTGAATGAATTGGGAATAGGAGATGGCATTTTTTGAGGGCGGTGGGTGGGAGGAGGTGTATTCTAGGTAGCTGAGAGTGTCGGTCGGCTTGAAATGGATATTCGTTTCCAGACGGTTGCCCAAGATGGAAACAGAGGTCCCAGGAAGGTGATAAAGGTGTTAAGAGATGGCCCAGGTGAACTTAACGTTGGGGTGGTAGGTGTTGGTGAAGTGGATGAACTGTTCGAGCTCCTCATGGGAGCACGATGCAGCGCCAATACAGTCATCCATGTACCGGAAAAAGAGGTGGGGTTCAGGGCCAGTGTATGTACGGAAGAGGGATTGTTCCGACAAAGAGGCAGGCATAGCTTGGGCCCATGCGGGTACCCATGGCCACCCTCTTGGTCTGTAGGAGGTGGGAGGAGTTGATAGAGAAATTGTTGAGGGTGAGGATGAGTTCACCTAAGCGCATAAGGGGGTCAGTGGAGGGGAACTAGTCAGACCTGCAGGACAGGAAATAGTATAGGGCTTTTAGGCCATCTGTATGGGGAATGCAGGTGCTAATGTGCTGTACTGCATCTGCTGTACCCGTTGTGGCCTCCTCCACATCTGGGAAACCAAGCAGAGGCTTAGGGATCACTTTACAGAACATCTAAGCTCAGTTCGCAACAAACAACTGCTCATCCCCGCCTCCCTAACATGTTCTTCCTCTCACCTATCCCCTCCTCCCGAGACTGACCTATCCCCACCTACATTCACCTTTACCTGCTCCATCCCCACCTCTTTAACTGGTCTGTCTCCTCTCCACCTGTCTCCCTGTTTATTTCAGTATCCCCTGCCCCTCCCCCATTTCTGAAGGGTCTAGGCTCGAAAACGCCAGCTTTCCTGCCCCTCTGATGCAGCCGGTCCTGCTGTGTTCCTCCAGCCCCACACCTTGTTCTCTCACTTTCAGCCAGAAGCTGCCGCGCATACGCCCCACGGATCATTGCCCCCAATAAAGATGGTGACGGTCACACACACCTATCGTCATCTTAGGCATTGATTTGTTTTCTGCAAACTTGAGTCTGGGAGTTTCAAATGTGTGTTTTCCAACATGCACTAACTGTTTGTAAAACTTCCAAACCCATACGAATTTCACTTCCCTCCAGCTTTCTGCCGATTTGCTTTCTTTACCGTGTCCTGCTCTTACCTCAATTGCACAAATCTTGGTCTCAGCGAAGGATCTAGGCCCAAAACGTCAGCTTTCCTGCTCCTCCGATGCTGCTTGACCTCCTGTGTTCATCCAGCTCTGCAACATGTTATCTCGGATTTTCCAGCATCTGCGGTTCAAATTATCTGAGCAACTCTGCGCTGCTCTCGTGAATGATCATGTGGTTTTCACCGATCCCGCCCCCTCCTCATTCTGATTGGTTAGAATGGCAGCGACATCCGCCGGTCATGCACGGCACCCCGGTGCCCCTATTGGCCCCTCGCTGACATCAATCACCCAGATGCCATTGTTAGCTGGAGCATGTGCAGTGCTTCGTGTTGTCATTGTGAGAAGCTGATGCTTGTCGTCACAATGTTGCATTTTGAGACAAATGAGACTGTGAACTGGATGAGAAAGATTGTTACGTTAGCGATCCTGGGGCTTTAATAAGTCGCTCTGAGGAAGGGGCACTGCACCCGAAACGTTAACTCTGTCTTTTTACATTCACAGATGCTGCTAGACCTGCTGAGCTTTTCCAGCAACTTTGTTTTTGTTCCTGATTTACAACATCCCAGTTCTTTTGTTATATTTTAATAAGTCGCGATTGAAAAGGCTTCCTGTAGCTCAAAGCTAAAGATACTCTTGATACCGCTCTGTCAGCGAATAGAGAAATGGCGGGGATATAAGGATAATAAATACAGGTCGAGTAGTCCTCAGGTCAGATATAAAGAGAATAACGATGAATATGAAGAACATCACGTGGTGAAGTGAGGTGAGTGTTGTTCATATGAACTGTGATTGGGCAGAGAGGGAGGTTAATCAAAAAAGAACAAGCATAAAGGAGATTCTCAAGAAAGTTTTGTGCAATGGCAAGCAACGAGAATCAGAAGATAAAAGTCCATGACAGAAGAAAAAGTTTGAAGACCGAGGCTGCAAAAACTCCAATAAGTTGTATCACTGCTCTACTGCCTATTTATTGGCATAAGCAGTATCATCCACATTTACCTGGAAATAGAGGTAATAAAATGTGAGGCTGGATGAACACAGCAGGCCAAGCAGCATCTCAGGAGCACAAAAGCTGACGTTTCGAGCCTAGACCCTTCATCAGAGAGGGGGATGGGGAGAGGGAACAGGAATAAATAGGGAGAGAGGGGGAGGCGGACCGAAGATGGAGAGTAAAGAAGATAGTTGGAGAGAGTACAGGTGGGGAGGTAGGGAGTGGATAGGTCAGTGCAGGGAAGACGGACAGGTCAAGGAGATGGGGTGAGGTTAGTAGGTAGATGGGGGTGCGGCTTGGGGTGGGAGGAAGGGATGGGTGAGAGGAAGAACCGGTTAGGGAGGCAGAGACAGGTTGGACTGGTTTTGGGATCCAGTGGGTCGGGGGGAAGAGCTGGGCTGGTTGTGTGGTGCAGTGGGAGGAGGGGACGAACTGGGCTGGTTTAGGGATGCAGTTGGGGAAGGGGAGATTTTGAAACTGGTGAAGTCCACATTGATACCATTAGGCTGCAGGGTTCCCAGGCGGAATATGAGTAGCTGTTCCTGAAACCTTCGGGTGGCATCATTGTGGCACTGCAGGAGGCCCATGATGGACATGTCATCTAAAGAATGGGAGAGGGAGTGGAAATGGTTTGTGACTGGGAGGAGCAGTTGTTTGTTCCGAACTGAGCGGAGGTGTTCTGCAAAGCGGTCTCCAAGCCTCCGCTTGGTTTCCCCAATGTAGAGGAAGCCACACCGGGTCCAGTGTACCTGGAAATAGCTGTCTGAGTTTGTCACTGTAGTTTACTTCATAACAGATAAACTCCACACTTTGTCTCAATAAAGCCGACAGTTGGTTCACAAATTAGTTCTGCTGCCAAGTCCGTTCCTGTTTGAAAAGGGGTATAGATCATATTTAAATAGAAAATGCTAAATATCAATTCAGGCTGGCAGCCAATCTCCACTCCCTCACCACTGACTCCATCCCTGCCCCTGGTAACTGGCTGGTAACACACTGCTCACAGTCATGGTGCAATATTTCACCCCAAGGTGAGCTTCCAACCACATTACTCACACCCCGCCCATTATCACAAAGACCACATACAATTTCAACCTCAGCAGCATCTCATTTCATTTGCTGCTGAAACTCTCATCCATTCCTTTGCTACCTCTCGACTTAACACCCCAAACACACTCCCGGCCGGCTTCTTAATTCTACTTCCCTGAAATCTTGAGATGATCCAAAAATCTGCTGCCCATGTGTTTACTCTCACCCATTTCAGCATCTTCGAGTTATGCCATCCTGTGCTCATTAACATACACATTTTCTGGTTGGAAAGCACCAAGGTATTGAAATTCATATCCTTATTTTGAAATTTTGTCATTATACCTCCTTCGTTTGATAGTCCCTCCACCTGCAAAACCCTCTGAGGTATATCTGAAGGGTCACTGGACACAAAACAATATTTCTGCTCTTTCTCCATAAGCACTGCCAGATAAGCTGAGTTTTTCATCAACTTCTGCTTGTGTTACTACTTTCAAGCATCTACTGTTCTTTTGGTTTTTCCTTCAAGACATTTGTTCTCCCTGACTTCCAACCGCCAGTAGATTTCTGGTTTTAACTCTCCCACCTATTTCATGTTTTCAGCTTCCAAGGCCATAAGCTCTTGAATTTATTCCCTCAACATCCCTGGATTCAAAGCCCCTTTGTTTGTTCAGGATATTCCTTGAAACCTACTTCTTTGGCCAGTTTTGGGTCACTTGTCCTAATAAGTGCCTGGTATCAAATATTGTTTTGTGACAACGTTGTGTAATATGTCAGATCATTGGATTGAATCAAAAATGTGAAAACATTTAATTGATTCTTTTGGAAAACATCACTAATCCTTCACGATCATTTGGTAACTTCTTACCTAATATCATTGCAAGTGCGACTTCACCACACGACCTGCACTGGTTCAGAAAGGTCAAACATCAAATTATCCAGATGTAACTGAGGATTGGCAATAGTTACTGATACCTTTGGAGAGTGATCCAAAGTTCATGTATCAGGATATGGTGAATGAATGACATGGTACAGAACTCGTTGGATAACATAAGCTCAGAAACAGAACAGCGACGTCTTTCTTCTGACTCGAGAGGGTCTAACTTTTTAATGGAAAAATGTTCAGGTTCATTTATAGTTCTTCACGAAGAATGAATTGTTGATCTTATTCGGCTGCATGTGTACGAATAATTTCTTTATATGTGAGGTCAGAGAAATTCAAAACTATTCCCCATCCTCCCACAGACTTTGTCTCACTGTTGAGGTGCCTACACATGGACCTAGGGGATCCAGGTATATGATTATTTGAAGTTTACATCACATTTAGACAGTCGTTAAACATGCTTTTGGCACGCCAGCCTTCATTGCTCGATCGTTTCAGTTTAGGAGTTGGGAAGTCATATTGAGGTTGCACAGAATGTTGATGAGACCTCTTCTGGAATACAGTGTGCGGTTTCTGTCGCACAATTACAGGAGGCATATTATGAAGCTGGCGAGTGTTAAGAAGAGGTTTACCAGGATATTGCTGGGTATGGAAGGTTTGATTTATAAAGAAAGGTTGGATAGACTTTGACTTTCCTCGCTGGTGCTTAAGAGGTTGAGAGGCGGCCTGTTAGAAGTTCATAAAATAATGAGACATGTAGATAGTATGAATTATGGTCATCATTTCCCAAGGGTGGGAGATTTCAAGACTAGGGGATGTTTTTAAGTTGCGAGGAGATTATGTAATAAAAAAAAATATGTGAGGCAGAATTTTGCAACGACTGTGAATAAAACAATGGCAAGTTCCAGCAGAGAAACAGGTGGCAAAGAAACAGGTGACAGTGAAGCAGGCATGTGAGGGCTAATATGTTTCGTTTGCCAGTGACATTCACCGCTTCACAAAGTGGAGAACATTGAAGTGCAGCAGTGACGGTGATTATTTTGCTGGATATTCACCTTGCAAATGTTTTTTTTTCCGCCAGTATCCCTGATTACATCACAATCGACAGGATGAAAGCTGCAACAAGACATGTGGAGCCAGTGGTGTAATTGATACTGCGTCGGAATTTGGATTGGAATATTGGAATATTGTATCCTGTCTCACTCGAGTAAAGTTGACAGCTTTTCTACCCTTGCATTTTGACAGACTCTCCCGAAGAGGAATGTCTGCCCAACGCTGTTTTTGTCAGGTTCCCAGCAGCTGAAGTGAATGGATCGCTGGGTGTTGGAAATTGAAAATTGAAATTGTAAGGTAAATGAGCAACATGAGTTTGGGGCTACTTCAGCTCACAGTCTATTTCATAGCCCAGCTCATGGCAACGGTACCCATTGTCAGGAGAAACTGCTTATGTTCCACATAAAGCTGCCTTTTGTTGAGAAACCTTGTGTACAGCGGGATAAGCAGGTAGAACAGTGTGTGCATAATATCACAAAGACTGACACTGAGCCACACATAAAACAGTAAAGTTAACAAGTAAAGTTGTGAGCTTGTTTTCGTTTAGAATTTTCGTCACCATGCGAGGTAACCTCATGGGTGAGACTTCCGATGAAGTGATGTTGTTTTCCTCCACTTGGAATTTATACTGCCTGGTCCGTTCCGGCGACTTCTGTCATTATGCATTCTGTTCTGTATGGGTTGCATATGGGGTCCAATTCTCTATGTTTGCTGACTGCATTATGGATTGAGAACCATGCCACCAGGAATTCCCATGTGTGTCTGTGTTTGAATTGCACTACTAGGGTTATGTTGTCCCAGTTAAACTGATGGCCTTCATGATCTGGGTGTACAGATGTTAGGGGAAGTTTGTCATGTCATTTTGCTGCCAGCTGAAGTTCATGTACACTGATGGCTAGTTTCCTTCCTGTCTGTCTGATTTTATGTTCGTGGCAATCGTTGCGCGGTATTTTGTAAACAATGTCAGTTCTGCATGTCGTGGGTATGGAGTCTTTAATCCTTGAGAATGTTTGTCGTAGCTGTGCTTTGGGCTTGTGTGCTACCGTAACTCCTAGTGCTCACAGGAGTTGTCAGCTCTGATATGTTCTTGATGTATGGCAGTGTGTCCAGTGTGTTAGGGCATAATGTGCCCTCTTCGTGTTGCTGTTTAGTCAGTACCTGTGGATGAAATTGCAGGGATTTCCATTCAAAGCGAAGATTTTGTATTGGTGTTCTTCCTCTTTCTGCATATTTCTGGGTCATTGCAATGAGTGGTGGTCCGTTTAAATAGTGTCCCGACACAGCTTAGTTTGTGCAAAACTGACCTGAGTTAGTTGCCACATTAAAAGTATCCGAGCCCCTCGAGGCACTGACCCGAGTTGTGATTTGCAAAAACACACAAAGGAGGATCCTTGTGTGATTGATCCAATGTGATCTGTATAACAGGGTAACAGTGAAGACTGGTCTTCAGCACCCACATTGAACCTGACTCCACTTGGCCTCCGGCCAACTCTCACAAACTACCATTGCCCTTCACTTTTCCTGAACTCCCCTCTATTCTTGTTTTAAACTGATTGCACATCAGGCAGTTTCAGCTGGCATTGCTGATGTGGGACTGTAACATGGAGTGAATCGATTTTGACTGATCAATGACGTAATTCTGCTTCTCAAGATCAGTCAATATTTCAGATTTATTACTTTAAATGATAACCATGAACAGGCTACGACAGTGAAGGCACTGAATCGTAATCTCTGGACCAGCAGGAAAGATCAGTTTAAGGCACTCAGGACACTGTCTGATTCGGCCTTGCATTCTCCCAACCTTCTGCACATGATGCCCCTCTGCTCTGTTTCGGTTTTGTTACGTCTTGATATATAATAGTCTCCAGTTATCTATTCTTTTGCCATTTCCAATACATGAGACCCTCTTTCCATGTCTTGTGCCTGGCTGCACAGCTCAGTGGTCAGAGCACTGGTCTCAGAAACTAGTGGTTGTGAGTTCGAGCCTGTGATAGTGTTTGTACACCCCCTGCTTCAATGGTCAAAAAGAGCCCTTTAAAAATTATCTGAAATTATAACAGTATCATTTCCTCCACAGACCAGAAATATGTGTGAATTTCCACATTGCTGTTTGTCCTTCCACTTGAGGAGGATCATTTGGAATGGCAGGAAGCAGCTGGCATCAGTGATGTTTGGCTGGAAGTACAAGGTGAAGCAGGAAAACTGCAGGTGAGCAATGGGGGAGGAGCACAAACCCAGGGCATCCATCAAATACTTCCATTTGTTGCTGTAAATAGGTTCTAGTTTTGGAGTCTGGAGTGGGACAATAGAGCCAAGTGAGTGAAGTTCTGCTTTCTGGGGGTTGCTCTCTCCGAAAGCCTCTGGCACTCTCGGTGGAAGGTGTCCTTGTTAGTTTCCTTCTGTGGGTGAAAATGAGGTTCACTTCCCCGAGGGGGCATGAGCACAGTCTTCACACCTCAAACTTCAGTTTTGCTTGTTGTTTCCTCAAAGTGTTGACCCAGAAACCCGCACAGCACACACTTCATTGGGGAGACAATGGCCTGAGGTTGTTATCACTGGACAGTTAATCCAGAGACCCAGATAGTACTTTGGGGACTTGTGTTTGAATCCAGTTGCAGCAGACGGCGGAATTTGAATTCAATACAAACCTGGAATTAAGCGTCTAATGATGAGCATGAATCTGTTGTCCTTTAAGGGAAGTAAATTGGCATTCTTGCTTACATGTAACTCCTGACCCACAGCAATGTGGTTGACTCTTAACTGCTCTCTGGACATTTAGGAATGTGTAATAAATGTTACCCTAGCCAGTGATGCCCTCATCCCGTGAATGAATTTAAAAAGTACGTCAGGAATTCCTCCTGTATGCAATGATAACTGATTTGCTTTGCCCAATCTTTATGCAGACTGAAGTCACTGGACTCTTGAAGTCAGTGACCTTTTATCATAATTAGAGCTCTCCCTTTCTGCTGGTGTCTTCAATTTCCTTTTTAGTGCCTTCTGCTAAAATTACCACACGAGTTAACTGGGGTGTATATACATCGACCACTGTCAATTTCTGTCCCTTGATGTTTCTAAACTGTACCCAGACTCCATTTCACCAGAACTAATATCCATTGTCATTACCATATTAATTTTATTCCGTAGCCAGTAATGCTAACCTACCTCCTCCTTCTTGTCAGTCCTTCCAAGAAACTGAATATGCCTGGAGCCCAGCTTCAGACATTGTAGATATTTTGGTTTCTGATTTACCAAAACATCCTGGATTCTGGAAAAATCTGAGTTCAGTAGAAATTAGCAGTTGTAACACTGCTATGTAAGAAAGAAGGAGGAGCAAAAATAAGGAATAAAGCCAGTTAACATGATTTCAATCAGTTGGGAAAGTGCTTAATAATGTCTCTTCATTAAGTATGTTTCAGCAATGCACTTAAAACAAAAATCGTATCATCTGATTAAATCAACGTGGTCAATCCAGAAGAAGACATTCCATGATGGAGACAGGGCAGTTGCAGGTAAGTTCAAGGTCACCCTGGGGCCAGGCATGTTTGACAATTTCATTCCTTTTTGATAGTCAAACAAGTGAGGTCGCAAAGAGGAAACCAACAGCTGCATAACACCTGGATTCCCAAGAGGCATTTTGTAGGGTGTCACACTGGTGGCTAATAGATAAGGGAAGGGCTCTGGAACTGAAGGTAATGTATGAGCATGAATAGAGAGTTGGTGAACATGCAGGACATAACAGGAAGTGTTGTTGTGACTGTGATGAGAGGAGTGCAAAGGATTCGAAGGTGAATATAAAGGTTAAATTAACTTCAGGGATGTTTTTAAGGGACTTTCAGGACAGATGAGACCATCCTTCCTCTTGACAGCTGACCAGCCAGTCTGGCCACCAAATAAATTAATAGACGTATTGGTCACATGTGGGCAGGCCTCCTGGTGCCTTTACCCCCATGGGCAATATACCAGGAAGGCTGTTCAGGGAAGATGGTGAAGATGGGAAACTGCATCCATGACATGATGCCCACGTTTACAAACAAGCCCTCCCCACATGACAACCGCGTACACGGAGATGAAGTGGAAAACAGCAGGTAACTGCTCGAACAGGTTTTGTGTTCTTTCTCAGGAAGGTTTTCTTTCAAAAAAGAATAAGCCCAGTGACATCACAATGGTTTGCCTGTGATGTCATAAACACAAACAAGAATAAACAATAACTGCTGTGTGTCTTCACTTCATGTTGAGACAACGTGAGGTGAACATTGCAGACTTGTCGCTCTGCAGTTTCAAGTGCGAATCGCTTATTTCTTTTCTCTCCCTCATCAGTGTAATTAGAACTAACACTAATTGAAGCAGAGGGAAAGGAGCAATACCTTCGTGGTATCACTCTTGGTTGTGAGAAGAGTTTTGAGGTAATTTGAATTCAATATATACTGGACACTATTTGTAAAGAAATTGGATTTTAGTACGAATTTCAAAGACGGGAAAACTGGAAAAATGATGTGAATTTGGGGTAACCCGATTGAATTAATGTGTGTATGTTGTGGGTCGCAATGGTTCCAGTACTTGCCAAAACCAAAATTATATTGGCCACATTTTTGTGTCCGCTCTTTGATGGAGCAAAATGTTTCTTCTGGTCTTTGCTGAAGGTGATATTAGCAGGAAAAATGTTCATCTCGGATGACCACAAGATCCCATTATCACAACAATTCGCAAAAAAAACAAGAATGGAATTCTCCCGTATAAATCATCTACTACTTATCCCTCAGTGAATGTTGTTTCAATGGAAAAGCTAATCATTACCAATTGTTATTGATGAAAACGTGCTTTCTGCACATTAACCAGTGCCTTTCCTACATTACAGCAGCCAAAAAATAGTATTTAGATGAAAAAGGCCCTTTGGGAAATCATTCCAGATGTTCAAGGTGTTGGATTAGAGCAAAGCTTTGTTGAGTTTCATTTTGAACTGAAGTATCTGAAGGGTGATGTCCTGGCTGCTCAGCTGACAAGTTAAAATGTTAAATTGTTGAAGGAAGACCAAGTAGACAGTGAAGGCGCAAATGAATATTTGACATATGTAATGAGGCTGAAGTCAGCATATTTTTTGGTCTAGTATTTAAGTGTGATCGTACTCTTTCTCTTTTCATGTTGAATTTGGTTTTTACTTTTATTGTGTTTTCATTTGTCTTTTAGGTTTGACGATACTTCACCTTTCTCATTCCTCAGACTCCAACCCACTTTGATTCTGAAAGGTATGAGTTATCATTAATTTTTCACAAAGCACAAGCTTCAATCCAGTTCCTTGTCTCCCTGTGTTCAGTCAGGCATCGACTCACTTATTCCAGACCTCACATGGAAATTTGCCTTTCGAGACAATGGGAACTGCAGATGCTGGAGAATCCAAGATAACAAAGTGTGGAGCTGGATGAACACAGCAGGGAACTGCAGCTGCTTGGCCTGCTGTGTTCATCCAGCCCCACACTTTGTTTTCTTGGAAATATTCCTGCTCCTTTGTTCCATTTTCTCATACTCATCTGTGACATATTAAATTAGATTAGATTCCCTGCGGTGTGGAAACAGGCCCTTCAGCCCAACAAGTCCAAACCGCCCCTTGAAGCATCCCACCCAGACCCATCTTCCTTTCACCCACACACCCCTCAACACTACGGGCAAATTAGCATGGCCAATCCACCTAGCCGACACATCTTTGGACTGTGGGAGCACCCAGGGGAAACCCATGCAGACACGGGGAGAATATGCAAACTCCACACAGTCAGCCTGAGCCTGGAATCGAGCCCGGGTTCCTGGCACTGTGAGGCTGCAGTGCTAATCACTGAGCCACCGTGCCTCCCGTATCCGACGAGATTAAAACAGCAGCGGTCCATGACACCTGTGAAAAGTAGTAGTTGTCAGCCTTGCATCAATGACAGCAGCCTGACCCTGGAGTCAGACAGTTCTCAGTGTAATATCACTGAGCACAATGAGGACTGATGTGGCAGCCCCCTTTTGCGACCTTGACAGACTGAGCAATAGGTGACCCGACATCTAACTGATGTCTCTACAGTTTCCCAGCTGTTTTCTCCCCACTCCCCACACCGGGTTCGGTCTCCCACTGGGCTGACTGTGTCCCACTCACTGGACTGCAGAAGTGTGGACTCTGAGAAGCTGACTGCCTTGGGTGTCCATCTGGCAGAGCCCATTACCCTGTATTAATGCCAGAGACTGCTCTTGGTGAACCTATCCTGCATGAAGGCAGCCTCCCTTGCTTTGACTCTGGGTTACTCCCTTTAGATTCTGAGACAGTGCTTCCAGGGTGTGTAGAGTGATTTTTATTCATATATTGATGTGAAAGCTTTGTTGATTTTTATTTTGAGTGGCCGAAAAAGTCTGAATCCTGACGTCCATGTTGGCTCAGTTAGGATTTTAAAGTTGTGTTTTCTGAGCAAGAGCAACATGATATCAGAAGATCAAACAGATCATGGACACATGTAACTACACTGAAGTCAGCATTTTATCTTTTTTGGTCCAGTATTATATTTTTTTATGGCAGTCTTTCTCTTTACATGTTGAATTTGGTTTTGTCTCTCATGATGTTTTCATTTATCTTATAGATTTGACTGTTGTTTCCGGTCAGTCAGCTTGCCGAAGCAGTCAGATTTCCGTCATACTACTCAGAATAAAAATGGTATGTACTGCCCTTGCTTTTTCACACACAACAAATTCCAATCCCCTGATTACTTATTCTTCATATTCCTATATACCATCCAACACTCACTCACTCGCACATTCTTCCACGATGTGCAAGATGTTTTATATATTTGGTCACAGATTTGTCCCGTTTCATTTTGAGGGAGCTGAAATGTTTGAAGGCTGATGCTCTCATCTGCTCACTTGGCCTTTTAAAGTTTCAGTTGTTCTAAGGAAGAGCAAGGTGATATTGAAAGAGTAAATAAACATTTGTGTTGACCATGAGGGTTTGCCCTTATCAACTTCTCCCCGTGCCTGACATGCTGGTTAAACAATCACCAGCTGTCTCTCTCTCTCTTGCTCATGTGAGCACAGCCCAATGATGTGGTGTGGTAATGGTGACTTTTTTTTCGAAGGTGGGTCACTTTGGAACAGACAAGCTGGGTTTTTTTGTGATAATCACTGACTGTTTATGTCAGGAAATATCTATTGCTGCACTTTTCAAATCCGAGCTGCGTCCGATGGGTGTGAAATCTGGCGACAGACGTTTTTCCAAAAAATGTTGTCCATTGGAGGTTCTGAAGTTGGAGTCTGTTGGGTTCATTCAGAACTTCAAGACTGCCATTTATGTTATGCTAGTGTATTCACAGTAAATGGATAAATGGAGTTAAGAGAGAAATACATCATGATGTGATACAATGGAGCAAGCTCAAGAGACCTTATTCCTATGAATTCAAAAAATATAGTTTAAGTTCTGAGATATTCAGCAAGCAAACTGTAAGACAAATGGAGTAACAAAAGTCCGCTATGTACTAGGATAGAGATCTGTTCAAACTTTTCTAATTGGCATTAATTAAGTAAGCGACATGTGCAAATTCTTCTTTTCAATTTTAGACTGAGATAGAATAGTCACCCAATTTACATTCATGATGAACATAGAGCAACGATATAATCATGAAGAGGAATTGTGTCCCTTGATGTAGTGTAGTGGGGGTGGTGAAAATAACTGTCATGTTTTTCATAAATTTTTGACAATCATCATGACTAGAACTAACTTAAGCCACAAACTGGAGTGTGTTAATAGGGGTTAAGAGTGGGCATTAGATGGTGTTTCAATCACTGGCCACTTTCCACTGCTCTGCCACATGCTGTGCCTGGCAACCTTCAGTGAACAAAGTCCAAATTTGAACCAGATTTGCAAACCAATTCCTGAATTCGAAACAAGAAAAGAACATGTCATCTGTCAGGCAAGCTAGTGTGTTGTGGCATTTTGACTACGAGAGGAAAATAAAACAATGTTCATGTGGAACTCCACTTAATATTTGAAACCTGAATGTGCACATTTCAGTTGATTCTCTCCGCTGCATAATTAACTTCAACTCTTCCATCCTGCTTTTATTGACATATTAATATCTGCTTGAGAGATTTCCTCCATGCCTGTTGATTGCTTACTGACTGCATGTGTACAATATACTGAGAAAACACACCAGTTTTGATTTATCGCCGCAAAAACTGTGCGTTGAGGGACCGTGATTTACTGCGCTCGATAGTATTTTTGTTTCCTTTTTGCTGGCATTGTGAAAACTTAGAACACTGGAGGGCACATCCTTCCATAGATATCCTGCCCTTTCTTCTGTTACACCGTGCAATGAATGGGAAGGAAAGGAGCGGGAAGAATGATTATGAAGTAAATTTGAGTAGGGGAGCTGATAGCCTTTTACCACAACAGCAGAACAGATGGAAGGAATGAGTAGTCGGGTGAGAGAAAGGAACAGAAATTTCACCATTAAAAATGTTGAAGGCAATGTATTGACAGCTGGTAGCCTTTATTTTAGTAATGTATTGCAAACATTCAATAGTTTTGCTCTTTTAATATTTAAAGATGGACATTACATAATTTCTCTTACTGAGATTGTCATCATGGTCATAAAACATCAATTTATTTTTAATGTTATTTGTCTAACTGGATCAAAATATGATGACACATAAACAATTTGAGCTTCAAAATCTCCCCTTCCCCTACCGCATATCAATACCAGCCCACCTGGTCCCCGCCTCCCTAACCTGTTCTTCCTCTCACCTATCCCCTCCTCCCACCCCAAGCAACACACCCATTTTCTTCTGTCTAACCTCATCCCACCCCCTTGACCTATTCGACCTCCCCAGCCTGACCTATCCCCTCCCTACCTCCCCACCTACAATCACCTCTACTGGCTCCATTCCTGCCTCGAAACTTGTCTGTCTCCTCTCCACCTATATTCTCCTCTACCCATCTTCGATCTGCCTCCCCCTCTCTCCCCATTTATTTCAGAACCCTCTCCCCCTCCCCCATTTCTGATGGAGGGTCTAGGCCCGAAACGTCGGCTTTTGTGCTCCAAAGATGCTGCCTGGCCTGCTGTGTTCATCCAGCTCCACACTTTGTTATCTTTGTTTGAAGGTTATGCTTTTCTGCAGTCATGCATTTTTATACTTGTGTGGGGTAAAGTTCTTAAAACGGCAACTTCATTTAATTGAAACACATTTTGTACAATTTTCTATGACTTGGAACAAGTCTTGGAAATACATTTCCTGTGAATACAGACGATTCATAATTCTGACAGAACCGGCCAGCTACTCTGGCAAAGTTGAGAGGTTCACATTGGATTTCAAATTTCAAATCAGGCTTCTTCAAGAGTGCTCCAATTCCCTCCTTTGCTGACATGCTCCACCCTGACCCCTGCCCAATCCCAAAGGTATATTCATCTGCTGACATGAAGGAAACTGAATTTGATATAGGGGTGCTTGATGTGATTTGAACTATGAAGTTCTTTGTGAGAGTTCTTAATTTCTTTTGCACACTCCACAGCATCAAGTATGGTAACCCTTAGGCAGCACGTTGGAAGAAACCTTGCATGGCACGAGTTGTGGAACAAAAAAAAACAGAGGTTTCCTTTTTCTTCAGTTTCTCCCTCCTTCTATTTTCCGCCAAGTCAGCAAACATTTTACGCCTCTCTGCTTTCCTTCCAGTTATGTAAGCTTGCTTTCAAGAGTAATTAGATTCCTCAAAACAATATTGTTCAGAAATGTGAAGTCAGTGATATTGTTAGCAGAGAATTCAAACAGGATTGAAGCCAGACTGTCATGTTTCCTGTTGCTTGCTGTGGCCTCGAGCTGTAGACAGAAGTTGCTGCACATAATTCCACATTTTCTCTGTTGTGGAAACTTTCTGGCCCGTCTGATGACTGGATTAAAGTAGAAATTGAGAAATAGTGGGTAGTCAGCTGGAGGGATTTAATATTAAATGTTTATTTACTTAAAATGATGGTTTAATATTCTTGAGATCGATACAAAATAACTCCAAGGCTCAAATTTCTGTTTTGCATGAATCTAGCTGGCCATGTTTCTGTGATGTTTTGACTTTAACTTTGTGTTTTTTTGAATGGTTCAAGCAATACATGAAGTGACCAGCTGCTTTATCATTGGATTGAACATATTGTATCTCCTCATCAATGGTATTCCCCTCCAACCCTTCAATGCTCATATCTTTGCACTTCTAATTCCGGCCACTTTGATCTTGCCTGCATGCTTGATCTTCTTTATTCTGTCATTGGTGTGTTCAGCTACCCAGTTCTGGGACACTGTTCCAAAACATCTCCTCTTTGTCCTCAAAACCAATCTTTCTGACCAAGCTTTTGGTGACCTGCCCTAGTTTTAGCTTCATGAATCTTGGAGCGATTTTTAAATGATTATGTAAATGTGAAGCATTTTGAAATATTTCTACCATGTCAGAGATCTATACAAATAAACATTGTTCCTGCATCACATTTACTTTTTAAATTTGTATTCTCTGTAGGCATCAGGAGATGAGCTTCCATCCCATCTCACTGTCGATACCCCCAACGTTCAAATTCTTAACTCTGAGACCTCAAAAAGACTCGTCGAAAATTTTGTAATCGCTCTCATGAACAAGGAGCGTTTCTACATCCGCACATTCTTTTCGACATACAAAGCATATACCACTGCTGAAAGTGTGTTGTACATCCTCCTGGACAAGTGAGCATAAATATAATGAGCATCTCCTTTGTTTAATGGTAATGATAGAAAAGTATGTTCTGTCGAGTAATTTTTGTTATTAATCCTTCTGGCAATGAATCGCTGAAACTAGCCGGATGGAAACAAACTCTCAGTAAACTGACAATCTCCATCCAACCCTCAGTAAGGGAGACGATTTTTTGTTCATTGAAGACACGAACTTACCTGCACCCCAATCCCTTGGACGTTAAGCTCTGCAAATTTGGGCTTTAACTTTCATCCAGTTTCATCAGAAAAGTCCACATTTTTTAAAGTATTCTGGAGGATTTTATCCTCCACACAGATGGTTTTATCCTCCACCTTCTGCCTAAAAGGTCCAGATTCAAATTCTATCTCCTATGTCATGTGTCATAATAAGTTTGAATAACTTGATTAAAAGTAATTAGACTTGAAGTCCTTCATAAAGAGAGACTGCAGTGGGACTGATGAGCTTGTTTGTTTGCAACAAGGCAAAGCAGTCCTTCAGCTCTCTTGTTTTGTGCCCCCATCGCTTTCCAATATCCCTGATCCCAAATGGTGGCACAAATCATGTTTAAGCAACCCGCTAGTGATTTGGGACAGAAGTGAATAAAACATACTCACAAAACATAATGCTGAGACAGGTGGCAATGTATTTTTGATTATTTTTTCGCAATAATGAAGCGATCGAGAACCAGTACAATACAACGATTAAAAAGTGTGGTGAATGTATTAGGACAATGTCTAGACCTTGGTATTAAAGATAAACAGTGACGTTGACTTCCTTCAATGCTTTTTATGTAGTTTGGAGCTTCCTACAACTATGTTTGGAATGTTTAAGTTTCTGCATGT